>NC_080672.1:53825768-54136125 GCF_030247195.1 Topomyia yanbarensis
AAGTGCATCGACGATAGTGACTTCCCCGACATCTGAAAGCGACAAAAGCTAGTGCTATTCCGAAGCCAGGCAAGCCCCCTGGAGATCCTTCAGCATACAGGTCGATATGGCTGTTGGATACAGTCGGCAAGGTGCTTGAAAGAGTGATCCTTAACAGGCTTACAACATACACAGAGGGATGGAACGGACTATCCAATATGCAGTTCGGTTTCCGGAAAGGTAGATCCACCGGGGATACCATACGAACGGTCGTGGAAACTATGGAAGCTGCGCAGAAGCAATAGGGAAGAGGTAACCGCTACTGCGGAGACTTCAACAGCGCTAGTTGGACCACAATCGCCGATTCGCTGCACAGACTGAGACTACCTCTGTAGAATTCTGAGGAGCTACTTCCAGAGCCCGGCAACTGATCTACGAAACTGACGCCGGAAAAAGAAGTGTAACCGTAACAGCGGGCGTTCCACAGGGTTCCATACTCGGCCCAACTCTTTGGAATGCTATGTACGACGGAGTGCTGAAGCTGAGCCTCCCCAGGGACGTGAAGATTGTCTGTTTTACTAACGACGTGGTGCTCCTAGTGATCGGAAAATCACTAGAGGAAGTAGAAGTACTCGCAACGGAGGCGATACATGTTGTGAAAGACTGCATGCGCGAGAAGAAACTCACGATAGCTCACCACAAAACCAACCGAAAGCAGTGCAGCGGGCAAGAATTTCGGTCGGAGAGTGTATCATCAACTCAAAGCGGGAAGTTAGTGATGTTAGACGACCGGCTAAGCTTCAATAGCCACATTGACCACGCATGCGGGAGGGCCGTAAAAGTGATCTCGGCACTATCTCGGATCATGCATGTCTCGGCGATCAGCAGCAGTAAAAAGCGACTACTAGCGAGTGCCTCCACATCGGCGCTCAGAAACGCAGGACCTGCTTGGGTGACGGCACTGCAGACGAAGATGTCCATGCGGGTGTCTAGCGCGTACCGAACTATCTCGTCAGAGGCAGCCTACGTGATAACTGGACCATTCTCATAAATCATCTACTCGAAGAAGAGAGCGAGTGTTATAGGAATCGAGTTCGAGTTCGCCGTTCTGCATCGCGTGCGGAGATGCAGAGGAAACGTCGGAGCACAGGGTACTGAAATGCCCGCGGTTCGAGCCCGAGCGAAACGAAATTAGAACCATTGTCGGTGAGGACGTTAACATGGCCAATATTGTCGAAAGAATGTGTGCGGAAAAAGAAAAATGGGACGCGGTGAACAGAACAGTTTTTCAGATCATGTCAGTGTTGCAACGAAGTTGGCGAGGGGAGCGACGTAGCAGTACACGGCTTCGGGTCGTCGAGGTACCGATGAACTGGAAGTTACACTCCAACTGGAATCGCCGGACCGACCATGGCACTTGACAAGTCGGTCTGAGGAAGAGAGATAAAGTAGACCAGCGGGCGCGACCGGAGTAGGCTAGATCCACCGCCCGGGACTAGACTGAGCGTACACATCGTCGACGGGGTATCTGAGCACCGGAAGTCATCTGTCCCCCGGAATCGCAGGACTGATCTCGGCACCTAACCGACTAGCATCGAGATAACGGTTTCGAGAGAAATTTCAACCTCGGGAAATCTCTCCGTCGGAATAGACTAGGCCCACTGCCAGGGACTAGCTTGAGTAGATCGAGAAGTAGCACCGGCAAGTGGTCGTCGGACGCCTGTGAATCGCAGGACCGACATCGGCATCTGCCCGGGTAGCATCGGTTTCGGAAGATCTTCCACTACCGGGGAACTCTTCGTCGGAATAGGAAAGATCCACCGTCGCGGACTATTCCGAGTAGTCTGTAGCGAATCGCCGGCTTGAATCGTCGGGGCACCAGTGAACCGGATGCAATCCTCCACCCGGAATCGCTAAACTGACCTCGGCATTTTGCCGGACTGCATCGAAGCAATAATAGCGCGTCCGTCAACGGTTGCGGGAGACATTCTTTTGTCGGGGAACTCCCCGTGGAGGTAGGCTAGCTCCACCGTCGGGGACTACGCCGAGTAGCACCGAACACGACAAACCACCAGTATAGGGACGTCGGGGTACTAGTGAACCGGAAGCCACCGTCCAACCGGAATCGTTGGATCGACCACGGCATCCAACTGGTCAACGTAGAGAGGAGGGCTTGTAGAAGATCATGCCGTGCAGGACTGATATGGCGGTTATGAGACCAGCGAAATCTAGCACTACCATTTAGACCTGGAATCGTGTGAAGTGCATTAGCACGCCTCCCCCGAAGTAGTCATTTCAAATGGAATCCGGGGGTAAGGCAAATGTCGGACTCCTTGGTGGAGTTTAGAAGAGTAGGATTCAGAGTTACCTCACTCTGGCACACGATGGACGAAATCGGTAGTATGGTCTAACTACTGAACGTGTGCTGGGTTGGCGTAAAAGCTTTACCATCAAGTAAAAAAACATTGCCTTGGGGTCTACGTCATATTGGCAAATTTCGCATTGAACTAGCTTTATACCCACGGTCAAAAATGTCGACAACCAGTAGGATCCACATGTCCCCCACCCAAGCGAATTGATCAACTTGCTAAGTAGGAGCACATATGTACCAACCAACCAAGAAGACTTCCGAACCAGTGAGAATGGACCGTGCCAGTCGAAGGCCACAGACCCAACGCCATCTCATACAGGTCCTGCAATTAAGAGTTTTGTTTGTTATTCCGCTCCTAACAACGCATGCTAAGTCGTCAGTGATGCAATTAAAACTTCGCATTGATTTTGCTTCTTTCTTCTTCCTGATCTCCTCTTAGGTCCCCTAGGTCTGAAGCGGATCAATCGATTATTAGTAAATCAGAGAGGGCTGTCAACCGTAATGTCCATGAATACTAAATTCCCTCCAGCTATTCTACCGGTTATTCTTTCTGTTTTAGTGTGTATTAATTATTGCTTAAATGATTGTTGCATCAGATTGAATTATTCTGTTGTAACACCACTATGCTTGTTTAATATAGTGGATATAGTTAGGTGTGATCCTCCTCATCAGACGTCCTCTCGTCCTCACTCCTAGTTTTCCTAACCTTGTTAAATGCCTCTCCCGTCGGCTATACTATCTGCTAATTCGACTCAATTAGGAAGATTACTATGTTACAGCTAAATCACTGAGAACAAACACCCAGGTGTCGAACAAACAAGCTTAAAATACTTGTTTTGCTATTTGAACTAATCTCCGCTAGACCACAATGGTCATCATATTGGCATAATCCAGTATAATTGTGATAGTCACTTGGGCATCAATTATGTGGTCCACTGTCAATTCAGTGAAACTCACGCACTAAATAGAACAACGGTAGAACCATCATAATTTTCTTTGGATGCTGCGTACATTTTTTACTCAACTTTTACGTTTACGCTGGTCGTCTGTTCTCGGTGCCCAAATAGATGTTGCTTCTCAGTTTAGCATGAACCGGAGGGAACTTGGCCTTGATCCCAATGCTCTGTCACCGATGTTACGTGATATTCGTTATGGAATATTCTTTGTTTGGGGGCCATTCATAAACAATGTTGTTCGTTTTATTTATCCCTGATCCGCTGATACGTCTAAAATTCATTTTTAGTTTTTATCTCGTTACGTGACGCTCTTCCCCTATTGTCAATATCCGATATCATATATGAAGGGTCCCCTGGTGATATATTTAGAGCAGACAATCCAATGAAAAATAGGATTGACAGGATTTTAGTGCGCTCTTGGCGCCTTGTGTCACATCTTCATGTTTGTTATACATGCTAAGAATACCAAAGCATGTGATGTGACGACCGGAAGATTAGAGAAGCAACTCCTCCCCTTCCCCCAAGTCTGCTCCAAAATTACTGCTCTTGAAAGATAATTGCCAATGTATGTATTATACAATGACATAAACTCGAAAATTATGATTCTTTACAGCTTATTTTTTTAGATTTCGGACCCTGTTGTTGGACAGTGTCCACAACACATTTTAAACACACCAAATGTGACTGAATATATTTTGGAAACTGTGAAGGTTATTCTACTAAACAGACGTACTGACTCGTTCTCTATGCAGTGTATCAAATGCAGAAGAACATAAGCAAATCAGTGACTGCAAATCAAAAATGGTACATAATTATTTATACAGGATCACTGCATGAAGTATTTTTTTAGTTCTATCATTTGGGGTAATAAGAAAACTCGGTACAGTTATATTGCTGCGGAATTAACAAAACAGCATTAAATGTTATGCAATAGATTTTGCAATAATAGATTTCATGTAATAGTTAATCTGGAACAATATTATGAAATACCATCCTCAAGTTCATGTTTTCAATAAAATGTTCCTCAATCGTTTGATTATCGACTTCCATTGGTTTGAGCAAGGACTGTAACATATTGGATTAAGCTTTCGCAAGAGTCTGGTCTTCCTCCGACATGAAATCCATATCATTTCCCCGCGATATCGGATACGTCCGGGATGTTTCAATTAAGGGTTTTTTTTCGAGAGTTGTCCTACTGGAGCTGTAGAGCTAGGTTCTCGGAAGGGCTCCCCGTCAGAATCACATACTACAATACAGACGAGACAGGCAATGTCGCCCACTAAAACACTGCATTAGGCCAATTGTAGCGGGCCGTGATTCTGAATGTGATATTCATTGTACGGTTCAGGTATCATCGCGAAGAGCTCGAGCATTTGTACGTTAACGTGTTCGATTGCGTGTGCGTTTGTATGTCGCGTGTGCTAACGTGTATGTAACTTCGCGTGTATGAATTCCATTCTATAACCGTGTCGTGTGCCTTTCGCATATTCGCGTGTGTTCTTGGATAATCGCGCGCGGACCGTGAATCTAATACTTTATTTTTTGGTGTCCTGCTAAGATGCTAAAAGAGTGTGAGATCCTTTATATCATTAGAGTGCCCAGTAACGTCGCCATGGAACGCGTTGTCTAGTGGATATTTGCTTTATTTTTTTGATTGGTCCCACTGAATGTATGGACCAAAGTTTTTAGGACAGAGAGTAATGGTTTCAGGACGTGACAGATTCATGAGCGCGCGAAAACGGACGTTTGTAGGTTCATGTTTGAGACAGCGTTTGAAACTTCGTGAGTGCTAAAACGTTCTCCTTATTACCGGGATGTTACTAAGTTTGCGCGATCGCGAACGTAGGTGTGCGTTGGTAATCGCGAAGAGCTTAAGCGTTCGTATGCTAACGTGTTTGTTACGTGTGATCGCGTTCATGTGACTTCGCGTGTACAAGACTGGATTTTGTAACCGTGTGGCATTTCCTATATACGCGTGCGTTCTTGGATGGTCACGCGGACCTTCATGCTGATAATTGGTTTTTGGTGTACAATTCACATTCTAACAGGGAGTAAGTTACCCCATATCACTAGAGTCCTCGGTCATGTCACCATGCAACGTGGTGTCCAGTGGATATGAGAGCTTTCTTTTTTAATTGATCCAATTGAAGGCATGCACCTGGTCTGCTGATATCAAGGATAGAAACATCCGGAAGTGACCGATTCATGATCGTGCGAGTCTGGGAGTTTTTAGATCACGCTTGAGAGCGCGTTGGAAAATTTATAGGTGCTGAGACATTCACTTTATCACCGGGATGTTATCATGTTTACGAGATCGCGGGTGTAGGTGCCGGGGATGGTCGCGAAGGGCTCAAGCATTTGTATATTAACGTGATTGTCACGTGTGTGTGACTTCGCGTGTATAATTTTGATTTTATAATGATGTAGCGTGTATTCTTGTTTGTTCGCGCGCGGACCGTGAATCTGATGCTTAATTTTTAGTGTATGGTACAGATGGTAGTCCATTTCCCTATGGGGAAACTTGAGTTCCAGGTCATGTCACCATGGAACGTGTTGTTTAGTGAATATGAGCGTCACTTTTTTATTGGTTCAACTGAAGGCATTAGTCCAGACTGATAAAACTTTCGGACGTGACCGTTTCAGGATCGCGCGAGGTATGGGTTAATGTTTGAGACCGCGTTTGGAAGTTTAAAGATGCCACGTTTACTTAACTACCGGGGTGTTTTCATGTAGGCGAAATCGCGGGCACAAGTATATGTGGATTACTGCAACTGCATGGTCGCGCCCGTGGCCAGGCCTGTGTTGTCGCGAAGGCCACGAGCGTTTGTACCTATATGAGTATAGATAACGTATAGTAGAGATATACTAATAAAAGGAATCATAACATGCTAAAGAAAAAAAGATGCAAAGAGCTTGACTAGAAGTGTATAAATTGAACAATACTATTTTGGTATACATAAATAATGGAAAAGCAAACTAATAGATACACAAAAGAAACAGACTAATGAAATAGAATAGAAAAACATATGTAACATGCAACCAAACTCGTCTAAATGCAGCAAATGTTGTATATTTATCATTACCGACAATTGCATGCTGTTAGGCTTTCATCATGCTATGCTGGCCGGGAATGGATGACTCACGTGCGTCGGTAAATTTATTTTACCCTAATTTATCTAGCCCGACTTTCCCCAATGAATAGAACCAAATGCTCAGATTGATCACCAGCAGTATTAGCCACTATCCTATCATATACGTCAGTTCTGCATCCATTCCCTGACCCAACTGTCACAAATACTCATACTAATACATACATAGATACACATACGACTAGCACATAACAGTTGTACACTAGTACGAAAAACTATGATTATCACAAAGCTATAACTAATAGGTTTCTACTTATTCTACTTTATTAAATTAATTTAATTATTAAATTAATTTAATTAGTATATGCACGATGACGAAGTCGACCGATAAATGGACACACAATGACTCCCTCCGTGAGCCCCGTCCACGAATACCACCAATAGAATAATATTTGCAAACATGGCACATCAAAAGTCAATCTACGTCGATCCGCCAGTCGGCCACGCCACCGCCCATAGACCAGTGGTTTAGCGTTGGTATGCGCTGGTGCGGAGTATGAAAAGACATATAACATAAAAAAGGCGCATAAGCCCTCTCGGTCTCCTCGATGCACCACTATCGAGGCGTAATGCAATACCCATCTTAAAGCAATTGATGCTTGATGATGTTTGCAATACCGTCAAACCCCTAAACCTTGGGGAGGGCTTCAATTAAGGGGGTTTTTTACTAAGAAAATGGCAGAATTGCAATTTTTACGAAACATTCCACCGTTTAT
Organism: Topomyia yanbarensis; assembly: GCF_030247195.1. Taxonomy (NCBI): domain Eukaryota; kingdom Metazoa; phylum Arthropoda; class Insecta; order Diptera; family Culicidae; genus Topomyia; species Topomyia yanbarensis. Next base: position 53,832,940 of record NC_080672.1, read on the forward strand.
GAGTAAAAAACCCATTAATTGAAAAATTGTTTCGAAAACTCAACGTAGAGGTTAGGTTTTTTGCATAGAATTTGAATGCAGTTTGAAATAAATCGGTTAAGTAGTTAACGAATGGCGCAAATCATGTTTTTTTTCTCCAAGGATGTTCTACAAAAAGCTTCGTCACCAGTTTGCTTGTCGATATCTTTGTCTAGAAAAATTAAGGCATGTTATTGAAATGATACATTACAATGTACAAAAGTTTTGATCAAGTCGCTACACCAAAATTTCAAATAAAACGCAGAAAGTTTTTTTTTACACTGAAACCCTTAACCCCTCCATTAATCAAAAACGTTGATGACGTGTGTGTCATCAATGCAGGTAGAAACAAACACTGAACTTAACGCAGGTATCTGCTACGCCGCCATGATTTCAAAGCCAACATCTAAAACTTCGCGTTAGGGTCGATCCACAATAAACAGAATCGATTTCATTCGACACAACTTTGTGGTACATAGTCGAGTACATTTAATTTGTTGGTGCACCACGATGTAAAGTTTTTTTTATTCACCGACATGTCCAAAACAACACATTTCTTGAGCGTTTTTTCAAAACGTCATATCTGCAATGAGTTACTCTCTTTGTTTACTTTCTCTTCTGTTAATAATTCGGTCACTTTAACGTTTATCCCTCAGCTCTTTGCATAATATGCTAGCTAAAACCACCGTCTTTCGATCTGTACTGTAAAATAAGTGAAAAGTGTTATAGTGACGCCGTAAAAATCGAAAGAGAAAGTATAAACAGAGAGTAACTCATTGCAGATATGACGTTTTGAAAAAACGCTCAAGATTTCTTCAATTAGCTGTGCAATGTTTTCTCTTTTTAACAAATGTCTAAAAATTGAGTACGGTATCTGACTAGTGAAAATCGAGCTTCGAACAAAACGAGCAGAACAATTTGAACTGTCAGTGGGGCCCATAATTTGTGTGCCCGCTGAGATGTTGACTTATGTCAGTTCAATACTATGTAATGAGATGGGGGTGCCATATACGTGACTTAACGAAGGTCAACTTTTTCGTCAAGCATAAAAATGCATTTTTCGCATCGTAGTTGGTCATGATTGTAAACGCAGGGTTCAGATGAGAAGCATTAAAATTAGAAAAACAAAAAAGTGATCAAAATCCTCGTGAAAAATGTATCCCAGTGGAGCACTTCCGCAAATTACCAATTGTAGACCATGTGGAGCTTGTTGTCCCAACCCTTGCTGGCCATGCTGGTATCCGTGCTGCTATCCGACGCCAATTGTTTCTATTGATTTTATATACCAGCATATGCAGTTTGATCATGCCATGAGACTCAGGAATGCCGGATTCTACGATTGATAGCTACCTTTGCGGAATTAAGACGCCCGATACGTTAGGGGTTACAGAATAAAGAACCAAGCCTAAAATAAGTATTTTCTTTAGCAAATATCACTCACCTTCGTACACCAACGGAATTCCATACTGTGTTCTGCTCATCCAACCATATCCAGTGATTTCTCCCTGATAGAGTTCTCCTCTGTATATTCGCTCTTGTCCTTTTAGTTCTCCAATGCCGTCGATTTGTCCAACTTTCCAAATTCCGAAGTACTCCATCCCGCTGTATTTTACATGTTTGTCACTAAATCGATAGAAACTGTACCGATAGACCGGTTGTTTTGCAGTAGCATCTTTATTCAAACTGCGCATCACTTGCGTCTTTAAACAATTCAGCCACACAAGCTTGTCAGTCGAGTTTAGGGTGTGACACCGTAGCACTTCCTCCGGAGTAACGATACTGACCATAAAGCGGAGCTTCTCTTTGTAGCGGTTCTTCAGTGTTTCCTTGATTTCTGTAGAAATCCAAATCAAACCCAGTGGATACTCCACAACCTGCGTTCCTGATAGGTAGCATAACACATCGGAGAACAGGATTATCCGTGGAGACGAGGAAAATATGTTGAGATCAAGCATTTTGAGTGGCACTTCGTTCGAATCCAGTATTACCCTCCGGTGAGCCTCCCGCAGGGAAAACCACCGAACGTTCTCCTCCTTGAGCCAAAATTCTTTGGTTATCTTAACCCGTTTACCCATTTCCTCGCAAACCTCTTCGTTTAAAAATTTGAGCCATTCACTTTTTGCGTTCAACAAATGATTTTCCACTAATTCGCTTAGTGATTTATTCGAATTGACTAGTAGTTCGATTAGTTCGACAAAATTTCTTACGTGATCCAGGTATATCTGAAGTAGTTTACTTTCCGGTTCATGCATCAGTCCCAAACAGTCACTATCGCAGTAACATTTCAGGATGCTTCGGTACAAGTAGTGCAGTTCGTTGTGAAGAAGTAAGGAGAAAATTTTCGTATGATCGTTGTCTAACAAAAATCGGCGTAACGATTTCAGATTGAGCAGCAACAGATAAAACAGTCTCATGCACGATCGAAAGAAAAAATGCGGGGATAGAGTATTGATGGATTTTTTAAGTATCCTAGTAATGTTGTTTTCTTTGAAATGTTTTAGCAGAGCCTGAATTGTGACCTGTTCCGCGGTGTATATTCGCAGGACATCCTTATTTATCGGAAGATGATTCACCAGGATGAGACTATCACTGGCCAATACAAATGGTATCTCGTCAAATTCATCATCCTCCGCCAGGGTTGTCACTTTCCATCGGTCGGAACATTCATAGATCAAACTCCCCTCATCGGATTTAATATCGTGAATGCGTAGATCGTTAGTTAAAACGTAGGTCTGAAAGTTACCACTGCTAACATCTAGAATTTGCTTAAACCGGCCGAAAAGCGTCGGAGTACTTGAGCTGCTGAGGGTCAAATTGGTATCGAGAGAAGCTTGATTTTTATTTGTATCGCCCCACAGGTACAGACTACCGTCCACGGTCAGCGCTGAAGAGTAATCACAGCAGCTGGCAATTTTCGATACGTTACACAGCTGCAGATGAATGATATTGTCGCGCCGGATGTGGTCACCGGTTCCGAGTTGGCCTGAAACATACAGAGTTGGTTATATATATATGCGACAAATGATTTCATGAAATAATTTTGACACGAAAGTTGTCCAATTTTACTACCCTAACATTGTTTTTACGAACTTTTATGCAACTTTTTGCCTTATCGCGCAAAAGCCGGCTGATGCGAAACATGTGAGAAATTATTGCTCATCCTATTTGTGCATTTAAATGTCTAAATTTAGAATTTGTCTGAAACATTTCTCACAAGTGCACAGTGAGTTGGTGAGAAACTGCGCAATAATTAGCATTATTTCAATGTATCATACGTGAGCTCCTTCGCGGTTGAGACGTCAAATAATAATTATATAGTTGTAGGAGTCACAATAATCAGTCCAGTACACGAAAAACTGTCCGAAGTTCCGATGTTTTCTATTCAGCGAAACACAACTCGACTCTACCCAATCGGATTAAGGTGAGTTTCCTGTTCATCGTATAAAATTTTACCATTCAAACTGCATCGGAACAATCATATTACGTAATATTACCGGTTCTTGTTTTGACCGCAGAATCGCAAGAATGAGCCAGGTTGGTGATTTAGGATCAGGCGCTGGCAAAGGAGGCGGCGGTGGCGGTTCCATCCGGGAAGCTGGCGGATCTTTTGGTAAAATGGAAGCAGCCCACGAGGAGGAATATTTCTACAAACAACAGCGTGAGCAGCTGCAGAACTTAAAAACTAAGACTGATACTAAAGGCGCTGACGAACAGGCGAAGGCACAAGCAAGCAGTGGTAAAAAATAGCTTCGAAACTAATTGAAATACATTAGATACACAAACAACTCACCTTTATTGATTTTTCCAAAACTAGCAACTCCGGTCTCATGAATCATCTGACCGTACACCTGAATCGAATCAACATTTGCACTACAAACTGCGTCACCTAAACACACCAAATGCTCTAAATCCAACACTAACTTCTTATAAATGTTCTTCCAATCCGAGTAACACTTGGTGTCCTCATGTAAGCAATAACGGTCGTAAAATGGATCCTTTTTAACATCTGCCAACACTTTGCCGGCCTTTTGACTAGATAATATTACAAAATCAATTCCGGCGGATATCTGAACGATATTCTCCGAAGCTAATTCATTGACCGCAGTTAATTTTTCAAAGTTAAGCAAATTACCAAACTCGCCCTGAGCATACAGTTCCGTTCCCTCGGAACTGGTCAACAAGAGACCGTTGTTGTTGCAGCAGATCTTCTCAAACCTAATTTTACTATCCTCGAAAATCTGCCTCCACACACCGATGGATCCGTTCTTTCCCTCGTAGATCGTTCCATCCGATTTGCTGACCAAGTACACCCAGTTACCTTCCGTGTCGAAATCTGCCACATCCTCACGCAGCCGTTCGAATTCGACAGTTTTTTCACGTACCCGATACTCGCCCCGTAACAGATCTCCGCCTACCGTGAGTAGTAGGTGGTACTCTCCACAAACACGCAATTTGCTTCCATATTTGAGTAAGTAATCCGGATCTTTTACCACAATAGTAACCCGACTTCCGTCGTTCAAATCACTGAAGGCGGACACAATATCAGTCATTCCGAGTTTGTCCTTGAATTCTTCTTGGGAATGTTATGCTCACTCAGTACTGGTACAAAACATACAATCAATCCTACAGCCATAAGGATCAGCTGCTTCTGTGCATTATGAAATCAATCCTTTGTTTATCGTTCTGCAATACGCAACCACTCCCGAAACCTCATAAGCGCTTGCTTAAGGGATAACGAAAATTACGAGCCAGCGCTTTACACACCTATCATGAAACAGTTTTGCCCGCAAGATATACGATATATAGATACAGCTGATAACAAAAATTGCCCATGAAAGCACAAACTTTTACTGAAACTGCGAGAATCTAGATGATAATAAAGAGGGATATAGCAAAATATTTTTTTCAAGTTCCTCTTTACTTGTTTTTCTTTAATCTGTCAGGGGTGGAACAATCGGGTTTCGGTGAGTTTGAATCCCGCCCTCAAAACGAACCACACGATCATTCAAAATTACTCAAAATTTGAGTTCCGAGTATTCAAATTCCTAAATCGAGGCAAACTGTCAAAAAATGAATACAGTCGTGATTCGCTGGTTGGACATTTTTTAACTGGGCCGCTTTTTAGATGGACCCCCGGTGGTTGGACCATTATCAAACTAAAAAGCATCTGAACGTAAAAATCTCATGTCAAATTGACTTTAACAATCTATCTAACAATCTTTTAAACTACTTGTTTGGAGAGTTTTTGACATTTGTTAGTCAGTCCAACTAGCGAATTAAATTGTGGCCCAACCAACGAATCACGACTGTATTGAGTTGAGTAAAATTAACTTATCTCTTAAGTAACAGTTAAATTTGAAAGTTTTGAATGAAAAATACCTTGAACAAATGTATAAAGTCGGATGACTACCAAAACTTTGAAAAAGGACCTTGCTGTGAAACATTCATGAAACCCAACCGTAGGTTTCGACAAGTTCTATTGTTGCTTTAACCTAACTCTTTTTGCTTTTTTTTTAAATCCAGCCGTTCCTACGAGATTGCAATAAACGTTGTTGTAACGCTCATTTTACCCAGGAAGAGAAAAGTTTCTATAATATATGAATAGAGCGAGTTCCAGACATCGCACAGTGGGCAAAAAGCGACCCCCAGAGACACTTAATTAGTCGCCGCGGGATTCCTATCATAATTTATATATGAAAAGTTGCGGAATTTGATAAGAAATCAAACGCACCTAGCTTGGTCCACTGCACGCATCTGTGGCCAGAGCTAGGGGGGTTTGAGTACCCGGAGAACTCCCGGTATTAGGCAAAAAGTGATTTCCAGAGGCACTAAATTAGTTGCCGCGGGATTTCTATAATAATTTATACATAAAAAGTTGCGGAATTTAATAAGAAATCAAATGCAACTGGTTTGGTCCACTGCACGCATCTGTGGCCAGAGTCACGGGGATTTGAGTACCCGGAGTATTCCGGTATTAGACAAAAAGTGATTCCCAGAGGCACTCAATTAGTCGCCGCGGGATTCCTATCATAATTTATATATGAAAAGTTGCGGAATTTGATAAGAAATCAAACGCACCTAGTTTGGTCCACTGCACGCATCTTTGGCCAGAGCTAGGGGGGTTTGAGTACCCGGAGAACTCCCGGTATTAGGCAAAAAGTGATTTCCAGAGGTACTAAATTAGTTGCCACGGGATTTCTATAATAATTTATATATGAAAAGTTGCGGAATTTAATAAGAAATCAAATGCAACTGGTTTGGTCCACTGCACTCATCTATGGCCAGAGTCACGGGGGTTTGAGTACCCGGAGTATTCCGGTATTAGACAAAATGTGATTCGCAGAGGCACTCAATTAGTCGCCGGGGAATTTCTATCATAATTTATATATGAAAAGTTGCGGAATTTGATAAGAAATCAAACGCAATTAGTTTGGTCCCCTGCACGCATCTGTGGCCAAAGTCACGAGTGTTTGAGTACCCGGAGTATTCCGGTATTAGACAAAACGTGATTCCCAGAGGCACTCAATTTGTCGCCGCCGGATTTCTATCACAATTTATATATGAAAAGTTGCGGAATTTGAAATTAAATCAAATGCAACTGGTTTGGTCCACTGCACACATCTGTGGCCAGAGTCCAGGGGGTTGGAGTACCCGGAGTATTCCGGTATTAGACAAAATGTGATTCCCAGAGGCACTCAATTAGTCACCGCGATATTCCTATCATAATTTATACATGAAAAGTTGCGGAATTTGATAAAAAATAAAACGCAACTATTTTGGTCCACTGCACGCATCTGTGGCCAGAGTCATGGGGGTTTGAGTACCCGGAATATTCCGGTATTAGATAAAAAGTGATTCCCAGAGGCACTAAATTAGTCGCCGGTGGATTTCTATCATAATTTATATATGAAAAGTTGCGGAATTCGATAAGAAATCAAACGCAATTAGTTTAGTCCCCTGCACGCATCTGTGGCCAAAGTTACGAGTGTTTGAGTACCCGGAGTATTCCGGTATTAGACAAAATGTGATTCCCAGAGGCACTTAATTAGTCACCGCGATATTCCTATCATAATTTATACATCAAAAGTTGCGGAATTTGATAAAAAATCAAACGCAACTAGTTTGGTCCACTGCACGCATCTGCGACCAGAGTCACGGGGATTTTTGTAATCAGAGCATTCCGGTATTAGACCAAAAGTGATTCCTAGAGGCACTCAATTAGTCGCCGCGGGATTTATATCATGATTTATATATGAAAAGTTGCGGAATTTGATAAGAAATCTAACGCAACTGGTTTGGTCCACTGCACACATCTGTGGCCAGAGTCACGGGAATTTTAGTATCCGAATAATTTCTGGTATTAGAGTAAAGTAGTAAAACTGCCAAAATATACGACTTTGTTCGTTTTTATTTCAGTTTCTAGGTGTTAACAATCTTGGTGAAAAACAATCTAAATTTTGAGAAATTTAATTTCTTTTCCGATAGTACCGTAAACCGGGGTGACATTGATCACTTTTCGAAGTAATCATTACATATACATTTTTTCAAGTTTAATATTTTTAAACCATGTACTTATGTACGAAGTACATGATTGGATGGTTTCACCTGAAATGCTCTGCTTACTACTATTTTTTCAAAAAACCTTAACATTTGAAGTCCGTTTTCATATTCCGGGGTGGCTTTGATAACCTGTATATTCACCCACATTAAGTTCTTGATGTCAATGTTTTTCATTCAAATGTTTGTTTAAACTAATTTTAAATCGATACCCATTGTTAAATAGATGTTAATTGGCATTGTATACAGCATTTCACTATACTGTAAAATTCAAATGACCAAAATTCGTGTAAATCGGGTCTAACTAGAATAAAAGTATCTAAAAACTTTTTTAACTGCTAAATTTGTTTTATTTCAGCGGTTTATCAATTAACAAAGATTTTCATCCATTTTAAAATATTGGAGTATTGCACATAAAAAAGTTTGAGAATTTTAGCTTGAAATAATTTGAATAGTTGCTAACTAGTTTTACAAAACATTTTTCTAAAATTAAGCAAGCTCTAAAAAATCGATTTGGCACATCCGATACCAAAGAAAAATAAAAACTCGTTTGGAATTTACTATTCTAGCTAAAATCTAAGATTTATTTGTTGTATAAAAAATAGATGCTTTTAGAAGCTTCGTCAAAATAAGATAAAGTAAAAGTTAAGATTTTTGCATACTTTGTACTAATAAATCGAATAATGTACTCAAAAAGTATAATAAATCACTACTTTATAGTAAAACTCATTACAAATTTGAATGATTAGGTAGACTATTCTAGCTAAATATGTAATCTCCGAAAAACTTTCGAGTGATCAAAATCACCCCAACGATCAATGTCACGTTATTATAATTACCGAAGCGTGATGTCTATAATATAATATGGCTTCATTTTCAGAAAAAAATAGCCAAAAAAAATTTTCTGAGACACCTTTATGTGTAAAAACATTACTACTGCCCTCATGGAAAATAGCAGCGAAAAAATACTTTTTTATTGAATTCTATCGGAAAAGAAATCAACTTACTCCAAATTTAGTTCATTCCTCACGAAGATACCCAAATACACTACACTCTCCTATTACCACACTCCCCTAAATTCCATAAATAACATCCCCAAAACTAAAATGAAAACGAATAAAGTCGAATATTTTGGCAGTTTTACTACTTTACCCTAATACCAGGAATTCTTCAGATACTAAAACCCCTATGACTCTGATCACAGATGCGTGCAGTGGATCAGTTGCGTTAGATTTCTTATCAAATTTCGCAACTTTTCATATATAAATCATGATAGAAATCCCGCGGCGACTAATTGAGTGCCTCTGGGAATCACTTTTTGTCTAATACCGGAATACTCCGGGTACTCAAACCCCCGTGACTCTGGCCACAGATGTGTGCAGTGGACCAAACCAGTTGCATTCGATTTCCTATCAAATTCCGCAACTTTTTATGTATAAATTATTATAAAAATCCCGCGGCGACTAATTGAGTGCCTCTGGAAATCACTTTTTGCCTAATACCGGGAGTTCTCCGGGTACTCAAATCCCCCTAGCTCTGGCCAAAGAAGCGTGCAGTGGACCAAACCAGTTGCATTTGATTTCTTATCAAATTCCGCAACTTTTCATATATAAATTATAATAGGAATCCGGCGGCGACTGATTGAGTGCCTCTGGGAATCACTTTTTGTCTAATACCGGAATACTCCGGGTACTCAAATCCCCCTAGCTCTGGCCAAAGAAGCGTGCAGTGGACCAAACCAGTTGCATTTGATTTCTTATCAAATTCCGCAACTTTTCATATATAAATTATAATAGGAATCCGGCGGCGACTGATTGAGTGCCTCTGGGAATCACTTTTTGTCTAATACCGGAATACTCCGGGTACTCAAACACTCGTAACTGTGGCCACAGACGCGTGCAGTGGACCAAGCCAGTTGCGTTTGATTTCTTATCAAATTCCGCAACTTTTCATATATAAATTATGATACGAAACCTGCGGCGATCAGTTAAGTGCCTCTGGGAATCATTTTTGTCTAATACCGGAATACTCCGGGTACTCAAACCCCCGTGACTCTGGCCACAGATGCGTGCAGTGGACCAAAACAGTTGCATTTGATTTCTTATTAAATTCCGCAACTTTTCATATATAAATTATTATAGAAATCCCGCGCCAACTAATTTAGTGCCTCTGGAAATCACTTTTTGCCTAATACCGGGAGTTCTCCGGGTACTCAAACCCCCCTAGCTCTGGCCAAAGATGCGTGCAGTGGACCAAGCTAGGTGCGTTTGATTTCTTATCAAATTCCGCAACTTTTCATATATAAATTATGATAGGAATCCCGCGGCGACTAATTAAGTGCCTCTGGGGGTCGCTTTTTGCCCACTGTGCATCGTATTAACATCGGGAGGTTCAGGTAAGCAAAAATTTTAAATGCCGATGAATTTCTGAATTGATATATTATAATCATGAAATGTTTTTGCCTTTCTCATATAGAAAGGTTATGCAATCACTCTGAAAAACGTCAACCTAATCCCGGCCAAATTTTTCTTGACTCGCATAAGGTTTCTGGATTTTAACAGGGGCGTAGTTGATAGTTTACGGAGAGGGGTTACACTCCCCTGTATTGTTCACTCCCCTCCCTTAAAAATCTCCTTAAATCACCCCTCAGACCACCACCCCATCCAGCCCTCCCTTTCAACCCCATCATCTTTAAACCACCACTGTATCACAAAGCATACCAATTTAAGCTGGGGAGTCGTTCGTTCATGGGACTTTCGCCCTCCTCACATACCCACCCCCGCATGACAAAATGAGTTAGCAAGCAGATAACATTGATCTAATGCTGATTAGGCTAATAAAGTATGATATTTTTTGTTTCAAGTGTTTCACCGTCGACACGTAGCTCATCAAGTTCGTGGCTGGCAAGCCATTGTGTATAAGTGCAAAGTGTACTAAGAATGTAATGGGCATTTCCACAATTATGTTGAACATAAACAGCCTCCGTGCCATAGTTTAGAGAAATAAGAAAGGCACAATTGCACCGCTAGGTGGATTAAAACAGGTTTTTTTCTCGTATTTCGTTTTAGAGTAAAATGAACTCAAATTTTAACGTTATCTACCCGAACTCAAAAAGTAAACGAGACAAACTTACTTCTTGACTATGTGCACTTTTTATGAAATTGAGTGGCTGGCCACTCACTTTTGTGTTATGTTTAACGAGCTGGCACATATCGGCGCGCACATCACGGTCACGCAATTTTGCAACGCTGATAAAATAAAGTACCCACACACAGAAAAAATATTTGTAAAAGAAAGAGTGTTCCGCTCTTAGCTAAAAACAACTAACGCCTACTATTAGGTTGAAAGTAAAACTTTTAAATTAATTAAGAATAATAATCAAAGTTAAAGCAACGACAGTAATGAGTACAGACCTTGTACGTCAACCTGGGTACGTTTTATCCATTATTTTCAACAGAACAGTTACAACAAAATGCGTAAAATCGCCCTAGAATGAAAAATATTGAAAATAGTTTTTTTTCTGAATTCAAAAAAAGAAATTACAAAGCATCGATTTCACATTACATTCCCTCTCATAAAAGTATACGAATCTCGAGTGGGATTATGTTCTAAAGCCACAAAACTAAATAAAACCTCTCACTGGTCAGAATATTTTGTTGGCTTCCAAAGCAGTTAATATTGCGGAAATGGTGCATATTTGCAACATACTCAGTGGTTTAAACGGCCGTTGTTTTCGGAAAATTGCCGAAATGTTCCGATTCTGCCACGGTTTCGACTATACGAGCCGATAATTGGCAGGTTCCGCTACGATCCACAATTTACAGATTAATTCGCTTGAAATTATTCTTAAAGGATGGGTAAAAACCCATTATCAGGATCAATATACCCATTGGCATTACCTCATCGAGAGGTTGTGAAATGGCTAAAAAGTACCCATTGTTGGAAACAAAAAAGTACTTATTTTTTGACAGCTCGAATAACTTCCCAAAGAATTCATATAACAAGCAATTTGAATACATAAAATGGGTCATTTTTTGCCGTGTATACACTGAATCCCGCCCACAAAACAACAAATTGTTAGAACGACCCTGAGAGCTGTCAATTTGCAGACAATGTCGTTCACGTTATTCATGTTTTCCAAGTTATTGTATTTAGCGATTTAGGTTTAATTTAAATTTTTTCTGGTAAATTCAACGCGAAAGTGGAAAATGTCTAAAGTTAAACACACAACTGAAAAGGCGCTTCAGATGCTTCGTACTCTTCCCAGGGTATCAATCGCTAATATACGTGATAATCCAAATTCTAAGAAATCGGTTAGTACTCGACATTGTTTACATAATCGATCTCCCGATGTGTAATACTATACTTTGCATTCTTACAGCAAAAAAGAGGTCGCGGACAACACGGTGGAGATAAGCACGGTGCCGGTAACAAGGGATCCAACCAACGGCAGAACTACATGCGGCTGGGATATGAAACGGGCAACACCCCGTTCTATCTTCGATTCGGCTATGAACCCTACTACAAAGGCCACCACTTGAAGCGAGAGTATCCACCGATAAGCTTGACCCAGGTTCAGAAACTTATCGATACTAACCGAATAGATGCTAGTCAGCCAATCGATTTATCTACGATCTGTAACACCGGTCTTTTTCGGATCCGGCCGGACCAGATGCATTACGGTGTTCAGTTGACGGATGAAGGAGCGGATCATTTTCAAGCCAAGATAAATGTCGAGGTGCAGCATGCACCCGAGCTGGTGATTGCGGCGATTGAACGTAACGGTGGCGTTATTAGAACGGCCTATTACGATCCGCACAGTTTGCATGCGGTCGTGAATCCAAAGAAATGGTTCGAAAAGGGTGTCCCTATCCCGAGAAGGATGCTGCCACCGCAGGATGCGGTCGCGTACTATACGGATGCTAGAAATCGCGGATATCTGGCGGATCCGGAGGAAATCAGCAAGGATCGGCTGGTGTTGGCGCAAAAGTACGGCTACATATTGCCTAAGATTGAGGAGGATCCGGACTATGAAATGTTGATACAGTGCAAAGATCCCAGGCAAATATTTTACGGATTGCATCCTGGTTGGGCGATTAGTTTGAAAGATAAGGCTATTATTAAAGAGAAACAGAGCCAGTAAAATGCTTGTTGGAAGAATAGAATGAACATAAACGGAAATAACGCTTTGCATTAATTTATTGCAATGACAGTTTTGTTACAGTTGTCTATCGGATGTACAGTTTCGGCGGAGTTAGGATTATTTTCTGGTCATCAAACATGACTACACAAATACCTTCTGTCGTTAGCTTTAATTATCGTACAGGTTTGATACAGTTCATCAGGAAAGTTTGAAATCTTTATACAGATGGACGGATTTATATATCTTCTGGTTTGGAATATGTGCCTCTCATTCTCCAATACCTATCTATCTTTATGTTAACTCGTTAAACTACTAGTACTATAGCTAAAATTTGGTGTATAACAAGTTCTAATTTACATAAAAATCCTCACAACGGAAGCAGCCACAATAGCTATCACCGTTCTCGCTAGAACTGAAATCCGACTGCTGCCGTTCGCGAACTCCGACTCATAGAAATCGTTGTAAACTGGCGTTCGGTTGTACGTCTCATAGTACCAATCCATGTCCTCTCGTTTGCGTATTTCGTTACCTCCGAACGGCTGGTGTTGCTGCGTTAGATCAACTATGTTTTGCGTCACGAAATCACCTCCGCTGTCGTACTTCGGTATGCTCCGGTGTGTTCCGAATGAGTACCCGTCACCGCGAGGTGTGCTACCAACGAACGGAGTTACGGTTGAGGACCAAGGGGAAGCCACTTTTTCGATGGTGGATTTTCCGGGCGGTCTTTTAGAAGGTGAAGAACCGCTGGCGACGCCGCTTTGCAGGGTAGCACCGGAAGCAACCAGGGCGGAAAGGGAACTAGGCGATTGGTTAACTCCGTCGTAGAACTCACTGGTGGGGGTACGCATTAGTTCCCGGGTCATCGTGGGTTGATTTTCATGCAGTGTGTAAGGTTTGTTGTAGCTCAGGGGATCGATTGTAGTTGCTGTTCCAAGCTCGATCGATAGACGAGTGGTTATGTCGTGTTCGTCGTATTTTGAACCACCTCGTAAGGGTGGCGCTGGCTCGTGTTCGATTTCTTCCACGGTATCTTCCATTTCTTCGGTATCTTCTTCCAACTCGGAATTTCCAGCCGCGTGACCGGTCGCCTGGGAATTGGGTTTTTCTGTCATTTCGGAACGGTTTGTGCTTTCTTTGGTGTTTTCCGATTCTTTCGCTGGATGGGTAGGAGGTGTTGAAATGGAAACCTGGCTTATTCCGTCTACAAAGTAGGGTGCGTTGTGTGGTGGCTTTGCTGTTACTTCAAACTGGTTTTTGTGGTGATAACGTGGCGATTCGGTTACCAACGGGACTCGCTCGCTGAATTCTTCAGGCCATCGTCCGGGGGCGGAGATGTTTTGTTTGATTATCTTTACCGTTGGGTTATTGATTGGAGTAAATCCTCCTTCGCTACCTGGTATAATCGGTGTGAACCCACCCTTCTGTAGGTTTGGATTTCGGAAAGGGGTCTGGAAGTAAGGTCGGTAAAACAGATTATTGTCGTTGGATGCTCCAGGATTCTTTTCCTGGTTGTCGTCTGGTGTTTTGACTGGAACATCCTGTTCTTGACGGTTAGTGTTTTTGGGTATTGACGCAAGGGCGGGATCGTCTGGGTGATAGATCTGCACTCGGCCTTTACCACGTGTACCAGCTACTGCTCGGTTATTAGAACTTCGTCCCGACCCGCCAAACATTTTCCCTATGTTCAAGCTTGGAATCGGTACACCGAAGAAAGTGAACGGAGAATTGTTTTGCACCTGCGGAGGTACGTTGTACAGATTGTTGAACTTGTTGTTGTTGAAGTCGACAAAGTTTTGACTTAGGTTATGATGTCCCAGCGGGTCTCCTGAAAAGGTAGATCCATTAATCCGTTCCTCTAGATAACTGTCATTCAGCGCATTTGGGTAGTCAATGTACTGGTCGTAGAAGTACTCACTATCTGCAGGCGAGCCAGGGTGGGATATGCTACCGGAACCAACTCCAGGAGTTGGCCCAGGTGGGAATGCCTCATAGTTCTCCATTTCACAATCGTCGAAATCTACTGATCGCATAAACACATCTCCGTGCTCGTTGGTCAACGGGACACGTTCATCGAGACCGATTCCAGCTCTTGCGTCCGTTTGACACTCGTTTCTCGAGAGCCGCGTGTCCATCAGCATTTTTCCATCACGACACCGAGGCCCGGGATAAAGATTCCTTGTTTCCTGTAGCCATGCAAGGTACCAGAGCATGTCACAGCTACAATCCAGTGGGTTTCCTATGGCAGACGACGAATCGTTAAAATAATGCTATAGAAATGCTTCATTATTCACTTACCATCAACATCCAGAATGGCAATGTTACTGCGCAGATTGCGGAAAATTGGCTCCGGCACTCGTGACATCCGGTTGTTCCTCATACTCAGCACACGCAGTCGTGGCATAGATGAGAACGGTTCGCCTTGAATACCGCAGATTACGTTGTTGTCCAGCTTAAGTTCCACGAGCCAATCCAGCCCTCGGAGAGGATTTGGGATGATCTTTTTGATTAAGTTTCCAGTTAGGTCAAGAACCTCCAAGTTCCGTATACTTCGCAGTCCAACGCTATCCAACGATCGGAATTGATTAGCGGATAGATTCAGGTAAACAATAGATGGCGATCGGTAAAAAGTGTACGGCGATATGTATTGCAGATTGTTCTGTTGAAGGTGAACTGCCTGTAAAAAGATCACAAATTAGTATTTCAAAAGATACAATTGAAAAATAAACCCACCTGTAGACTGGGCAAATCCTCAAATACTCGATCTTTCAACTCGACCAACTTATTATCAGCCAGCACCAGCTCCTGCAACTCCGGTAGATTCCTTAAAGATCCATGCTCCAAAATGGTCAGCTCATTGCTCGACAAATCCAGATACTGCAACAGCGGCAGATTTCTCAACGACCCCTGATGAAGTTGATTAACCTTATTGTTAGAAGCTTTCAGTTCCTCCAGATTCCTCCACGAAGCCAGAACGGTTGGTGTCAGCTCCGTCAACTGATTGAAACTAACGTCAATTTCCTGCAGCTCGCTCAACCCCGAAAGAGACTCGGGAAGTTCCCGAAGCTTGTTACCGGATAGATCCAGCGTCTGCAAAGATCTGCTATTACGGAAAGCCTTCGCCGAAATGTCAACGATACTGTTTCGGGATGCGTCGAATCGCTCGAGATGGCCATTGTTGTCTAACAGATGATCGACAAGTACCTCGATGCGATTACCCTGCAGGTTCAGTTCCCGCAGGTTCTCCAGCGGGGTAAGTGAACGTTCGTGCAGAGCAAGAAGCTTGTTGTCTTGTAAGCTAAGAACTTCCAGGCGGCTCAAACCGCTGAAGCTACCTTCGTCGACACTTTGAAGCTGATTTCTTGCCAGCCCAAGGATCCGCAGCTGGGGTGTAGTTTGGAAGGTTCCCTTTGCAACGCGAGTTAGTTGATTACCGCTGATGTCTAGCATTCGAAGTGCTGGAAGGTCCAACGAGTTGGAAGACGACTGTGTAAGCGATGTTATTTGATTCCGAGCCAGGTTGATGCGTTCGACGGCTATTGGAAGACCGGGGATGAACTCCTGAAGTTTGTTGTCTCCGGCGTCCACTTCAAACATGTGATTCAGATCACGAAATGTTGCTGGATGGATAAGACTCAATTCATTGAAGGAAACGTTAACCGTTTCTAGCATAGGGGTGTGCACAAAAGCTGCTGGATCGAGGACGCTCAGCGAGTTACCGCTGATGTCGAATCGCCTTAGCGAAGGAACTCCGATTAGGAGGCTTGGATCAACTCGGCGGAAATTATTGTACGAAATATCTATCCCCTTAAGTCCGGGTAGGTTCCAGAAAGGCATCGGAAGCAGATCCGATAATGAGTTATTACTCAAGCGTAGCTCGCGAAGGCCTGGCATGGCCATAAAAGCATCTCTTTCGATCATGCGAATTTTGTTATTGTTTAAATACAGCTGTTCCAATGTTCCATGACCTCGTAGGGCTCCGAATGGTATCGCGTCCAGTGTATTGTGACTTAGGTCCAGAAAGCGAAGCATAGGAAGTGCATCCAGCAACGATCTAAGTTCTTCAACTCTTCCGATTTCGTTCTGCTGCAAGTGCATGATTTCTACACCACTTCCTGAAGCTTGCAGGAATGACTCCGGGTGAACTCTTCTTAGGTAATTGTTTTCCAAGTGTACCAGCTTCAAACTAGGCGTTCGATGGAAAGCTCCATGATAAATTTCTGTGATCATATTGTCATTCAGATATAACTCTTTCAGCGCAGGAAGATCAACAAAACTGCCCTCGTTCAGCTTAGAAATCACATTTCTATCCAGTTTCATAACAGTCAAATTTGGGATATCTTTCACTGCCCGTCCAACCATCCCTGAATCGGCAATTTTATTTCCACTCAACTGTAGTGTCTTTAAACCAGGAAGCCCAACAAATGCTCTTAGATGAACCCAATCTATTCCGTTCTCGGAGAGGTTGATCATCGACAATTTTGGAAGGTCGTTGAACAAGCCGCCCTCTAAACGTGTCAAAGTTCTACTTCCAGCAATACTGACCGTCTCCAAATTCTTCAAATCGCGGAAGCTCTGCGGAGAAACCTCAATAAGAGAGGTACTTTGAATACTGATGTATTTCAATTTGGGTAATCCGGAGAAATCGGGAAGTCGTTTCAAGCTTTCGCTGTGGACCGTTACAGCTTCGAGTTTTCGTAATCCTGCTAAACTATCCACCGGGACACTGCGAAGACTTCTTTCGACTACGAATACTTCGACCAGATTGTTATCTAACTCGTTAAGCCACCCGTTGGATACCCTCTCGAGACCGTTGTGGCGAAGCATCAACCGGAGGATGTTCAAAGGCGCGAACGTTCGTCCCGGCAGCGAGGGAAGAAAGTTGTTCTCCAGTATTAGTTCATCGATTGGTCGATTGATGGATTTGGAAACTGCTTTCAAACCGGTTAGAACTCGGGGCAGATCGCTGTGGGAACACCTGTCGAAGAGATTCATATGAAATCAATTGCTTGAGGAGAGTACGCCAACGAGTTGTACTTACCATATCTGAATCTCGCTTCCTCGTTGCGAACACCGACAGGGTAGTATAATATCCTGGGGTGGGCAGATCGTATCTCTCTGGGCTAGTGTATCATGGTGGCTAGTAATCGCTAGCACGGCTAGGAACAGAAACACTCTCCTTATAGGTTTCACGTTCATTCGCCTTCCGCAGGTTGTAGTCCGCTTCATTTTTCAAGTTATAGCTTTCTGTCCAATTTTGTCACTGAATGAATCACGTATCATTGTTTGTAGTCTGCTGATTTTTAAGTGTTCATGTATCATCGCTGGCCTATATCATAACCCGCTAGGGTTTAAGGTTTGTTTTCAGTTACTCTGCTGGTATATAACACTGTAGTGAGATGCAGCTAGATATTATTGATGAAATATTCTTGTTTTCTATAATGTAACATACATTCATTTCAATCCAGTTTCCAAACCCAAAGAATGTGGAACAATTTTTAAACCATACTGGATAATTTTTTCTCTAAGATTCTACAAGAATGTGTCCTCATCTAATGACTCCTACAACAACAAAACCTGTACAGGTTAAGTTTTGTTCCATGAACTCACTTTTAAAATTTAAGAGGAATATTCCAACAGTCTTACAACCACTAACATAAAACTAAAGTCCCAGAGCAATTGTCTAGAAAAGCTGTTGTTGGCTAAAAAGAAAAAAATTCTTTTCTTTTTTGACCCTGCTGGGAATCCCCGATCAAACGGAATCCAGAGCACTTAATCGGTCAGTTGGTGGTTTTCTTTCGAACCAAAACTATGTCTTTGCACACTTCTCGGCAGTGACTGAAGTTTCAAAGGTTTACGGGGACAAGATCAGAGTCGTGTTATCCAGTTCAACGCAGACAAATCATTTTGCTTCCTCCGAGTGTTTTACGAAGGAATATTGTGTCTATGTACCAGTTCACAAAGTAGAAATAGAGGGCGTGGTCTACGACAAATGTTGAACATGTGAACAATTGCTAGAATATTGCGTTGGCTCTTTGGAGGACCCCTTAGTTCAGGCGGTGAACATACTTGCATAATTGGATTGCAAGCGACTGGATGCACTATTAATCGCGGAGAACAGAACGAAATCAAACCCCCAATCAAATTCTTTACAAGTGACCTTCGCTTTGCCGAGCGACACTCTCTTGCACAAGATTCGTCTGCCTGATTGTATGGTTGTACCGCGGGTCATAATCTACCTAAATGTCAAACAGTTGGGTCGCACAGCAACTCATTGCAGCAACAAGACGCTCTGGGGAAAGTAAAGCGAAGATGATAAGGATGATTCTTGCGGTAGGAATGCTGAAAAGTGCCCCCGCCTGCAAACTATGCGGAAAAAAACTGACACGTTCCAAGCAATCTTTTGCAGTAATGCTAGAGAAAGCTACGCCAGGAAGAAATATTTCTTCTCCTAAACATCTTTGTAAAGTCTCTTGTGGGGGCTCCTAAAATATTATCTTATGGAAGTGCTGCAAGAAAACTAAAGCTGGTTAGTAAAAATTAAAATCAGAAAAGGAATTTCTAACACTTCACCACAACAAACAATTTAGCTGGATATTGTTTTGGCAGTTCTTGTTCAGCTTATTCTCTCGGATCAATTGCTTATTCAGCTTTCATTGTTCGTTAGGACGGCCCACCAAAAATTGCAAGGGTCCCGTTTATTTCAGTCCGAGAATGATTTCTTTCTTGAAAGTCTATTGTTAGTTTTCTTGTCTATAGCTTAGACAAGAGACAACAGGTTTCTTGCTTTTCTTAATAATCTCTACCTGTCATAAATCTAAAGACAACAAGCGTTCATCATCGCCAGATTCTTTTTGCGCACACCCAAGTAGCCATATAATAACACATATCATTTAATAATAAATTATTATTAAATTTACTATTTCTAGTGTAAAGAATGCTCAAGAATCTTCATTTCAGGAAAAAAAATGCGTTTGGCATTAGGACATCTGATGAAAAAATATGGTTTCTAGACTAAATGTCAAAAAATCTGATGTTTCTGACTTTTACTGGCTTCTTTTAGAATTTTCCTCGTTCAACAAGGTAAATTTAATAAAAATTGATTGAAGAATAATAGCGCCAGAAAATGATAAATTTTGATATTAATGACAAAATGCCATAAAACCTCAACTTCTCGTATTCTGACAAAGGTCGCAAAGGTTCCGTTCGATTTCTTGAGATTTTTTCACATTAGAAAAACAGCAAAATATGTATGATTTGCAGCGTAGAGTAGAATGGTTGTTAAGAATAGGGGATTTGGGACAAAATGTGCCAAAATTCCAATTTCTCGAACTTTTCGAGGAATGAATATATTTCCATTGCAATGATAAAAATATTTCCTTTAAAAAGATATAAACTTTAATTTGGCGAGTGCTGCATCAAAACTTATAGCATTTTATATATTTTTCCTCATATTTTTTCCATAGTGCCAATGTACAGTGGATCCACTCCATACAGAAGCTGGACAAAACCTCGAAAGTAGTTTAAAATAACGGAAAATATTATCTAAGGGTAATTGTGGTGCGCTGAACTCGATCTGATTAGATTAGGACGCTAAAATTAAAATTCGCTTTGGGATCATCCATAAATGACGTAGCATTTTTTGAGTGATTTTTAACACCCCCTCCCCCATCGTAGCATTTCGTCACAAACCTCTAAATACCCCCTGGTAATTACGTAGCTTGACGGTAATGACGGACTATCCCCCCCCCTTGTCAACGCAAATTTAAAAAAAAAATGAAAAACTATGTTAGTTATTCCTCTTTAAAAAAACGCTTTTAATCCACCTAACAGTGTGATGAGACATTTCTTATAACTCTTATCACTCTCTTCGGATATTATATCGTTTGAGAACATTTAGAACTTGATGTTTCGCGATGTTTTTGATAACACATACTACAAGGGATAGTGGCAGGACTCAGAGAATCGCTCAAATCAGCATAGGACAACATCAGTGCTAGAAATCTCAAACCAAATCAATGGGAAAGCGAAAAAATGGCCCATAAAATAGACATTCCAACGAATTATTGTTAATGCTCTGTTAATAAAATATCCAAATTGTGGTGGGAAAACTGAATTTTCCTAAAGGGGTTATTTATTTATCATTCGCATGTATGAAAAAAGCCTTATGTTTACATTTGTGAGTATCGCCCTTTTCACAAAAAAAGCGTTGAAATGAAATCGCAGCTCCTGATATCACGTTATCTCTGAAGTGCATGCGTGCATAGTTCCAAATTTTACTTCGACATCGACTTTTTCTAAAGGTGACTTCCCAGTAGTATCCTTGATTTGAATTATTACCGCTAATCCTAATGCTAAAGAACAAATAAAAACCTTTCGAAAACGAACCGTTTGGGAAAATCATCATCATTACTGGAATTTTCATTTTCACGAAACTTTTCGATAGCCTTCCGTCACATGCGTTAATGCACTTGGTGCACAGTGCTCCGAAAATCTAGCGAAATCGTCTTAGGGCACCAGCGGGTCTAATTCAGAGCTATCTGCGTGGTGAGTTAAATCTGTAAAGAACACTAAAAATTATTTTCCATTCCATAATTTTCAGTTCAGCAATTCGAGAGATCGTACTCACCGCAAGCCATGAAAAATAGACTACGTTGTGAAGCGATGGTCACTATTTATTAAAAAATCACGGTTAAATAAAAAAATAAACTATTAAAAAAATTCAAATAGTTTATAATTTTCACAAACTTATTAGGAAAAATTGTTTAATAAGCTTTCGTAATATTGTGTAGGAAAAAAGCTGAAAATTTCAGTATTTTCTCTATCTGCAACATATAAACCCTTAAGTATACCAATTAATTGGTATACGAATTGGAATAGGTTCGCCAAATTTCGGAAGAAGTCTATAAAATAACCTCTTGAAAGCTACCTAAAAATTGTTGTAGTTCGATGCAATAAAAAATCATATTTGGCAATTCATATTTGGCTGATACAATTGGGGTGTCAATGTATTATAATAGATATTCAGCATTCGAAGAAGTTTCTTGTGAACGAGTGTAGAACGACTTTGTTTCTACTTACTTGAAGTCAGCGGCGTAGCCAGAAATTCGGTTTGGCGGGGGTTTGGTGAAAATCGATCTTACTGTCTAAACGGCATAATTCCGAAACCATAATTTTTGAAGTTTTAAAATTATGCAGAATTATTTTCCAGAAAATAGTAACAAGGGTCGTGTCTTTAGCGAATTTGTTGCGACTTTATTGTAGTCATGAATATTAACCTGAGAAAATTCACAATAAATACTTCTTGGACGATATACCGTCAAAATTGTTTTATCAAATGATGCGCTGTTTAACGTTTGTAAAACTCATCGAAGTTATTAAACCTCCGAAATTGGCGGTTTCAAAATGATGTTATCTTGACCTTAAATTATTGTTTTTAAACATTTGACCTATACATACAATTGGTCATACAACAAAAATCAAATGCTCATCAAAATCGATCAGAACCTGCGAGAGTCGAATGGAAATCGTCATTTTTCATAAATTTGTCTCTACATTCGGATAGTGTTATCCTCGTTATTAATCATATTACGTTTTCGTTTCAACTCGACGCATTCCCAAAATAAAAACCTGTTTTAATCCATCTAGTGGTGCAATTGTGCTTGTCTCATTTGTCCAGACTACGATTCCATGGCTGGTTATGTTCAATACAATAGTGGGAATGAATATTACATGTTCAGTACGATTTGAACATACATACAACGGATCGACAGCCACGATCTTGAGATACTATGTGATACTGAAACACGCTTGAAACCAGCGGCGGATCATGGAGAAAGATCCGAGAGGTCTAGGTCCTGCCGAAAATTTTCAACTTGTTAAGAAATTTTAAGCTAGTTTTAATTTTAAAGTAGCAACCCCTCACTGCATACTCCCTCCGGGCCGGTATGATTGACGATTTTTAGAGTGATTGCATAACCTTTCTATATGAGAAAGGCAAAAATGTACCAAAGTCCAAAGAAGTCAATTTTTGTCAAACATCTCAATGTTTCATGCATTTTAAAGTCATTTGGCATCAAAAATACAAATTTGATTTTGAAAATTTTTCATTTCAGTTTATATGAGAATTTGCTGTGTGATTGCACTCTTCAACTCGTAACTCCGGAACCGGAAGTCCAATCAATAAAAAATTCAATAGCAGCCGATGGGAAGGTTGTACTTTTCATTTGAGACTAACTTTGTGTAAATCGGTCCAGCCATCTCTGAGAAACTGAGGTCACATTTTTTTCCACATACACACATACATACACACACAGACATTTTCCGATCTCGACGAACTCAGTCGATTGGCATATGACACTTGGTCCTCCGGGTCGGGATTAGATTGACGAATTTTAGAGTGAATGAGAAAGGCAAAAACATTTTTGGCAAATGTTGAAAGTTATGCATTTTTTTGGTGAGCAGTTCTATGTTTCATAGACATCAAATCAATTTTAACTTCGCTTCCTATTAAATAAATACCTTTATTACAATACATTTCTACAAAAACGAGATCAATTTGAAAATAAATCTGAGGATTATGATTGATTACAGAACTCTGGAATTTTCTATTGGAATGTTTTCAGGCAGGAATTTGATATTGATGCAATTAGACAACTGTGAAATCAAAACCAATAGATCAGTTACATATCAGGACCCCATTCCGACAATTTATCAAAAGTCCTAATGATGTTAACAACAACAGGTTATCAATCCACGGATCAGATAATTTTTTTTTTTTTTTTTCAATTCGTTTATTTGATAAGGCAGGTTTGCGTTAGCTTAAAGGTGCCAATTTTGTTTTGTTTTACATTTTAAATTACTTAAAACTAGGGGCTTACATATTGATTTTTGAAATTAAACTAAGGCTAATTAATAGCTATAAATATACACAAGGGGGTAGTATAATTTTCGTAAGATTAGAGGGGTCATTTAGTTTTTATGGCAATATGGTTTGACATTTTTAGCAATGAGATTATTGGAGCAAATAATGTTTAACTAAGGGGGAACATTTTTACGACTATCTTAAAAGTAGAAATAATTAGAGGGCGTGATTAAATTTTGTAAAGATTCGGAGACATTAATTAGAGTTATTTTATGTGGTAGTAGAGTTGGGCATTTTCAACGAGATCATATGATATAATAGTTAAAACTAGAAAAGGCAAGAAGAGCTAAATGCTTCATGAAGATATTTGGCGGGGGGGGGGGGGGGGAAGGGGTGTTACTTTTGTGTATAAGAGTCAGGGGAAGTAGGGTGGACAAACATGGCAGGGGGAGAACATTATTTCAGTTTCAGACTTCGGGAGATCAACGGATGGATTACAGAATCAGGGTGGTCTTCATCAGGAAGAATCATGTACTGGGACGCCGGGTGGTCGTTCTCGAGATGGCAGGGGTTTCTCCAGACGATTTCGTAGTGCGGCTTAGATGTTGATCGGCTACATTTCGAGTTGTGCGTGTGATGTTCGTGCTTTAGGTCCCGTGTTTGTTGGCTCATTCGACAGGGATGTTTTGTGTCGCCTTGGAGTCGCATCAAACCATCGTGGGTGTATGGTACAGGTGGAAGAGAGCGCTTCTGAGAATGATAAGGAAAAAGGGGCAGTTAAAGTTGGATATTGATGGTTTTTATGAAGGTGTATATAAGGGACATATAGAGGACATCGCGGCTTGCCAACACATCTCGAACCGGGACGTTGGGTGGTCTTCCTCGGGCCCGGAGGGTGTCCATAAGCCGAGACCTGGCGGAACTGTACTCGGTGCACGCCCAGACTATGTGCTCTATATCGTGATAACCGTCGCCACAAGCGCAGATACCACTCTCCACGAGCCCAATACGTCGGAGATGTGCATCCAGCGTGTAATGGTTCGCCATGAGTCGGGACATCACACGAATGAAGTCACGACCCACATCCATCCCCTTGAACCAAGGTTTCGTCGATACTTTAGGGACTATCGAATGTAGCCACCTTCCTAGCTCCCCATTGCTCCACGAGGTTTGCCAACTTTCGAGGGTTCTCTGATGAGTAATACTGAAAAATTCGTGGAAGCAAATTGGTCTTTCAAAAACGTCACCTTCAATGGCACCCACCTTAGCTAAGGAGTCCGCCTTCTCATTGCCCGGAATGGAGCAATGAGAAGGGACCCACACCAAGGTAATCTGGAAAGATTTGTCAGATAAAGCACTCAGTAGCTCCCGTATTTTCCCCAAAAAATACGAGGAATGCTTTCCATGTTTCATCGAGCGAATAGCGTCAATAGAACTCAGACTATCCGAGACGATGAAGTAATGGTCTGCGGGTAATGTGTCAATGACTCCAAGGGTATACTGAATAGCAGCTAGTTCTGCGGCGTAAACTGAAGCAGGGTCACTGAGTTTGTAGGAGGCGGTGAACTTTTGATTGAAAATACCGAAGCCAGTGGACCCTTCGAGGTTTGATCCGTCAGTATAAAACATCTTAGAACAGTCGACTTCTCGGAATTTATTATAAAAAATATTTGGAACCACTTGTGGGCGTATGTGGTCCGGAATTCCAATAATCTCATCTTTCATGGATGTGTCGAAGAAAACAGTAGATCCAGAAGTATTTATGAAATGCACACGGTTGGGATTGTAAGAAGAAGGATTAATATTTTGCGCCATGTAGTCAAAGTACAGGGACATAAAACGGGTTTGAGAATTGAGCTCAACAAGCCTTTCGAAATTTTCAATCACCAACGGGTTCAAGATATCGCATCGAATGAGCAATCGATATGAGAGTTCCCAAAATCGATTTTTCAGCGGGAGAACGCCCGACAGGACTTCGAGACTCATCGTATGGGTCGACTGCATGCACCCTAAGGCGATACGCAAACAACGATACTGAATTCTTTCGAGTTTGATGAAATGTATGTTCGCGGCGGATCGAAAGCAGAAGCATCCGTATTCCAGTACCGACAGTATCGTTGTTTGATACAACCTAATTAGGTCTCCTGGGTGGGCACCCCACCACGTTCCGGTTATTGTACGAAGAAAGTTGATCCTTTGCTGGCATTTCTGTTTCAGATACCGAATATGGCATCCCCAAGTACCTTTCGAGTCGAACCAGACCCCTAGATATTTTACTGTGAAGACCTGAGCTATAGTTTGACCCATTAATAGAAGCTGTAGTTGTGCTGGTTCACGCTTCCTAGAAAATACAACTAGCTCAGTTTTCTCCGTGGAGAATTCGATACCCAGCTTAATAGCCCATGCAGACAAATTGTCCAAGGTATTCTGTAATGGTCCTTGTAGATCGACAGCTTTGGGTCCCGTAACAGACACCACGCCATCGTCTGTAAGTTGTCTTAACGTGCAGGAATTGTCAAGACATTCATCAATGTCGTTGACGTAGAAATTGTATAACAGGGGGCTTAGACATGAGCCCTGGGGAAGGCCCATGTAGCTAAATCGTGATGTCGATAAGTCACCATGCGAAAAATGCATGTGCTTTTCCGACAACAAGTTTAGTAAAAAGTTGTTCAAAGTCGCTGAAAGACCATGCTGGTGCAGCTTCTCTGAAAGAATGTTGATAGAAACTGAATCAAAAGCCCCCTTTATATCTAGGAACACTGATGCCATCTGCTCTTTACTAGCATAGGCCATTTGAATTTCGGTTGAGAGCAACGCAAGACAATCATTCGTCCCTTTGCCTTTGCGAAAGCCAAATTGTGTATCTGACAGTAAGCCATTTGCTTCGACCCAATTGTCGAGGCGGGATAGGATCATTTTCTCGAACAACTTCCGGATACAAGATAGCATTGCGATCGGTCGATACGAATTGTGGTCGGAGGCTGGTTTTCCTGGTTTTTGGATGGCGATGACCTTCACTTGCCTCCAATCGTGTGGGACAATGTTAGCCTCAAGAAACTTATTAAATAAGTTCAACAAGCGTCTCTTGGCAGAGTCTGGCAGATTCTTCAACAAGTTGAATTTGATTCTGTCTGGCCCTGGAGCTTTATTGTTACACGACAAGAGAGCAAGTGAGAACTCCACCATCGAAAAAGGTGTTTCGTTCGCGTTATCGTGACGGGACGCGGCGCGGTAGATCTTCTGTGCCGGGGCGGAATCCGGACAAACCTTCTTGGCGAAATCGAATATCCAACGGTTTGAATATTCCACGCTCTCATTAGTACTGTTTCGATTTCGCATACGTCGGGCTGTTCCCCAAAGAGTGCTCATCGATGTTTCTCTCGTTAATCCGTCGACGAACCGGCGCCAATAACCGCGTTTTTTGGCTTTCATCAAACTCTTCATTCGCTTGTCTAACGTCGCGTACTGTCGAAAACTAGCGGGTAACCCGTCGTTCCGGAAGGTCTTAAACGCGGCGGCCTTCTCTGCGTACACGTCTGAGCACTCTTTATCCCACCAGGGATTGGGAGAACGTTTTTGTATGTTCGCGCCGGGTACTGGCTTAGTCTGAGCTTGATTCGCGCTGTCGAGAATCAAGCCAGCCAAAAAGCTGTACTCTTCCTCCGGAGGAAGTTCTTGAGTAGATTCGATGTTGTCGGATATCGCGGCAGCATAGCTCTTCCAATCGATATTTCGTGTGAGGTCATACGAAATATTGATTGTTTCCAATGGCCTTGAGCCGTTATTGATTGAGACTACGATCGGCAGATGGTCGCTACCGTGGGGATCAGGGATTACCTTCCACGCGCATTCTAACTTTAGCGAGGTCGAGCAAAGGGATAAATCTAATGCGCTTGGGCGCGCTGGTGGGGGAGGAATCCGTGTCATTTCACCCGTGTTTAGAATTGTCATGTTGAAGTTGTCGCAAATATTGTGAATTAAAGAGGAACGGTTATCATCATAAAGGCAACCCCATTCCGTACCGTGAGAGTTAAAGTCGCCTAAAACTAGTCGCGGTGCAGGCAGGGATTCTATGATGTCATGTAGCCGGCGATGCCCAATCGCGGTGTTGGGGGGAATATATATGGAAGCTATGCAAAGATCTTTGCCTTTGGTTGTTACTTGACAAGCGACAACTTCAATACCTGTTATCGAGGGAAGGTTAATTCTGTAGAAGGAATAGCGCTTTTTGATCCCCAAAAGCACTCCTCCATAGGGGGTGTCTCGATCCAGGCGAATAATATTAAAGTCGTGGAAGTTGAGATCTATGTCGGAAGTTAACCAAGTTTCACATAATGCAAATGCATCGCAACTCAAATTATTTATTAAAATTTTGAAGGAATCGATTTTCGGGATGATACTTCTGCAATTCCACTGTAGAACAGTGATCAAATCCGTGACCTCGTTCGATGAGTTAGCCATCGAAGGATACAATCGCTGAAAGGAGGGGCCATTTAGCAGTCAACTGCTTCAAAAATGTTCTTACTGTAGGGAGAAAAGCTAACAATAGACTTTTAATAGGATCAGTTATATTGAAAGTTTTTATTAGCCAGTCCACAATGTCCGAGAGTTTGATAATTCCAGTGCCGCGATTATTCTCGAACTGAAACAGAGGAACACTTGGGATTTTTGATGTTCCGGGAAGTGCTGGGAACTCCTTCTCTGAGTTTAATCCTCCGAGACCAGGAGCTAATTGCTTCGGTTTGGTTGCAACACTTCCAATAGATGTGACTTTCTGAGTCCCGTCAAGGGATACCTTCTGGCCTTTACAACGAACTTTAGGAGAGGAAATGTTCCTCCTCTTCCTATAATTTCTAGGCGCCCTAGTAGATGTTCCCTCTTGTGGGTCATCAGCCTCGCCCTCGTTAGGAGGCAAGTGAGCATAGATGTTTGTTGAGGTTGGTGGTGTAGCTTTCTTTAGCATTTCTGCAAAAGAACGTTCGGATCGTCCAGCAAGGGAACGTTTTAGTTTATCCCCGCGTAGTTTGTACGCGGGACATGCCGAGATATCATGCAGATTCTCTGCACAGTAAGGACACTTCTCAGCATTCTTACTGCACGAATCATCTAGATGATTCTCCCCGCATTTTCCACAGCGGGCCTTATTGCTACAATGGGTGGCTGTGTGACCCAATTGTTTACACTTTGTGCAATTCATGACCCGCGGCACAAACAGACGCACAGGCAGACGAACCTTGTGCAAGAGGACGTAATTTGGCAAAGCGGTACCAGCGAAGGTCAACCGATAAGAGTTTGATTGGGGGTACGTTTTTGAACCATCCCCCGCAACTACTACTGAGTGCAAACGCTTGCACTCGAGTATTTTCACTGGCTGAAGTAAGCGGTCTCTGAAACGACCAACACCGTACTGCAGCAGATCCTCGCATGTCAAACTGTCATCGGTGACAACGCCTTCAGACTGTACTTTCACAGCTGGAATATACACGTGATAGTCCTTCGTAAAGTGCTCGCAGCAAGCAATATCGTTTGCCTGCTTTGAGTTAATCAGCACGACCCTCAGCCTGTCTGAGCGGACCTTTTTTATTTCGATCACAGCCGAGAACCGTTCCGTTAGGTCTTTTGAAATCTGTAATAGATTCAGCGATTTTGTTTTGGGCCGAAAGAAGACCACAAAGGGACCGGTCGAGAGCTCTGGATATTGTTTGGGTCGGGGGAGAGCCTTAGGAGTCGACTCGATCTCCATTTGGCCATCCGGGGAGGAAGCCATCGACACCGTCAACGCACGGGGTCAGCACCCGCGCAGACGGGAAAAAGCCGTAAATGTATCAAAAAGGTAGATTTCACTTATCTGTATACTCGTTTCCCACGACGCACCAGTCCAGCTTAAATAGCTGGTTATTGTTCAATCCTCGCTTTACGAACAAAAGGTTGAGGAATGTGGCCTAACGGTTAACACACGCACAAAAGAAAATAAAAGTCCAAACCTCGAAGAGGCAGAGAATGGCAAAATAACCTTGAACGCGGATTACTGCACTGTTCTTTTTCCAACAGACCGAAAACAAAACACTTCTATCTCGATCGAGCGATGCGTAGAGACTGGATCAGATAATTGTTATTGTAATATTGAATTAAATCAGTCTGCATCAATAAATTTTCAACTTCAATCCAATTTTTTTTTTTGGGTGTTGTGGGGGGGGGGGGTGTTGTACGATGTTAAACCCCAAAACCTTCTCTTGGCTACGCCGTTGCTTGGAGTTATTTTTTTCGCTTTTCATTTTCCGATATGTTTCAGATCGATCCGATGGTTATAAGTTAGAAAAATTGCAGTGAGAAGATTCGCACAAATGAACATTTTTGTACTGATAAGGTATCAAGTTCCTTCCAGACAACTTGGAAGTGTTCGGTGATTATTTCTAGCGGTTGTAGATAGTAAAATGAAATACAAAAGTCGTTTTATCGAAATAATGTTTAGCTTATTTCAATGGATTATTACTATATTGAACAATAAATGGGCGACAAAGAGTAATCAACAAACAATAAGCCATAACTTTTAAAGTATTCAAAATAGATATTTAAAGTCTTTAGTAAAGTTATTCGCAAAAGTAAGAGCTACAAATTTGCTGAAGACATCATTTCGAAAGAATCACTTCCAAGAAAATTTGTGAAAATATCTCACTCATAGGGGGATTAATCAGCAAAAGCACAATTCCAGAAGAAAGGCCATATTACCTCCATTAAATTTTCCGAAGATACTATTGACCTAAAATAAGCCGTTTTGGCGTTAATGATAGATTATATGTTTTTGGTCATATTTCTGGCAATGGGAAATGATAAAAATCTTTCGTCCGCATTTAATGTTAAATATCTCTTTTGATAATAGTCCGATTTCTACAATCTATAGCTTGTTCGAAAGGTATTCGTTAAAGCTGTCTAAAAACATATAAATTGTTAATCTATATTGTCAATTTCGGCAGATAATTTAAAAAAACTGCGAAAAACGCCATTTTTACGCATTCAAACATTCATATCTTGGAAACTAAACATCAGATTCAAAAACAAATTAATAGCGTTCATACTGTTTTTTAGTTCTTTCATTTAAAATTGGTTTGGATAAGATCGGCTCAGCCATTACTGAGAAACACGAATGAGAATTTGTCCGTTACATACACACACACACACAGACACACACACACACACACACACACACAGACATTGTCCCAAATCGTCGAGCTGAGTCGATTGGTATATAAGACTCGGCCCTCCGGGCCTCGGAAAAAATCTTGAAAGTTTGAGCGAATTCTATACATTTCTTTTATAAGAAATGTAAAAAGCTACGTAGCATGGCATGACCCCGTACCCCCTGTCGTCACACATCATCGCAAAATACAAAACTCCCCCCTGCCCCATATAATGCTACGTCATTTATGGATGGTCCCTTTGGGTGGTTCTAAAAGTTTTTTTTTTAATTTCGCTAATGTGAATTTTATTAAGTTTTCAAAATAGGTACCTCGTAAGTGAACTGAAACATTTTGATTTCCTAGGGTAGTCCTTAGTAAGGATTTAGCTAGAGTGGTTCCAATGTATCGAAATCTGGTGAATAAAAAATGATGTAATTTTATACATTTGTTTGTAGATCTTCAGTCCAATCTGAATACCATCGTAAAAAATTCATCCCTTCATGGCTCTTTGAGAGATAATTCTGATGTACTAAGTTATGAACGTATGTGTTTAGAATAGTTATAAAAGATAGCATATCTTAAGGTGTTTGATAGAATGCTTTAAACTTTTGTTTTATCGGTTTATTTATTTATAGTTATCGGCAAAGCTATTAAAAGATGACATGTTATCATTAGATTTTGAAGATCTCCAATTATGCCCTACTATGCTCTAGTCACAGTTTTTCACACGATGCATACTAAGCCGCTAAATACTTTTCCATTGATTTTCAATTCCAATGACAATATGAATATCACTCCTTATGGGTACTGACGTGGTTTTTCGTGCAAAAATATCCTGAGCATACTTTGCTCTGTTTGTGTATGCTTTGAAATAGAGGCGTGAGCGTTTTTGCATGAAACTCTCGTCAATTTGGAAGTGAAATATTGAGGGAGGTTTTGAATTTGATTGTTGATTGTGATAGAATCAATAGGGAGTTTGCACTTAAAAACAAATGTTGCCTTACGGGCCAATAACTAAAAATCGGGTAGAAAAGAACACTTTAAACACTACATCGGTCACCAGTAAAGCTAACGACCAAGACCTACCAAAGAGATTGGATTCATGGAAAGATATAATAATAGTTGCTGTTAGTTTGCATCGTTGGCTTCTATTTATTCGATTTTTTCTATACTGCAGATAACTGTGAAAATGTAGAAACACGAGCCATAGTTGCAGGACGGATAAGGCATATTTATATTTGGTCGGTGTTAAGTCAGACCGGACCAAGTCGCAAAACATCAAAAAATGAGTTAATGATAGAACTGGATAAAGAATTTCTTCATCTAGGGTTACTGCTCCCTAATTCATCTTAGCTCCTTTATTCATCTCACCCATTTGAACACGTTAGTTAGAGCAGTATCTGCTATCTCTATTCAACGCATTAGCTTAAATGGTAGGATGAATAAGGGTACGTTGTACTCGACTTTTCGCTTCGCTCAAACGGGAGCATTTTACATTTTACAGGCAAATTTTTTAACTGTACTTCTTCTTAGGTACGTAGCAAAGATGATGATACCTATTTAAGCGCAATCCAGTCACTATAAGTCGAGTTATCAATTAAATAATGTGACATACTGACTAATGAGATGAATAAGGGCACGTCTACCCTACATTCCAGTTATACCAGATTTGAAATATGAAACAATAAACAAGAATTATGGTAAAAATTTTATACTTTGGGAGTTTTTTAAGTTTTAGTGACTTTGAAAAGCGACATTTTTGTCAATAGTATTTATAAAAGTAAGGAAATGGAAGGATTAAGAATGTAGTAATTACAAAAATTAAAGATATGTAAGCGGCGATCAACGGCAAAAGATAAAAAAAACAATAGGAAAACTAAATATTAAAACAATGTACAAAATAGCTAAAAACAACAAAATCAACCAAATAAACAAATTAATGTCAATTGTCAAAAAAAATGTGTAATCGAGAAAACCAAAACAAAATATATAAAAAATTCATAAAAGGATACAGGAAACTAGAAAAACATACTGCGAAGATTAAAGAAGTCGAACATTATTGAACAAATGGTGAATATAATGAAAAATCTATAGGAAAGTAAGAAAAAATTTAAGAATCAATGAAAAAGAAAAAAACTACTTAAAAGAATACAAACATTAATATAAAAAGTGCATAAAACTGAAAAACTCGATAAATCAAGAATAATAAAATTTATTTAACATTAAAAACAAGACATATTTAAAGCAATAGAAAAAGTAAATGAAACGTTAAGAATGCATACAATTAGAGGAGTGTATATAAAAGACAAGAATAAAATAATTATAGAGAAATTAAAAAAAATGGATAACCCGGAAAATTTTGAAAAACTGGAAAAATGGAATGAAAAGACGAAAAAGCAAATAAAATTGGAAGTATTGAACAAAAACGGAGCAAACAAACAAAATTGAAAACAAAAATTAGTAGGAAAAAAGCCAACATGGTATACTATAGAAACACAAAAAATGGAGAATTTAACACGAAGAAAATGAATACAATGGATTAAATTATTTGAAGAATAGAAAAAAAAACACTAGAAATGAAATTTGAAATAAATTCACGAACGAACTAAATGTAAAAAGAAGAAAAAGTGCGCAAATTGTCAATAAAGATAAATCAAATGTTTTTTTACGAAAAAAAATCAATGTAAACGTATAGGAAAATGGTCAACAGAAAAAGTATTTTCAAATTAGGTTAAATTGAAACAATGAAGAAATAACAATAACGAATTAAATCTTAAGAAAAAATAAACAAAATTATATTAAATGAACAATGGGAAAAAATAAAACTAGGGAAAACGGAAAGCTAAAGACTAGAAAATAAGGAAGAAAATAGGAGAAAGTTAAAAAATTAAACAATAAGACAAATTGGAATGAATTTGAATAAGTTAAATTGCTTTTGGAAACGCAAAAAAATATGAAAAACAATGAAATACAAAAAGGCAATGATAAGAATGAATGTAGTAAATGGACAAATTCTAAAAATTGGATGGAATGAAAAAAGAAACAAATGAAAAAGCAGGGTATTAAAATATGAAATAATAAAAAAATAAAATAGAGAGAGCAGAAATCTCGAAAAATTGTGAATAAAATGAAATAACAGAGAAAAAACTATAAATTAAAGTAAGTGATATTGATAGCAATAGAAAAAAAGCAAAAATAAGGAACGTACAAAGATGGATAAATAGAAGTATGGAAATAGATAAAAAGGCAGAAAAAAAATCGAAATCAAACAAACACAATTTAGTAATTTAGTTGAACGTATGCTTCTTAGAATCATTGGTAGCTGCAGGATTGTGAACTGAGCTCTTCATGCTCCATGGCATATAAAATTCAAAGCAAAACTATTAACAAAACAAAACAAAAGTATTCGAAAGAATTGTATAACGTATTTATTTTTTTCCATCCCTGGCCTCTTTGCAAGGGGGAATTGGTAGTCGAAAATCGCCAAAAAAAGCTGCGTCATTTGAGTACGACCCCTTAACAAAAATGTTTCGGTATCATCTCGTACCTGAATATGATTTTTTATGGATTTTGTAACAATGCACGGCAAACCAAATATATTAAATTTTAAATTTAAATTGTTGGATTAATTTCGAATTCTTTTGGTATATCAAGAGTTTTTGATGACACATTTGACAAATTGAGCTCTCAAATAGAGGTAGGGTTACCGCCTCTAGTGGTACTTTGACCAGCAGAATTTTACTGAGCAGGGGATAGACTTCAAGAGACACATGGAATTTCGAATTAAAGTGATCACTCGACAGAATTTTGGAGCGCTTCCATTACTTTGTATAAAACGCTTAAAAATAAATAAATATCCACTGTTTTATTTCTTATGTAGCTCGTAGCACTAGGAGGAAATATATCTTATTTTCTTCACATTCACCGTAGCGTGTAATGTTTTAGTAAAGCACAAATTCCCGACTATGTACGGGGAACGTGCCATTTGAGCCAATATATTCTGATTCCTGATTCCTGTATGTTTTTGCATTTGTTAACAGTTTTGTTAATTTAGTTGTGTGTAGTACTTCGCTTCCTCGGATATTCACAAAGAATCTAAAAGCACCAGCCACTTTCGCTGTGAAGAATAATCCGAGCGAGCTTTGCTCTGCTCCTCAGTAAACAAACACGAGGTGTGAAATCACACTTCAGTTTCTTTCGAGAATCTTTGTGATCCATTGAAGCGAAGGTTCAATTGGGTAAAGTGGAACTTTAAAAATAATATTTGTCAACGCCAAGAGGGGCCCTCCTTTTCAATTAGGGCCTGCAACCCGAGGATGATGTTTATGAGCACTGGGTGCTGGACGATTCCTGGTAAAGAAAAGGGAAACGCAAAAATGCAAAATAATCCAATGGATTCTTCCGGGTGAATTCGGATTCGGCTCCAAAAACCGATGTGGCAATCCTAAGCAGGGTTTTTTTCTTTCAATAATTACTTTCGATACTAATCAAGCGGTTTCGAAGATTGGAAATTCAATAAATCAAAAAAATCGATTTAAAGACAACCTCATGACTTCTAATCAAACCATTTAATTGTTTAACCCTTACAAGTCTGATCATATTTTTGTTTCGATTATAAATATTTTAACCTTAAGGTCATTCGCTTCTTTATTCAGGTTAGGAATTTTCCTATAAAAAATGTCTATTCCTGTGTGCGGGGTGGGGATTCGAACCCAGGTGAGCTGCGTACATGACATTCAATGTACAAATTCCGCTATGCCCTCTCGAGTCTAATCTTATTTCGATTTGAGAATTAGGTTGGTATAAACATAGTTGATATCAAATATGCAGGAGTTTAGAATTTTCGCTATTCTAGTTACCTCATACACAAGATATTGAATTTTTAATTGCATTCTCAAAACAATTATTTTGTCAAAGAAGTATTGGTCAAAATTTTAGTTTCTGTTAAAAATCCGGGCCCCCTTCAGAACTCCGGGCCCGGGGGGAAACACACCCCCCCCCCTCTCGGCGGCCCTGCTTGGCAGAGAAGAGGTGATAGCTGTAACTCACTGCCCTGACGGTATTACGCATGAGTTGGCATACTGACTCGATCCCAACGAGCTCGAACCGTCGTTTTCCTAACATAAGTACATCATCTTCTATCATTTAAACGTCTCGCTACATATCGTCACATATCGTAATCACAAATCTACGAAATGAAACCTCTACGAAGAGTGCTTGACGACTAAGTTTCATGGGTATCTTCCGACGGATGAATCTCCAAGTGACTTGGATGCAGTTGTGGATAAAACAAGCTCATAGTAGCAGCATACCAAGAGGCTTGTCTGCTTCGAGTTAGGGGCCGTACACTAATTACGTAAGGCTTTTTTAGAGCTTTTCAACCTTCCCCTCCCCCCAGATAAGAGTTCGTAAGATTTTGGTGAACTCCCCCTCCCCTACATAAGATCTTATCATGATTATCGTAATTAAAAAATCGAATTGTTAATTCATCAATGAATAAGATAGCGAAAACGATATGTATAGAATTATTACAAGAAAACTTATGACAAAATTTAACTGCAATCATCTGCAGAATTTTAATTGCATGCCAATCTCCTCCAGTAAACTCCAATTTGGTCCACATAATCTGCTTTGCTATATTTCACTTCCTTTGAATCTATTTTCTTGTGATGTAGAATTTAAAAGAGTTTATAACCTCTTCTGGCATGAATTTATTCTGAGTTCCAGCTGTGACGCTTATTGTACGCATAGCTCCGAGTTAACCATCTTCGAATTTTCTTCAATTAAAATAAAGTTCACACTCTGGAAATATACGACATTCAAGATCTTTGACAATCGCATGTTAGAACATTTTCCAGATACCTTGCGGGTTTGAATCGAACGTTTGAAGAAAACAAAGTCGGTCTAACAACACGAAGGGTATCAACACTTCTTAACTTGTAAGGCATATTGTGACTCCAGTTCCCGAACAGAACAATGTACAACCAAGAGCCAAAAAATACTCATATTGTTTGATATACAAGGATTATATGGTACAAATGAAAAAGAATATTTTCCTTATGGATTGAATTTTTTAAACTTGTTTTATGATATTACGTAAGAAAGGACAAACCCTCCCTCCCCCTCAGATAAGAATTTGTAAGATATTTTGAAACTCCCCCTCCCCCCATATGCCCTTACGTAATTAGTGTATGGCCCCTTATGGTGGGATACAAAACTTGTTCGACTCAAAAAGCTATGTAGAAGAGCTTGGAATCGCAGACGTCCTTCGATCCTCTGAGCGAAGTGGTTGGAAAAACCTCTACACAAATGTCTCAAGTCTTAACGAGCACAGTAGTTAAATAAGTTACATTCGAAATCGAAAGACTTTCATGTCAGTTCTATTAGCACTGCAAATAGTGAATACTCATCTGACGAAGATGTATTACTCAACTGTCTTTTTGACTAACACTTTTCAGAAGGCATCACCGACGACCACCCCTGAGTTCATCTCAGGCAGCTCTGACTCCTGGGCATTTACTCGTTGAATTGTGTCAACCGAATCGATCAAAGAGACAGTCTCCGGGAAAAGATGGAATCATTCCAGTTCTACTTCAAAGAGGATATCAACATTTCGAGCATATTTTTTAAAAAAGTTCTTACTTGTAATCTTTCAGCAGGATCAATTCCATTTGCGTGGCGGAAAATAACTGTAAAATTAAGTCCCAAAGGTGACCGCGTTACTTATGAGGAGGCAAAGAGCTTTAGACCGATCAGTCTGACTTTCTTTTTTCTCAAATCAGTGGAATGTTCAATCGATGATTTATTTATTTATTTATTTATTTATTTATTTATTTCGTCAATCGATGTAGACTACAGATTTCCTTAATTACTAATGTGTATATTTCGTGAATTTAGTATAAATGAAGCAATTTCGGCTTTTACTGAATCATCCTCTTACGCGTTAGAATTTCTTTTGTGTATAAAATATTGCTTTAGTTTCAGTTTAGACATTGTAAAATCAATTGAGTCGCAATAGTGATTATAAATAGACATCATTCGATTTATGGGGCTATATTTTGCATAGTTTGTGCGAAAAGGAGTTATTGAAAATATACTTCGATTTCGTAGCTGTCGTGAAGGTGCATAAAAGTTCAATTTGGATAAAATTTCAGCTGAATCGATACGATGCGAAACGATATTATTAATGAATGAGAGCATTGCAAACTCGCGACGCTCCTTTAATGTTTGAATATTGATAAGCAAGCAGCGTGCTTCATAAGATGGCAGAGGGAATGCTGTCCATCCTAATTTACGAAGGGCAAATAATAAAAACTGTTTTTGTACCGATTCTATTCGTTCTTCATGTCTGCTTGAAAAAGGGCACCAAATAATACTGCAATATTCCAATATCGACCTAACATATGCAATATATAATATTTTTATTGTATAAGGATCTTCAAAATGATAGCTAAAGCGTTTTATAAAACTGAGCATGTTGTTAGCTTTGTGTATAATTGTGTTATAATGATCAATAAAATTTAACTTTGAATCTAATATAACACCTAAATCCCTAATTCTTTCACATTTTACTACAGTCTGATTTCCTAAGGTAATCTCAACATTCGGTGTTTGTCGTTTTCTACTAAAGGTTATTGAATTACACTTTTTCACGTTCAGTTGTAAGAGGCTTTTTTGACACCACATGTGGAAAATTTGTATTTCGTTTTGAAATGTATTAATATCCTCGGCATTTCTTATCTCCAAATAAAGTTTCATATCGTCCGCATAAATTAGTATTTTCAGTTTTTTGAGAATGAAGGAGATATCGTTCACGTATAAAATAAACAATAGAGGGCCTAAATGAGAGCCTTGTGGAACTCCTGAGGTGACTTTAATTGGATTAGATTGCTTTCCTTTAAATTTAATTATTTGCTGACGTTCGGAGAGATATGATTCTAACCATGTAAGTAGCCCAGGCTCAATGCCGATCTTTGTCAATTTATAAAGTAACATTGGGATGTCAATGCGATCAAATGCTTTACTAAAGT
Source organism: Topomyia yanbarensis (assembly GCF_030247195.1). Classification (NCBI taxonomy): domain Eukaryota; kingdom Metazoa; phylum Arthropoda; class Insecta; order Diptera; family Culicidae; genus Topomyia; species Topomyia yanbarensis. The sequence goes on from NC_080672.1 coordinate 53,871,730, forward strand.
CTGTATAAAGTGCCTCCACGTAGTTTCCATTATCCATTGCAATCAGTGTATAATTAATAAATTCTAGTAAGTTTGTTGAGGTCGAACGACCTTTGAAGAAGCCATGCTGGAGGTTGGAAATTCTGTTTTTTATTTGAAGAAATATTTTTTCGTTAATGATTGATTCGAAAAGTTTCGGAATACAGGAGATTATGGCTATACCACGATAATTACGTACGTCAGATTTTTTGCCAGATTTATATATAGGCACTAAAAAAGATTTTTTCCATATTTTAGGGAACTGTCCAGATTGCAAAGACATATTAAACAGCCAGAACAATGGGGCAGTTAACTCGGTTGCTAGGTTTTTCATAAATAATGGTGGGATTCCATCAGGGCCAGAACCGTTTGATACATCTAAATGTTTTAGAGAATTGAAAATGTCTTCCACTATGACATGATTGACACTAATATCCAAAGGAAAATCGGGAAGAAAAGCGAAGTAATCGCGATCACGGTCTTGTTCAGAAAAAGTCGTATATATTTCTTGGAAGAATGTTGCAAATAGGTTGCAGATTTCTTCCGAGTTATCACGTACGTTGTCATCCAAGTGCATTGTTGATGGGAAATTGTCTGATTTTAATTTAGTTTTGACGTAATTGAAAAAATTCTTTGGACAAGATTTGATCTGCTGTTCCGTTTTTGAATTATAATCCGCAAGTGCAGAATCTATGGCCATATTTAGTTTATCGCAAATGTCGAAATATTTTTCCAAGTCCTCATTATTTTGGTTTTTCTTATATAGCTTATGGGCTTTTTGCTTCCTATTTTTCAAACTCTTAATTTGTCTATTATACCAAACGGGATGCTTCGAGTTGCCGTGTCGTCTTTTTTTCTTAATAGGCACCTCTTCATAAATTATTTTGAAAATAATTTTGTAAAATACGTCCACTGCGGTTACAATATTTTCTTCATTTCTAAGGCTATTTTGCCAGTCGACACTACTTAGCTTCCGCCTGATATTGTCATAATTGGCTTTATGGTATTCAAAGACTTCTTCAAAGTCACAATCGCTGGGTTTTTGAATTTCATGGATGAATAAGGAAAATTCAATAGCAGTATGAAATGCTTCATTTTTCCACAAAGGAGTTAGAGATTCAGATACACAGAAGTCTTCCTGAATGTTTGTAAATAAAAGATCGAGATAGCAATTCTGTTGATTTTTTACGTGATTTATTTGATTTAGTCCTATGCTAGCAGTTTTGTCGAAAATATACTGCAATGTTTCGTTTTCTCCCACGACTGGGATTAAAATATGTTCGTTTTCAGAGTCCGGAATAAAATCTGCGTTGCGTTGGTTAAAGTCTCCGTAAATGTGAACTTTAACCTCGGCTGGGAGTTCAGATAAAATTTGTTCAGCAATTTGGAAAAAAGCTTCGTACGATGTTATATTAGCATGCTCTGGTGGGAAATATACAGAGGCAAAAACATGCATTTCGCCGGCAATGTTTGATTTAACCCACACATGTTCAAATTCCTTAAACTTCACTGTGACTAGAATTTCTGAATTAAATTGAGCCGAAATACCCACAAGGACTCCCCCGCCAGACTTCTTTTGAGATTCGTGAAGATTTCGATCGTCTCTGAATACGTTAAAACCACTGCCGAAAATTTCTTCACTTTTTACGCTATCGTCCCAGCTAGTTTCAGTTCCTAATATAACCAAAAATGACGAACCTAATATACGTTTATGAATTTCTGCCATTTTGGCTGGACTTTTCATCCTATTAAAATTTTGACAATACATTAATAATTCTGTCGCAGTCTTTTTTGTATTGGAAAGTCTACCATCATTATCTAATTCTTGGAAAACACTGTGCTCAACAGCAAACTCGTCTTTTTCTTCTTCTAAGGAAAGTGTCGAAACTACCGAAAACACGAATGTTGAAAGCGGCATGCCTCACACGGTGATGATGATGGCGAACATTCCGTATTTACTGCATTTAATTGTTGCGATGATCTTGATGTATCACGTGCTGGGTAGGGATTCAAAATCTCGCCTCGTGTAAATTGAATCGATGGAATATAATTTGTAGGTAGGCCGGAAAAACGATCCTTGGCTGCTGCAAGAAGCACTCTATCCGGTGGTAGAAAATTCGTGTTGCAGCTATGATTGGGATGACGGTTTTGGTTATGACTGGAGCTACTGGCACGATTAAAAAAGTTGCGATTGGAAAAATTGGCCGGCGGGCCATAATAACGATCGTTTATTGTTGCAGGGGGTCTCCGATCAGGTGGAAAAATATTGTTGTTGTTGTTGTTTTTAATATTAGTATTCCGGTTTCTAAATATTTGTTTCTTTTTACGCCTTCTAGCCTTATCCGCCTGTTTTTGTTGATTCAATCGATTTATTTCTCGCGCATCGTACTCACTCCAGTCAGCTTTCCATACTTTTTTTGTGCCCAAGAAACGCCATCCTGAGTTAATAGCGTTATTTAATTCAATTTCCAAACTGGGGCGTGAGTCATTCGGCGATAGCAATTGCGCGGTCTTATTATTCGCATATACATATGCTGACATCGCTTTAACCTCGTTGAGAATTTCTGGCAGCAACGTTGATTCATGTGACGACCGTAGTTGCCTGGTGCTTTTGTTTTCATTGAGGGCAACTGAGACCGACTTCAACTCGTCGAGAATCTCGTATCCTAGGGTGGAATTTGGAGGATTACTGTTGGCTGTGTCTAATGACAGCTGACTAAGCTGACTTATTTCCGCGTTCATGTCACGCAAATCAGCGGATAATTCCGAAGTAACTGTTTTTAACGATTCGTATACACTATCTGATGTTGACTTAATTGCTGTGTCAAGCAGAGAGGTAACGTGGTTTTTTATTGCAATAACACTGCCGGCTAGACTACTATTTTTGTTGATTGCAATCAATTCCTGTTTAACAGTAGTGAGAAGTATTTCTAGGCCTTCGAGTGCCTCATGTACTAGGTCCGGCTTGTTTTGCTGAAATGTTAGTTGATGAATCACTTCAGTATTCTCCCGTATTTGTTTTTCCAGAAGTTTTTGCTGCTCGGCGAGTCCGTTGAAAGCAATTTTCCCATGTAGTAGTTCCTGACACGAGTCGCAGCATGGCAGTATGTACGAGTTGACATCAACCAATCTCCTGTCCTTTCTCCTTAGTGATCCCCGCTGCACGGTCACGCCAATGCAAGCTGCATGATACTTCCTTGGGCATCCAACACACGTCCACAGAATCGAATCCGCAGAGGCGTCCAAGGCACAAATTTCGCAGTTCATTTTATTATCGTTCGCACTTTTTTTAAAATCGGTCACTTAAAACAAAACAAACTTTAGCACGCGGCGCGCGGTCAAATTGAAACAAAACAAACTTTAGCACGAGGCGCTTGGTGAAATTAAAATTAAACAAACTTTAGCGCGCGATACCGGGAGCGAATGCAAAACACGTCCACACTTATTGACGACTAAATATCGACTATATTACATTCGGGATGTTGGCTAGGGCGAGCAGCCGCTGCATGCACTGCAACATGCATATCAGCGCGGGAAGTCTACTACCACCCTTTTCAACAATGCTGGCTACAACATTAAAAAAGATTTTTCGCAAAATAATCAAGCATAGGAGCCTTTCTTGATATTGGAGGTGCTTTTGACAATGTGTCTTTCGTTTTGAAACCAGCATGAGGTCATGGAATTCCTTTATATATCACGGATGCCATACACGCAATGCTTAGCAACCGACATCTGTGCTCATCGTTAAGACAAGTAGACATAAGGAAACCGTAAGCGTGACGGCCATCCATCCCAATTGGTCTGGGTTCAATCCCCTCGGCTGGGATATATCGTTGATATTTATTTGAGGTGAAAAAATCTGTGGTCACGTCTTCCTTCGGAAGGGAAGTAAAGCCGTTGGTCCCTGAATTTTGATGGGTCGATATTTAGTCCAGATGGTGGAGTCACCTCTCTGGTGTCGGTCTTTGGCTTCGTAGCGGAAATAGGCGGATGGAGAATAACTAGAACATGAAGAAGAATCACACCTCTATTCTTACTAACAAATATCCTCCTCCCATGATACTTATGGAGTGAGCAGTAGTATATACGGCCTCTAACAAAAGCAAGTATTAGACTAACATTCCTAACCTTTCCTTCCGCGATCTACGTTCGGGACTGGCCGGTGCCGGTATTGTTCAATACAAACTTTAGGATTACCAGGAATTGCACATTGCAAGATGTTTCGCTACTCCCAAGCAAAATTATCTACTGATTCCCTGCGCAACTTCAGCTAGTTCAGATCGATAAAAAAGTAGCAGCCAGGGGTGGTCGCACGAACTCAAGCTCAAGCTGACGTATTAGTCTTGGGTGCATTTCGACTTCGTCTCTTCAGAAATCGACACTAACGTTTTGTCGGAATAGATTATCACTGGCTTGACACTAAATCCCTAAAACTAAAACACGCTATGTGTTTCAATCGAACGACTGGTCAAAAGTTATGTACCGTCCGAGCAGAAGCTCTGAACATACCAACCATTGGCGTAGCTTGCAAACTTGCGTCCAAGCAAAGATTTTTCTGCCGGATGTGAATCCGAAAATGTCAAAGGATTTGTTGCCTTTTCAATTACAATTGCAGTCTTTTAGTCAGGGCTCTGACTGTACATTGTTAACTCGATTATCACGATTATCACATGGCTACTATTCAGCGTGCTGAGTATTATTCGTGTGATCTTTGTAAATCCGATTACAGAACTTCATATAATTTGATGTAACTGCCCTGCAAAAACGCAATTGCGCATCCGGATTTCTGGTTCTTCATACATAGATGATAGCTAGATACCTATGTACAGAGAGCTGAATCTCAAGGATATGCTACAGGTTTCTATTCATTACCCGTATGTTCTTCTATAATATAATGTTTCGAAACATGTGGTCAGATTTTCGACCCGAATACTCCTATCCTGTCACTCGGTTCAGATGGCAAGTGCTGTGGTCAAACATATGTACCACCCCGAAATAAAGGTTTCAAACATACAACCATAATATAAATCACAGTACAAATGAGTGTGCTGATCGCTAAGGGGAAATCAACTAATTTAATGGTCAGTTGACCAGTTACATAAGTCCACCTTTCGTCGTCTACTACTTCTTCGTCTTTTTCGTATGTCGTACAAAACAAAGTTTCCCTTTCCACATGGCAGTGGGTGAGAAAAAGAGTGCATCGGACAATCGGTGCAAATTTAACCTTGGGTCTGCAAGTTGGTACCGGATCAGGGCAATACGACGTACAATTTGGAGGCCTTCCGAAGTAGCTAAGCCATAGTCTACCGCAACGGTTTAAGGTACGCAGCACCTTTCGGAGGTTACGCAAGAACAATGCCTCATTGGCCATTTTTCAAGCGCTCAGTGGACCAAAGCAAACAGAATCCGTTGGACCCGTCCGTCGAATGCCGATGGTAGGTAGGGCAAACGATTGATGGCGCAGAGGAAAAAGTGAATCAATTAAAACGATTTGAATAGAGACTCGGCGTAAGAAATAGAAATATCATCGGGATCGCTCAACCGTGCATCCCTTGTGTCTGCTTTTCGGTAGCTTTGGCTTAGTACTGGTGGCAAGATTGGTGATTTTGAGCTGTGCGTTGCTGGTTGTAGTAGATTATAACTAATTTCGTACTGTTAGAGTCCATGGAGACATGGAGTAGTTTGTGTTTCAGAGCAAATTTAGATCACAGAAAATATAACATATATTCAAGCTGTCCCGTGAAAAATTGAAAACTTGTGCAACTGTTCCTTTTCATTTTCAGCCCTTCAGATTCAAAAGAAAGTACATTTTTTCATGACTGGCTGCAGCTTGAATAGAATTATTTCTAACAATAATAAGTAACCTGCTCAAGCATTTGAAAAAAAGTGTGATGGTTGTAAGTTTGCAAGTTAAAACATCCGCCATAATAAAGGGAAGAGCAGCCGAGCGTACCGTCGGAGTATTGAAGAAAACATATACACCAAGGTTGGCGTTAGCTCAGAGAGACTTGAATTAAAAAGCAGCATGGCGAGACTGATAGAATCAGGTTATGGGTGCAATGTCCGTGCTTTCGTTTAATTTGTTTGAAATGCTACAATGAAAGTGTAAGTTGGAAGCCAAAATCCGGTTTGTTGGATAGCCATGCAGTAACTGTTGTCAAATTATGATGCTCAGCGAATATCTTAAGTTTACAGTCATCATAATGCACACAACTCTTATCATACTACCAATTACACAACAATAAGTGGTAAAAAGGAGACTCCATTTTTTCAGGGCCTGGTCATAAATACTCAAGTGTCCAGAACATGCAACGCTCTAATTAAAATCTCAAACGTCTGTCATGATTTGTTCAGGAATCACTTGGCAAGAAAATTTACATTTCTGCAAAACCTCGATATACAGGTAACTTTGTTGCTGTTACAAAGCACCATGCGGGACTCATGCGTTTACTGTTAGCACTATTAGATGCGCCGTGTGACAGTTTCGACGTTTGTGCCTGATACTGGTAATGCGAGTTGGGGAGGAATCTCTGCATTTTGCTTCCTAGGCATTTGGAGCTGCTCCCCGTCAACGTTGGTTAAACTCCGTAAAACATAAACTACGTATCCATTTAATGGAGAACATCAAATAAACTACTCCCTGATGACATAAAATTATAATGAGAAGAAATTGTATCTTCCGTGCATAAATGTGTGTCACCTGTACGAAGTGAGCGGTAATCTAATCTAGGGGTCTTCTGGGTAGTTTGGTTAAACGTTTCACAGTTTCACGAGATATTTTTCTGCCCCAGTAACTGGGACATCGTAGCTAGTGTAACGGACAGTGGATTACATTATAGAGGAACGATTCAATCAGATACCGAAATTAAACATGATAGAGAATTGATTTCGGCCTTAGGGAAAGTATACCAAGGTAGTTAACTCATGGGGAAACCGGAAGCTTAACGATGCTCATAAGAGTATCACGGTGTTCCTAAAACCGTTATTAACTAAAAAATGACCATAAATTTGGCATACGGCATTCGAAAGATACAGTATCCAAGCATCTTCTCAGTGATTTTCAAAATGATCCATCGAGGGATTCGAGAGATATGGCGATTTGAAGTTTTATGACACGTTTCATAAGGCTACCAGCAAACACCCACGGGTTTGGTCCAATCTCTATAAACAAAAAAATATTTGTCTACTTATTTAGTACATGGCATTCGAAAGATATAGTAATCAAGCATATCCCTTGCAAGTTTGAAAATATTTCATTGACGGAATCGAAAGTTATAGCAGTTCGGATGTGGTATGCGGTCATAGATGGGTTTTCTACCAGACTTCAAGCGTGAATCCATGTTTGTCCATTGACTATTTAGATCGTTTATACGTGCCGCGGTTTTTAAAGGAAACCCTTGCGATTTATTTACATAAATATAATGTACAAAAGGTGTTATTTATATGGTACACTTAAAAAATATGAAAATAGGGTTGTCTTCCAAACGTTAAATATGATGTGTAAATTAAAAAAATGAATAAAAGTCGGAATGTTTACTTCAAAAGGCTATATTTCTATGGTTTGTTGACCGATTCTAATTATTTTTTCATTATTGAACAAGTAGACGTTTCATCGTTAATTTTCATTAAGAAGAATATAAAATAGAGTTGTCTACATAAATAAATAGACAATATAATTGGTCTCAACTATATGTACTATAATTATTTAGTGATTATTTTTGTATTAAAAATAGCGGCCTATCAATTTTTATATACTAGTTGATTGCAATTGCTGTTTACTACAAATTATGGATATATGAAATGTTAAAACTAATACAGTCGTGATTCACTGGTCGCTCAATTTTTAACAGGAGCCGCTTTTTAGTTGGACCTCCGCTAGTTGGTCCATTGTCGACATCTGAATGTCAAATTCTCATGTTACATTCAATTCGACAATAAAACTGATAATAGTTAGAGATATGAGCAGATGAACTTGTACTAATAACATCCCCTTTGATCCCCCTACTGATAACATCCCCCAGTTTAACATCTGTCAACCCAACCAGCGAATCACGATTGTACAAAATTTCCAACAAAAACCGTATCATAACATAAATTGATCTGAATCAGCAAATACCTTCATATTTTTGAATATATATATATTGAATTTATGGTTTTATTTTTCCATGATTTGTAGTTTGCGTTCGTTGCATTCAACTAATGAATAGAAATTGATAGGTCGTCGTTTTGAATATAAAGATATTTACTAAATAGTGATAATACATATAGTTGAGGATAATTAAGTTGTCTATTGTTTGAAGTAGCCAACTCTATTTAATATTCTTCTTCATGAAAATTAACGATGAAACGTCTACCTGTTCAATAATGAAAAAATAATTAGAATCAGTCAACATACAATTGAGATATGGCCTTTTGAAGTAAACATTCCAACTTTCATCTATTTTTTTTAAATTACACATTATATTTAACGTTTGGTAGACAACCCTATTTTCATATTTTTTCAGTGCACCATATAAATAACACCATTTGTACATTATATTTATTTAATTAAATCGCAAGGGTTTCCTTTAAAAATCGCGACACGTATAAACGATCTAAATAGTCAATGGACAAACATGGATTCACGCTTGAAGTCTGGTAGAAAACCCATCTATGACCGCATACCACATCCGAACCGCTATAACTTTCGATTCCGTCAATGAAATATTTTCAAACTTGCAAGGGATATGCTTGATTACTATATCTTTCGAATGCCATGTACTAAATAAGTAGACAAATATTTTTTTGTTTATAGAGATTGGACCAAACCCGCGGGTGTTTGCTGGTAGCCTTATGAAACGTGTCATAAAACTTCAAATCGCCATATCTCTCGAATCCCTCGATGGATCATTTTGAAATTCACTGAGAAGATGCTTGGATACTGTATCTTTCGAATGCCGTATGCCAAATTTATGGTCATTTTTTAGTTAATAACGGTTTTAGGAACACCGTGGTATATCTATCAAGAAGCTGGCCAAAATTCAAAAACTGAAATTTTAATTAATCCCGTATATTTGATTGCTTTTACATTCTTAGATACTTGTAGCATAAAGTGTTGGCCATTCTAAAAATATTTTGAATGTGTATGATCAAAGTTAGCTGTTAAAACTTTGCCATTTTCTGCCAACTGTATTTTTACGCAAGTGGTTCGATGAAAACAATTGTTTCGGAGCCTTTTCTGGAGGTTAGAAGTGTTGTCAACTAGAAACTGGATATGGGAGCCAATAATGCAGGTACGTAGAGTAAATTGAAGCACTGATTCAACTGGATACATGCAAATAAAAGTCCTAAGAGAGGCTTAATAAATTGTTCCTTTTCGAGGATATTTCACTCATCGAATTTGGCAAAAAGTATTTTTGTTTATGTTCTAAACCTCTAAAAGCAAAAAATATAATATGTTTGGAAAGCTTAGGGTTTCTCAAATCATATCCAAAAATAAAAAATTACGAATCTTCACGCATTGAAGATTTGGGTAGTTTTGAAGTTTGGAAGTATTTAAATTGTGTTTTTCAGATTTTCTAAATTCATGTTTTTCTTAAACATTAGTCAGAAAACATTAAATTTGTTCTTCCAGATACTGAAAAAGATAAACGAAAATTTCCAAAAAATATCTTTTTGAGCTGGTAGAGCAATGTTTCTCCCGTCAATAGATATCAAGTTGTTGTTCGTAGAGGAAAAGCTCTAGGATACCCTCAAGTGTCTTGTGGATTCCTATAAAGTGCTTAAATATCAATTAAGCTGCTTTAAGGTAGTTTAAATGCAAGTAGGTAGATTGCTATAACCATAAGGAACGGTTTGTCGAAGCGAATATCTTGATTGAACTCAACTATCAAGTTATCTACTTGGTCTGAAAGTGCAACTGCAGGTCGTCCTCTAAAGCAGTTTTCCGAATCAAGCGAGGAAAGCTAGCGAAGGAGAACCCTGAATCTTAGAGAAAATACACCATTCGATGAGCTGAGCTAAGCTGCATAAATGAGTCATCGGAAATACAATGTTTACCGGCATTATCAAGGACATTTCTGAAAGTCCATCAAAAGCGGCATATTTAAAAAATGCGATTGCTGTTATACAACCTAATAATGTACCTGCAAACTTTCTAGAACAGGCTATAGCGATATTCGTCGAAGCCAATCTTTCGAATAACAATACAATGTTATCCATTCTGCAAACAAACATATCTTTCCATGTTACTCGTTTTCAAAAACGAAAACGAGAGTGATTCGGATTCATAAAAGCTTAATGTTAATGAAATAATTTCTAACATTAAAAAAATGGATTATATTATGTTTGAATAAAAATATGAAATATGAGAACTATTGGCGGGCACACAGCAAAAAAAATGTTGTGCCTTACATAAAAGGAGCGTCCCAATTCACATAAATTTACATTTAATTACATGTAAAAATATGAGGCTTTTCCTAGGTCATTTAGTTTGTGTTTTACATAAAAAAGTATTTAATTTTACATATCATAGCACGTAAAATTCTATAATCAGACAGAAAAATACGTCTCTACGTTGTTTACGTAAATGTAATTTTCATTTTTTTCTAAGAGTGTATAGCATAGTTGGTAAACCAATTTCCTTGTACGCATTTCATCTGTATTCTGCTCCCAACCCAAGGGTTCGAGTTTTTCTAACCCCAAAAAAAGAATGACCCTAAGTCTAAAACCTCTATAAAATAAATACAAAAAAAAAACAAAGTGAATTTGTAACCAGAATTATATTTACAGCGTTTATCGTGACGTGTTTGCAACAAGAGAGCGAAATGTATATAAGAAAGCTATTATGTCACTGTTAGGTGAACATTACTGTAAATAAACATTTATTTAGACTATTTGACGTACAAGATGACCGAAAATCCATTGAAATAATTTTGGCCACATTTTTACTTAACATACTCCTATGTGCGGTGTCAGTTTCAATTAATCTAAACCGTCGAACTCAACCCGAATCTCTTATATTTTTATCTATAACACTATTCAGCACAAGTTCGGAGAGCAGAACGAAAAAATTGCGAAAGTTTGGCCAGGAGCACCTGGCGAAGATATTTTTGAAGAAAATCTTGAACGGGGCTTCACAGTTTAAAACCACAGTTTGTATGGAGAACTAGGGTGGTTCTATAGGGAAGATATCAATGAAAATGGTCATTTTAAATTTTCGCCTAAAGTCTTACATAAAATGATTATTACACCGAAAAAGAAATCTGCAACTTTTTAGCTCAATTGGACATCATAAAGGGGGTGGAGCGTTCGAATATTGATTTCATAATATTCGAAAAATCCAAAGAGGAAGCATATGAAATTCATTTTTCGTCGAAATATATCTAAAAATAACATGAGAGGAATTCCACGAAGATTCGTCCGAAAATCATTAAAATCGTGACCGACCATCTTAGATTCCGATGAAACTTTGCACGTTTCACCGTCATGGAAGACTAAATATTTTTCACAGGTAATAAGATTATTTTGACTCAAGAGCAACTTTTCAAAAGGGCGTAAACGTTTCTACATGTATGAATTTCAAATTTTTGTTCGATTACTATATTTTATACAGCAAAACTATTTAAGAACAAGTTACAGAGAATGAATACTTCTGTCTGAAAAAAATATGCCCTGAAAAAAATGTTGTGTCATTTTTCAAAAAAACAAAAATTTATGATAAAAATTCAAATTGCGAAAAAAAACCCATTTTTTTAAATTTTTTATATTTTGTTACCAAAAACCTAAAGAGAAAAGAAACATTTTGAATGTGATTGCATGATGGAGAAAAAATCGGTAAATTTTTTTTTCTAACAATAACTTCGTACATGTTTTAAAATTTCATACTAATTGACATACAAAATTGTAATTTTACTACAGAATATAATTCTAAGCACCATTTAAAATCAAAATGCATTTAACAAAAATCTTCCAAAATGCGATAGTTTTCGAGATATTTGAAATTTTGCTCCTTCAAGAACAATTAATTCGTGAAATTATGCTCTTTTTAAAAGTTATTCGCGTTACCCCATCAAAAATTTAATGTTTATCGTTTTAAAGACATAAAAGCAACTTTTTTAGTGTATTTGGATCCTGGAAAAGCTTTCAATAAAAAAGTTTTCCTAACAACAACTTTTGACATATTTTTATAATTCTTACTATTTGCAGTCAAAAATACAATTTTCTTTTTGAATATGATTCTAAACGCCATTTTAAATCGAAATGCTCTTAACAAAAATTGTCTAAAATGTAGTAGTTCTCGAGATATTTTAACTTTTGTTTTAACAACACAATTATTTTGTTTTATTACGACCTTTTCATAAATTAGTCGCGTTCCTCCATCAACAATAATAGGTTTTTCAAAAGGTCCGTAAACTTTCCTGTAACTTTCTCTTTGACATCTAGGCGATATTGTGAAACATTTGAAAGTTACATGAAAACAACCAAAATATGATTCAACTATATAGTTTAATCATCAGACCCTATGGTTGAAATATATTTTGGTTGTTTTCATGTAACTTTCAAATGTTTCACAATATCGCCTAGATGTCAAAGAGAAAGTTGCAGGAAAGTTTACGGACCTTTTGAAAAACCTATTATTGTTGATGGAGGAACGCGACTAATTTATGAAAAGGTCGTAATAAAACAAAATAATTGTGTTGTTAAAACAAAAGTTAAAATATCTCGAGAACTGCTACATTTTAGAATTTTTTTGTTAAGAGCATTTCGATTTAGAATGGCGTTTAGAATCATATTCAAAAAGAAAATTGTATTTTTGACTGCAAATAGTAAGAATTATAACAATATGTCAAAAGTTGTTGTTAGGAAAACTTTTTTATTGAAAGCTTCTCCATGATCCAAATACACTAAAAAAGTTGCTTTTACGTCTTTAAAACGAGAAACATTAAATTTTTGACATTTTATCATGGGGTAACGCGAACAACTTTTAAAAAGAGCATAATTACACGAATTTATTGTTTTTGATGGAGCAAAATTTCAAATATCTCGAAATCTATCGCATTTTGGAAGACTTTTACTAAATGCATTTTGATTTTATATGGTGTTTAGAATTATATTCTGTAATAAAATTACATTTTTATATGTCAATTAGTATGAAATTAGAAAAAAAAAATTACCGATTTTTTCTCCATCATGCAATCACATTCAAAATGTTTCTTTTCTCTTTAGGTTTTTGGTAACAAAATATAAAAAATTTAAAAAAAATGGGTTTTTTTTCGCAATTTGAATTTTTATCATAAATTTTTGTTTTTTTGAAAAATGACAACATTTTTTTCAGGGCATATTTTTTTCAGACAGAAGTATTCATTCCCTGTAACTTGTTCTTAAATAGTTTTGCTGTATAAAATATAGTAATCGAACAAAAATTTGAGATTCATACATGTAGAAACGTTTACGCCGTTTTGAAAAGTTGCTCTTGTATCAAACTATTCTAATTGCCAGAGAATATCATGGAGATTCATACAGTGAACATACTTGCAAAGTTTCGTTCGAATCGACGATGGTCATATTTTGCGGTCGGCCGGTTTCTCATGGAATCCCTCATGAAACATCAACATCTAGTGTCAAAACAAACGAAAATCGCTAAAACTATTTAAAAAAAACTTTGGTAGCGAGGAATTAGAAATTTTGAAAAAAAAATCGGAGATCAAAGATTTTATTGTATTGCCAAATGACACATTCTTCCGTGACGTTTACAACGATTTGACGATTCATTATTCGACAAATATGTTTTAACTTTATCAAATGAACGCCTACATCAAAACTTATTACAGATTCAGAAAGTAGACAAAATTTCACGAATGATTCAATCAACATAAATTTTGATGATTTGCCTTTTATTGAAATACGTTGAAAGTTCTAATTTGTCACGTGTTGTAACGTCACGTTACATTATCGGTCATAAAACAGTCCTTTTCCTGTATATTCAGTTAATATTGATTGAATCTTTCGTGAATTTTTATCTACTTTCTGAATCTGTAATAAGTTTTGATGTAGGCGTTCATTTGATAAAGTTATAACATATTTGTCCAATGGAGATTCGTCAAATCGTTGCAACGTCACGAAAGAATGTGTCAAATAATTTCAAAATGCATGAACAGTGGAGATCTAATGTCAAAGCAAAAAAGTAAGATCTGAAATAGAAAACAAAAGAGAAGAAGTGGTAAAAAGGTGTGAAAAATGAGTTTTTAGGGACATTCTAGTTGTAAAGTAAGTCATTGTTTGGAGTTGGAAAAACTTTTGACCACTGAGAATTCTGTAGCATTTTTTTCTACTTTCAAAAGCATACTGAATGGTCTGCTCGTTTCTACCCGTTCATAAAATTAATTATAGTAAATATTTCAAAAACTGTTCCACATTTTGTAGAACTTTTTAAATTTCTAAAAAATCTTGGAAAAAGTCACAACGAAATTTTTTTTTCGGTCTTTTCTTTAATAATGCTCTTATGTCTCAAAGATTCTTAAAGATATGATATTACCATATTCGGCAAAGTTAACCCTAGAACGTTGCACTGAGTTATAAATGTACCCCACGCCTTCTTAAGAGCCGCGTGAAGATAAGAATTCAGTATTTATCGACCTGGGACCCTAACCATATTTCAATTTAGAGTTCCTAGTAAGGGTAGGAAAAGGTGGTATAGCCAGTTTGCTTATAGCCGTCGTGAAAGCAGGTGTCAAAGTTGGCGTGGGGTACATTTGTACCCCTGTGTACGGTTGTTGTTCGCGTTCCGTCAGGTTTTGGAACAATTAGTATTAGAAAATCATTTTAATCATTTATTCAATTAATTTAATTTGATTTTGAAGTAGAAAAAAATCGTTCGCATTTTTGCTGATTTTTGTTGCTGTATTGTTTATTGTTTATTTTTATAGCTTTTAAAACATTCGCTCGCTTGCATAATTTACGCACAGTAACTGCTGAAACAGTAACGTTGCGTGTTACCAATGTATTACTGGTCAGAAATATTTTTTGCATTTCAATTTCCACCTCATTTCGTGGTATTTTCCAAAACCCGATTTTTAAATTTTCACTCCTTCAAATAATTGCAATTTTTCAAAAATATCGCAAATCCATCTTAAAATGTTTCTAGACCATTCTTTCAACTTTTGGAATCATTTGATTTTTTTCAAATCGGTTGAAAATTCGCAAAGTTGTAGTAATTTTGGTGAAAAAAGTCAAAAATGCAATTTTTTCACTTTTGTTTTTGTTCAAACAAATTTATGCATCATTGGTTCAATAAATTCCGTACTTTTACTTACACAGCTGTTTTTGCAATTAAAAAGCGAAGAAAATGATGTATTATACATTTCTTTTTTTTTAAATTTTTACCTGCGAAAATTGCGATCAAACGCGATCAAACATTTGTAATCTCGATTTTCACTGGGTTTTTCACGACACAAAAACAAAATTTGTAGAAAACACTTTAAAACTTCACAATATCAAAGGCGCAAACAAAATTTAGAATCGATTGATACGATAAACGATGATTAAACGGCACAAATCACGTCAAATATTAAAAAAATAACTGGATCGATCAATACAAACAACTAATCGATGAAAATACACTGAACCAAAAAGCTAAACCATTTTTTTTTAAATTTTTTGCTGAAATCGAGATATGTGTCGACGATACTGTAGAAAAAACAACAAATTGTCCCACTCAAGATCATTTACCCTACGCTTTGCACTCCGACATCTTCCTTGACAAAACGGATTTTAGCTGCCAAG
Organism: Topomyia yanbarensis; assembly: GCF_030247195.1. Classification (NCBI taxonomy): domain Eukaryota; kingdom Metazoa; phylum Arthropoda; class Insecta; order Diptera; family Culicidae; genus Topomyia; species Topomyia yanbarensis. Next base: position 53,887,510 of record NC_080672.1, read on the forward strand.
CTACCAAAACCGTTGTCAGCAGTTAATACTGCTCGACACTCTGGGCATCCGGAGGGACTTCTCTGGATTAGTAAGTCCGAGACTAACAGGACTTACTGTCTGCCTTATAATCTTCGGACGTCTAGATCTTCAAGCTCGCGTTCGAGCTCTACGCAATAACTCTCTTCTGCGAGTTCAGTTCAGGAGATCCAACTATGGTCGTTAGAGCGCTGTTACCGAACTCTAGCGTATTTTGAACAGTGTGGCGATGGCCTTTGACTTCAACCGGACGCTGAAATATTATTTATTCTGAAATATAATTAGTTCAAGCAATCGCCATTGGAGCCAAGGGGTCTGTCGGTGAAGGTACAACGAATAAACAATAAACAACAATGAACATCTCCCTTTGTTAAAATTAAAGCAACCCGAAGTAAGAGCACGGGAGGCATGGGGCTAGAAGCGGGTGGGCCAACCATGTGTCTAATACTACTGTCAATGTCTGTACATCAACACCACCTGGTTAGGAATGATCTTAAAATATATTATATATGCAATTTCATATTGATTTTAGTGGTAAAATAGTTTAAATAAGGAAAATAGCGAAAAAAGGCAAATTAATAAAATTGCTTTTGGTTCACTTCAATCCTTTTTTGGGTCCATTAATTCTTGTGGACCTTTTTGTGAGAGAGCTTTTTAAGGCATAGGAGTTCTCAATCAAGTTCTTTTATTTTACAATATATTTGCATGTTTTGCAATATGCTAAAAATCACAGTCCATTTTGCATTCTACTTTCGAGAAATTAAAATAAAAAATGTGTCAGAAAACAGGGAAAAACTCCTTTACCCCCTTAATCGATTTTCAGGCTTAGTCTGATTTTTACGCTTGAATTTCAAAACCGATTTTTACATTGTGATATAATCAAATCATGTTTTGGTTGTTGCTACCTTCATTTTCGCTGTCACCTAATATTCAGCAGCTTTCATGACGGCACCCACGTTACGTTTCGGCAAGGTCAAACTTATATCAGTTAAGGTGTTCGATTGGACTGGCATGATTAACGAAACACTGGTATGTTAAGCATTTATTCGGAAATTCAACGGCTTTACTGCTGGTTAGACAAAGAAGTGTACCTTTGAACACCTTGGAAAGTTGAACCAAAACATCGCTACTGCAGACACGACTATTGACACCCTATTAATTACACAATAGCAACAAAACACCTAATTTCTAATTAAATCAACTAAATTAAACTATTTTGCCAAGCATGCTTAGTTTCAGCGGAGCTTGCCTTGGTTCAGAATTTCGACACTTCCTTGCGCTCATCACCATTCAAACAAATTCAACGAAACAAAACCCTTCGTGATTCGAAGCCGCGACCGAAACCCAATCAAATCATAACTATGTATGCTTGTTGTCGGTGTTTCTTCGCGGCAATTCATACACATGTCTACAAAATGAAACATCTGCAATAGCTTATAGCGCTGCAAAAGAACATCCTATATTTTTACCGATCCAAGATATGGCTCCCATTTAGGAGCCTAGTTAGGTACTGTTGTCTGATTCGCAGAATTATGTAAAACCACTGTTCAACTCTGATGAAAACATCTCGGTGGCCTCCGATGATGGGTTTTCTTTTTTCCTGCACTGAACAACTTCAAGTTGTAAGTCGTTTACCACACACGCACGCGGGTGTTTCATTTTTACCGGTGCCACCAACCCTGACTAGACTAGAGTCATTTGAATCGTTTGTGGTGCTGCTTTTCACGCTTCAGATCCTTCCCCCTAGTGGTAGTGTAGTTAAAATTGTAGGCTAAAATCGCGTCCAAAGGCGCGCAGTAAAGAAGTCACATTTGTCTTTTTTTTGAGCTGCCGAAAAGATTGGCACAAGCTTGACTTCAATAAACCACAAAAGTTACATGGTAACCTATAAACGGTTGGTAGCTTTTGTGTTTGGGGTCATGAGCATTCATTTATTTTTTAATTGAGGCCATTGTTTTTGTAAAAGGTTTGTCACAAATCCAAATTTTACGGTGAAAGAAAACTTTGAATTATCTATTAGTTGAAACGTTATTTCTCAAATGAGTAACGTAACAAAATCGATTGTATTGTATACAGGGTAGCTTTGGAGAAATTGGTCGGTGTTAGGTCAGAAAGGACTAAGTCGCAAAACATCAAAAACTGACATAATGATGGCAATGGATAAAGAATGTCTTCAGATACATGCGGCTTCTGCCAGATTTGAAATATGGAACAATAAACAAAAATAATGGCAAAAATTAATTTTCAATTATAATGTAAAGAATGCTGCGATTCAAACTTTAAGCTCGTTTTCCTCGAAAACAATATATTGTCACTTAGTTCGGTCTGATTTAACACCGACCAATTGATCATTTGAATATTCCCCACAATCTAACACAATCTAATGAACACCAAAATTACTATGGCAAAACAAAAAAAAGTTTTCTTCGGGAGAGATAGAAAATTGATTTCTTTAACAAAGTTGTGGAGTGCAACTAATATACAAATCCAATTTTTTAGTGTTATGGGATTGAAATATTTCGGCCAAGAATTGATCCACTGGGTTCCTGCTCCCATATCGTATTGTTCCGAGCAGAGAACTGAATTGTTAGAGCGTCTAAAATGTGCCAGTTGCGCACGTTGTATCATGGTGTTGACCTGGCTGCGTTATGCGAATCCCTTACGCAGTGGAGCTTTGTTGTCTTCGCGAATCGTGGGATCGTGGCCCATTGAAATCCTGTATGGTTCGCTACATAAGTCAGAGCGTGTTTGGTGCCTTCTAGTTGTGCAATTCGCATTGAAGATAAAATATACAGTTTTTTCTAATGAACAATGAGTAGATTAGTAGTACTACTGCTAGCAACAAGACAGTCATGACTAATTCACGTGAAATGATTCATGCATGCATTCTCGCAAGTAGGGCTATTGGCATTACGTCATTTGGGATAGCTCAGATACGAATATGCGCGGCTTTGAATGGATGAATACGTGAGGATAGAATTGAAAATTGTGCTGTTTAGATACTTGTGCTGTTTTCATTTTTTATATTTTTATGTTTCTAGAGAACATTTTTGCGCAAACAGGAAAAAATAATCGATAATAGTACGTTCTATAAATTTTACACTGCTAATTAAAAATGGATCGAACGAATTAATACCTAATTAAGCGAGATAAACGTTCGGAAATGGTGAGTGAAGCTAAGCAATCTTGTGAAAAAAATTCCACACCCAGAGGCGAGACTCGAACCCGCACAACCTTTGAGACTCCGGCCCAATGGATACCACCAGTCCTAAATAAGGTATTGGCACTTAAGCCAAAAGACCAAAAAAAAATGAATTATTAGAGATAAACGTAATTAGGTAATAATTTACTTGAAAACAAAACCTGGAATTTGATCGAGTTTATTTATATCACTAGATCATCATTTGCCTAACACCATTTTACACATTTCGCTTCAAATATCATTTTTCGCTCAGCACACATGTTAAACATCTACTCTCGAATCGAATTTTCACTATCGACTCAACCACCAATCAAACATATAAACTGTTTCGTGTGTCTTCATAATTCTTCGGTTAATGGTTGAAACTGCCACAAAACTCCAATTAATGCCATATCACATTCACCTCCAACTTTATTCCGTAAGCTTACGTCTAAGAAATCCGCAAATCATCGATTCACGCACGCCGTTTACTAAACTTGAATCAGTATATATTTTTCGGGGGTTCGTTTTCGTTACTGCCAAACGATGATCAAATCTTCACATACGGACACGGTTCGTGGTTTTCCATCATTTCACTTTCCGTTTTCAGCTCCATAACACCGCTTTGTCGGGTGGTCATTTTTCTTCACATTCACCCAATCCGAGGAAGGCCTTTTGGGTTCGAGGGCGCGTGTTCAGGTACGGATTTTCTAAACTATTTTGATCCTGATTTATGTCACGCGAGCATCGTGATTTCGGCAATGAATAGTTGCAAAATTTTCGCCACACACCCGTCACAGAATAAACACATATGTTGTGGGTTGTTTATTTCGCAAGCTTCTCACTGCTTCACTGCATTTATGTGCAATACTACTGTTTTATTTCCATGCAAAACTAGCGCACTATTTTCTTCCAACCATGGTTCGAAAAAACGCGACCGATCGTAAGGAAACCCGACACTCGACTGACGAGCTGAGGGCACATCGAGGAACATTTAGGTGCTACCGATTTTCCGAGCCGCTTCTGTTTCTTTGTGATTGTGTCTGCCTTTTTCCCTGCTCGAGAGGAGTCTCGGTGGTATTGTTGCTGCTGCTTGCTACTGATGATCAAGCTAGCTTTTCCGTCGCCACACGCTCTACGAAGAAGGTGTGCACAAAGCTTTTCGTAACGCAACAAGGAGCAGCTGAGCCGTCAATCGTTGTTGGCGGTAGGGTTTATTGTGTCGGTTTGTTGATTATTTGAGGAAATTGGAACAGAATTGCCAGTTATTTTTTCTCGTATAGTCAACATGTATTTGCATCCCAAGTCATCATTCACCATGATTATATTTTGCCACAGAAATTAACTTTAGAACAATTTTCTATTACATCATTCGCCTCTTCCGACTTGAGCCTAGATCAATTCTCCTAAGTAGAAGTAATTATGGAAAATTGACTCTTTAAGCAAATAGTAAGAGACTTTCTGTCTTTAGCACAGTTGTTAAGAATGCCATTTAAAACTACTTTGTTGAAGATATGAATGCTACCTTGTATGCAGCAAATCTTGACAAAAATGATATTTACGAAATTTTCTTGGATAGGTACAGATTTCTTCAATATTATCTTTTATTGCAAGCTCCATTGATTCATGTGTTGGATAAAACGTGACTTTTATTGTTATGTGATGTGATTAAAGCCACCATCAGCTCGTGGAAATTCAAGAAAATGTAAGTAGAACTTTAGTAGCCCTGAAACAATTTATCACTCAACCTTCGTCTGATCGTTGTATTTGAGGTAATGTAATGTGGTTGAGCGGACCCGCAAGCAGAGACACTTACGCGCATTGTGCGGGAGAAAAGTGTTCTTTCTAACAATAATATCCAGTCGATAGGTAACTAATTTCGCTATTCGTGATTAACGTAGGGGGCGGTGGGGAGTTGAACATAGTTTTGTTTTCGGGGCATAACTACCATAAACATTGATCGATTTCCAATATTTGAACTGGTATTTGTAAAGGACACCTTGATGCATCCATAGCATGAAGGAATTTAAAATAATCGTTATATTGTTTGAGATACAGCAGATTGCGTGAAAAGCGTGAAATCGACATTTTTAGTTGTAAACCATCGCAAAAAGTAGGATCAATGGAACATTTTTTGTGGTTTATTTTTATTAGGGCTATAAAAGATAAATTTTAAGATATTTCTAAACTAATGGTGAGATGGAAAAGTTACCTGATTCGCGATGAATAGGTGACAACATGATTCGCTATAAGCCACCTGAATTCGCGGTTGTGGCACGGGGCGATTAAGAACATGGGTTAAGACAACATTTTCCAATGAGAAAGTGCGTCATGACAGTAGAAATATTTAACATTAATTACCACATTTTTATAATTTATAGCTTAGCGGGTATTGACGGTGTTAACAACTCCCCATGGTTCACTACACCGCACCGTCTCCTACCTAACTGTTTATTTTGAGAAGGGTACGTTAAACTCATATCGAATCTTCTGAAATCCTGAAGCTTGAACCAAGACAGGCATGAAGAATCCATGTGAAATGCCTCATGCATGCATTTTCACAAAAAGCACTATTTACGTGTGTCTAATATCAGTGTTCAGCACTCGCGATATCTGTGCTTTTTCCAGTGTTTCAAATAAACCACACATTTCACACCAAGGAGCCTGTTTCCAAAGGAGCGGTGGAAACCAATCATTGTTATGCACGTTTCTGGGAGTGAGTAAAAAAATCAAAGCAATCCAAGTGGGTTTTGACTCTTAAGTTTTCGCTCCTGGTTTTCATCTAGTATCCTGTTTTCACTTCTTGGCGGTTTTCACTCCTCAGGAGCCAAAAAACCATGAGTGATGAAATCATGGATTTTAATGATTTGTCAAACTATGGTTTTTTCAGCGCATGCGGATAGGAGTGATTTTTGAAACACTGGCTTTTTCAGATACGGTGATCATAGATAGGAATCCGTGTCATTTCACCCATGTTCAAAATGGTCATGTTGAAGTTGTCGCAAAGCTCATGAATTAAGGTAGATCGATTATCGTCATGAAGGCAACCCCATGCCGTACCGTGGGAGTTGAAGACACCTAAAACTAGCTTCGGTGCGGGGAGGAGTTCCACAATATAACAAAGCCGTCGGTGGCTAACTCTCTAGGCTCTAGGGGGATGTAGGTGGAAGTAATGCAAAGGGTTTTGCCTTTAATTCTGGTTTGGCAAGCGACAACTTCAATGCCTGGTGTCGAGAGGAGGTCGATTCGATTGAAAGAATAGCGCTTTTTGATCCCCAAAAGTACTCCTCCTTAAGAATCTTCTCGTCCCAAGCGAATAATGTTAAAAACGTGGAAGTGCAGGTCTATTTCTGAAGTAAGCCATGTCTCGCATAGTGCAAATGCTCCACATTTCAAGTTATTTAGTAACATTTTAAAAGAATCGATTTTCGGGATAATGCTTCTATCATTCCATTGTAGAACAGTTATTAAATCGGAGATGTCGTTCGATGAATTAGCCATCTAAGGATACAATCGCTGAAAGGAGAGGCCATTTCGCAGTAAACTGCATCAATAATATTTTTACTGCGGGGAGAAAGCTTATCAAGATGCTTTTAAGAGGGTCAGAAATATTTGGTGCTGTAAAAATACGATCCACAATGTCAGAGAAATTTATTAAGCCAGCGCTGGTTTCTTTCTCTGGCTGAGATATGGGAACACTTGGGGTTTTTGATGTTCCTGGATGTGCTGGAAACTCCTTCTCTGAGCTCAGGTTTCTGAGATCGGAAGCGACTTGCTTCGGTTTTGCACCAGTACTTCCTTGAGTAATTATTTTAAGGGGACAAGAAGAGACACCTTCTGGCCTTTACGACGAAGCTTGGGAGAGGAAATGTTTCTCCTTTTTCTATTGCTTCTAGGCACATCAGAAGATGTTCTCTCCTGGGGTTTATCACAGTCGCCTTCGTCAGTAGACGAGTTGGTATAGATGTTCATAGAGGCCGGTGGCGTAGCTATCTTTGCAAAAGATCGCGTAGAGCGTCCCTGAAGGGAACGCTTGAGATTCTCCTCGTGCTTTTTATACGCGGGACATGCCGGGAGATCAAATGGGATTCCCCCTCAGTAGAGACACTTTTCGACATCCCTTCCACAGGAATCATCCGCAAGATTCCCACAACGGGTCTTATTGATACAATGGGAGGCTGTGTTCGAATTGTTTGCAATTAGTACAGTTCATGACCCGCGGCACAAAGAGGCGAACAGGTAGACGAACCTTGTCGAAGAGGAGGTAGTTGGGTACAGCAGAACCGGCGAAGGTAACCCGATAAGAGTCTGAGTTGACGTATATTTTCTTCCTTCAGCTGCGACTGATGCTGAATACGAACGTTTGCACTCCAGTATATTCACTGGCTTAAGCATAAGGTCTTTGAAACAGCCAGTCCCATGTTTCAGCAGGTCCTCGCAGCTCAGACTCAAATCGGAGACTACCCCGCAGACTTAAACCCTGTTAGCTGGAATATACACCCTGTACTGTTTCGTAAAGGAACCGTAGCCAACAAAAGCATTTGCTTGATTTTAGGAGGGGGGGGGGGGGGGGGTGTAAGGGTTTCAGCGTGAAAAAAACACTTCTTTTGTGATTTTTTTTTAAAACTTCGCGTGAAGCGAATTGATCAAAACTTTTGTACAAAAATTTTTAATTAAGGGGTTTTTTTTACTCATTTTAAATAAAAATTACTATTTTTCACGCAAAATTAAGCCTTTTTATGAGCAAATACTTCCTTAAATGAAAAATTATCTCAACGACTCAACGTAGGGGTTAGCTATTTTTAATGTAGAATATGTATGCAAAGTTTGAAGGAAATCGGTTTACTAGTTTTTGAATGGCAGGTAACACCGCAAATCATGTTTTTTCCAGAGACGTTCTACAAAAAGCTTCGTCACCGAGTCGTTTGTCGATATTTTTGCATAGAAAAATAACCGCATGTTGTTGAAAGATACACTATAATGTACATAAGTTTTGATAAATTTGCTTCACGCAAAATTCTAAAAAAAAATTAAAGAAAGTGTTTTTTTTCACGCTGAAGCCTTTATCCCCCATCCCCCCCCTAAAACTGTTCACAACCACCCGAAGCTTATCAGGGTAAATTTTTGATATCTCTGTCACGGCCGAATACCGGTCCGTCAGTATTCGAGAAATCTGCAATAGATTCAAATATTTTTTGTCTTTGGTCCGAAAAAAAGATCACGAAGGATCCGGTGGTCGAGCTTCGATGTACTTTAAGCCGGAGAGCCGATTTTGTTTCGATGTCCATCTTACCTTGAGACGAACCGCCGTCAGCGGAAGTCATTTTTGCACGGGCCTATTGCCCAGTGTACGTTAGTAAGAGAACCAAGAAACGTAAAATAATACTTAATTTGTGTATGTAACGGTATCCAGACGGCTTACTAGAAGAACACTGCTTCACTGGTCACTGACCGGCTAACGGTACTCAGAAGCAGAAACACAAAAGAAAGGAAAAAATACTGAAACCTCGACGAGGCGTAGGATGCGCAAGATAACCTTGAACGCGGATTAGCACTATTCTTTGTCGTTATAGGCAGGGATGTAATGCACCTCAGAGCAAAGAAAGAGAAGAATAAAAACGATCATCACTTTTCATGCGAACCACCGCTCTTCTCTTTTACAATAAACCTCTTCACATCGATGTGTGTTGCTCCCATACGTGTATTCTACTCCATGGCTGCACACCTCAAAGAGTAGAAATAAAGAGGCTCTTTAGTGTGAATCTTGGTCCCACGCGCACGGAAGCAGAGAAGGCAAACAAAAAACATTTTAAAAACGACTTTAATCCACCTAACAGTGTGATGAGACATTTCTTATAACTCTTATCACTCTCTTCGGATATTATATCGTTTGAGAACATTTAGAACTTGATGCTTCACGATGTTTTTGATAACACATACTACATGGGATTGTGGCAGGACTCAGCATAGCCATAGGACAACATCAGTGCTAGAAATCTCAAACCAAATCAATGGGAAAGCGAAAAAATGCCCCATAAAATAGACATACAAACGAATTATTGCTAATGCTCTGTTAATAAAATATCTAAATTCCTCAATCAATGCATTGTGGTGGGAAAACTGAATTTTCCTAAAGGGGTTATGTATATTGTACTGAGCCAAAAAATCGAAGTTTATACTTTACTCAAATTTCCAACGCGACTGAGACCTAAAAATCAACGCTTTTTCTGAAAAAAAAAACGCGATACTAGCAGTGACACCATTCAAAGAAAATCAACAGTGAATATTTCCAGGCTTGGTTTTATTTCCTATTTAAGAACTATTGTGTTTTTTACATCCTAGATTGCATGATTCAGTGATCGAAACCCAAAACTTGAATGAAGTATTTGAAATTATTAAATTATAATTTGTGTTTGCCATTGAAATTGACAAAATGATAGTATCGCCCCTTTGACGATTGTTTACTTTTTCGGTCCCACTTATCAGCATTGAAGTATCGCCCTTACGTTTTTTTACAATACCAATTTTACAATTGGTGAGGGTTTGGTGAAAATCGATCTTACTGTCCAAACGGCATAATTCCGAAACCGTAATTTTAGTTTTAAAATTATGCAGAATTAATTTTTCAGAAAATAGTTCAGAGTTCGTGTTTTTAGCGAATTTGTTGAGACTTTATTGTAGTCATGAATATTAACCTGAGAAAATTCACCATAAATACTTCTTGGACGATATACCGCCAAAATTACTTTATCAAATGATGCGCTGTTTAACGTTTGTAAAACTCATCGAAGATACTAAACCTCCGAAATTGGCGATTTCAAAATGATGTTATCTTGACCTTAAATTACTGTTTTTGAACATTTGACCTATACATATAATTGGTCATACAACAAAAATCAAATTCTCATCAAAATCGATCAGGACTTGCTAGAGTCGAATGGAAATCGTCATTTCTCATAAATTTCTCTCTGGAAAGTGTTATCCTCGATATTAATCATATTACGTTTTCGTCTCAACTCGACGCATTCCCAAAATAAAAACCTGTTTTAAACCACCTAGTGGTGCAATTGTGCTTTTCTCATTTGTCCAGACTACGATTCCATGGCGGGTTATGTTCAATACAATGGTGGAAATGAATATTACATGTTCAGTACGATTTGCACATACGTACAATGGATCGACAGCCACGATCTTGAGATACTATGTGATACTGAAACATTGCTTGACCGGCGCTGGTTTCAAGCGATGTTTCACTATCACATAGTAAGATCCGGGATATCCAGGTCCTGCCAAAAATTTTCAACTTGTTAAGAAATTTTAAACTAGTTTTAATTTTAAAGTAGCAACCCCTCACTGCATACTCCCTCCGGGCCGGTATGATTGACGATTTTTAGAGTGATTGCATAACCTTTCTATATGAGAAAGGCAAAAATGTACCAAAGTCCAAAAAAATCAATTTTTGTCAATCATTATTTTTTTCGAGTTTACATCAAATCTCGATGTTTCATGCATTATAAAGTCATTTGGCATCAAAAATACAAATTTGATTTTGAAAATTTTTATTCCAGTTTATATGGGAATTTTCTGTGTGATTGCACTCTTCAACTCGTAACTCCGGAACCGGAAGTCCAATCAATAAAAAAACTCAATAGCAGCCGATGTACCTTTCATTTGAGACTAACTTTGTGCAAATCGATCCAGCCATCTCTGATTAACAGAGGTCACATTTTTTTCCACATACACACATACACACACAGACATTTTCCGATCTCGACGAACTGAATCAATAGACATATGACACTCGGCCCTCCCGGTCGGGATTAGATTGACGAATTTTAGAGTGAATGAGAAAGGCAAAAACATGTTTAGCAAATGTTGAAAGTTATGCATTTTTTTGGTGCGCAGTTCTATGTTTCATAGACATTAAATCAATTTTAACTTCGCTTCCTATTAAATAAAGACCCTTATTACAGTACATCTCTACAAAAACGAGCTCAATTTGAAAAGAAATCTGAGGATTATGATTGATTACAGAATTCTGGAATTTTCTATTGGAATGTTTTCAGGATTTTGATATTGATGCAATTAGACAACTGTGAAATCAAGACCAATAGATCAGTTACATATCAGGACCCCATTCCGACAATTTATCAAAAGTCCTCATGACGTTTACAACAACAGGATATCAATGTACGGATCAGATAATTGTTATTGTAATATTGAATCAAATCAGTCTGCATCAATAAATTTTCAACTTCAATACAATTTTTTTGTGGGTGTGGTGGGGGGGGGGGAGCGTTGTGTGGTGTTAAACCCCAAAACCTTCTCTTGGCAACGCCTGCGCTTGGAGTTATTTATTTCGCTTTTCATTTTCCGATATGTTTCAGATCGATCCGATGATCATGAGTTAGAAAAATTGCAGTCAGAAGGTTCGCACAAATGAACATTTTTGCACTGATAAGTTATCAAGTTCCTTCCAGACAACTTGGAAGTATTCGGTGATTATTTCTAGCGGTTGTAGATAGAAAAATGAAATGCAAAATTCGTTTTATCGAAATAATGTTTGGCTTATTTCAATGGATTATTGCTATATGGAACAATAAATGGGCGACAAAGAGTAATCAAGCCATAACTTTTAAAGTATTCAAAATAGATATTTGAAGTCTTCAGTAAAGTTATTCGCAAAAGTAAGAGCTACAAATTTGCTGAAGGCATCATTTCGATATAATCACTTCCAAGAAAATTTGTGAAAATATCTCACTCATAGGGGGATTAATCAGCAAAAGCACAATACCAAAAGAAAGGGCATATTTCCTCCATTAAATTCACCGAAGATACTATTGACCTAAAATAAACCGTTTTGGCGTTAAAAATAGATTACATGTTTTTGGTCATATTTCTGGCAATGGGAAATGATAAAAATCTTTCGTCCGCATTTAATGTTAAATATCTCTTTTGATAATAGTCCGATTTCGACAATCTATAGCTTGTTCGAAAGGTATTCGTTAAAGCTGTCTAAAAACATATAAATTGGTAATCTTTATTGTCAATTTCGGCAGATAATTAAAAAAAAACTGCAAAAACGCCATTTTTACGCATTCAAACATTCATATCTTGGAAACTAAACATCAGAATCAAAAACAAATTAATAGCGTTCATACTGTTTTTTAGTTCTTTCATTTAAAATTGGTTTGGATAAGATCGGTTCAGCCATTGCTGAGAAACACGAATGAGAATTTGTCCGTTACATACACACACACACAGACACACACACACACACACAGACATTGTCCCAAATCGTCGAGCTGAGTCGATTGGTATATAAGACTCGGCCCTCCGGGCCTCGGAAAAAATCTTGAAAGTTTGAGCGAATTCTATACATTTCTTTTATAAGAAATGTAAAACGTTCTTCCGATCAAACTTTATCTGAATTGATTCGTCTTCCTACCTGCTTGCCAGTGAGGGGAGGCACAAAAAAGTGGCTCTTCAAGGTGACTTTTTGAACGAAATTGTGCAGCTCTTGGTGCACAGATCTTTCTCTCTTTCGTTTTCAAGTTTCTGTTTGTGCGGTCGTTCTGCACATCGCAATGTTTTTGTGTTGCTCTATTTTTCATCGGTGTATTTCGCTATTTGTGGCACATTGTGTGAGCAAATAACAAGCCTGGCTATAGGTTTTTTTTTTATTATTTCGTTTATTTGACACGGCTCATAGCGGTAGCTTAACGGAGCCGTGGATCTTTCATGTGTTTACAATATGTGCAAAATAAAAATAAAAGACCAAATATTATTGATTACCCGTTGGATCTCGTGCGCGCATCTTTTTATTGCGAGCGGAGACCTTCTTTCGCGGCTCGCCTACTGCGTCATGGGGATCATTTAATTCTCTTCTATCGTTAAAGGTGTCTTGGTGCTCGCGATCAGATGTTTTTTTTCCTGCTTATTACCCTTACGGATGACCAGTGTAAATCCGTCGTCATTGTTTTTATTTTTTTTTCGCCGATATTGCTTACAGTGGTTTTTGAGGTGCTGGATGCTGCTTTTGCAGTTGTCAATATGGACTGAACAGCTGCAACAAATTTTGCAACCGTTTGTGGTTCGGGTATTAGTGTTGAAAACTCTTTTTTGGGTTGGTTTTCCGTGGATTCGTTGGCAATCGATTGAGATGCATTCTCCTCTGTATCTTCCGCGCAAGGTTGTCCGTGGTGTGCTGTCTGATTACAATACTTGCACGTAGGAGTTTGCCCCTCATGGGTGCATAACGTAGTTTGATTAATAGTAGCTTCGCGGGTTTTAAGTTTTATAGTCAAGTGAGAGGGAATAGGTCTTTCAATCCGCATCCTCACCGCAAGAACACCGTTAGGTGTACCGGGGAAGAAATTTCTCCACGTATCAGGTGTAACGGATTCTACTTCTCCGTATTGCGATATGTATTCTGCAACTAGATCAGGAGGGGTACGTGGTGATAGGTCATGTAGCTTTACATCTACATAGTCTTTTTCTATATACACGGGAATCTTAATTCCAACTTTATCACTTTCAACCACGTGATTCAAGTTGTTCTGCGAAACGAAACGTTCAGCTTTGGCTGACGGGTTTGATTGATATGAGTATTACATTGCGAAGATGATGATACTGGAGATACATAACCTCCTTGAGCTTAAGCTGCATCTTCACCTTCAGCAGGTATTCCACTGCACGAAAACTCAATCTTATGGAACAGAATTTAAAGTCAACGACCGCTGTGTTGGGTCGGAGCAGAGTTTTTTGTCAACTTTACTCATGACGGCAAGAATAAATTAAATGTTTCCTTTGTTCTCGATACAATGCACACTAGATCGAGAGGTTGCTAGTTGTTGTTCACTTGGTTCGATTGTACGTCTGACTTGAGCAGAAGTAGAAAGTAGACTGAAGCCTGGTATAGGTTGCACGGACTGGCAATAAAACACTTCTGTCTCGATTGAGCGCTCGAAAATGGATGCCGCAGTTACGTTATCATATTTGTTTTTCGATAATGGACTAATTAAGAGCAAAGCGCGATTTAACGCAAATGTTTCTTCCATTGTAAAACTACCCTAACATGACAATGGAGAAATGTAAAAAACTCAGGAAGGAAACATTTTATACCAAGAAAATATGTTCCAAATTTGAAAAGAATCTGTCGAGTAGATTTTGCAGCATCGTGTTTACGGACTTTGAAAAATTGGCTTGCAGAAAAGGGTTTCTCAACTCGTGAGGATTTTTTTTTTGCACCTTGCACTGAGTCATCCCCCAGATCCATAAAGTACGTTTCCGGCAGCAATTTTGTTGTCTTGGACAAAAATTCTAGAAAAATTTAAATTTTCCGAGGCTGCTTATCCCTTACCCCCTTAACATCTATCATCAAGTTCTTCTGCTTCGTCGCGTAGTGGCACCTCTTCGTAAGAAGTTATGAAGAAATTATAAAAATTGGTTTACTTGGCTAAAAATTGGGTCTTTACATAGCTTTACCGTCACTGAATCCATTTCAGCTGAAATCCATTCTTCTTTCTGTGAATTATTTTTATAAAAGTCCATTTGAAATTTGATTGCTAGAGGGTTAATATTAACATCAATAATAGTAGCCAATCACATCTGATAGCAGAAATGGTATCCAAAACCAGTAAAAATCTCTAATTTAACAAATTATGAAGTTGATTGGGTAACTAAGTCGTAAGAAGATTTATGAGCTGCCGTGTTTTCAAAATCCAAGTCTTTTGTGCAAGAAATGCTCAAAAAAGCCTCATTTTGAGTATTTTTTGAAACTACACTAAATTTTCAACCAGATTCATAATAAATGATCCATGAGAGGCTATCTCAAAAATTATAAATCGCATTAATATAAATGACTCCTCTTGGACTCATTTCCTCAATTGCTTTTTTACAATACAAAACGAACGAATGTTCACACTACAGAGTTAAAACACGTTATAATAATGTCATCAAGATAGAGTTAAAACACGTTTTAACTCCTAGTGTGAATGTAACATAAGATTTTTGCACGAAAAGCTTGAATTTATAGTTTAACACAATAATTCTTCTCTCCATGAACTCTAAACTGCACATATCGACAATGTAGTTCTTGAGATGTCGTTATTTGACGTACAATATTATTTAAATTGAATTCAATTGAACAGAAACTTTTGAAATCGAATGCTTTAAGAATATCTTAAAAATTGGTTTTTACCCTATTATCGTAAAAATGTGAGATAATATTTTTCAAGCTTAGAGCAAAATTAAGTAAATATTTGCAAAAAAATATAACATTTTTGGGGATCGGCACACGTCGCGTCACTGTGCGTCGTCCACTTTGTTCGGCGGAAACTTAAACTGCTTCTTGTTTCCAACAGTGTTTTGGGTTTTCAGCAGATTCCGCATGACGTTGAGCAGAGCACAGCGGATTCTTGTGTTTGGGTACTGACTGCACACTGCCTGCAGTACTCCATGGCATTTTCCACGGCCATAGCAGTACGAAAAAATGTGTTTCTACGGGAAAGACAGCTAGCTTGTTTTCAGGCATCCATCTGCACAATGATTGTGTCAGTTGCTATAAAAATGCCGTTTTTATAGCTTCAAAAACAGATGGTCTGCCAAACCAGATATATTTTAGCGAGCTTGGACAGTGCAACAGATATCGGTTACTTATGCGATGGCATATTGAACATCTAAATATAAACTCATTTTACGACATATTAAGCTTCTTTAAATTTAAACTTGGCCATATTTTGATACATGGTATAATGTTATTTTGACATTGTTCGATTTTTGTAGAGTCCATTTCGGGTTCCCTCTGATTTCCACCGCACTGATTATGACGGAGTTCTACAGACCAATCTGATGAAATTCTGTTCTAAATTCTGGTGAAAGTTTGCTGAAATTTTTCAGTTAATTTTATTCAGAATTTTTATAAAGTCCTGCCATGAATTCTGATAACAAATTTGTTCAAAATTCTTCGGAATTCTACTTACAATTTTGATGCTAGTTAACGTCAAAACTCTGAGTAAGGTTCCATCATTATGTTGAAGGGAATATCAGATTCGTAAGCAAGATTGTGTCAAATTACTGATCAGAATCCCACCAGAACACTAAGCAGGATTTTCACCAGAATAATTTGTTAAACACATGAGCGTGATTCAATCACAATTGTAAACAATTAATAATCTTCACAATCTTCAACAGAATGCGATCTTGAGAAGGATTCCACCAGAGCACTGCGTTTCTTCATGATCTTGCTAGGGATATTACCAGATTCCATTGGAATGAAGAGCAGTGTACAATCCGACTCCTGCGTAAAATACCACGAGAACCTTGATATGAATACTACAATTTTGAGAGAAATTTCATTGGAAATCTGAACAGTAAAGCATAGAAATTCGGAAAAGGATTCCACTGGGTTGCTGAGATAGATTCCATCGGAAAGCTGCGAAGGATTCCATTAGAATTCAAATCACAATCCTGAAAAATATTCAAACAGATTCGTGAAGATGAAAGATTGTATCAGAATCTAAAACGGGCTTCCGTCAGACTCCTGAGAAGTATGTCATTAGAATCCTAAGTGACCGAACGCAGTCAAATGACTTTTTACGTGTTAAAATGGCTCGCTGTAGTATGTGTTAAAATGGCTCTGATCAGAAAGATATTTTCAGATGTAGTTCAAAACGCTCATTAGGAGAGTGGGGTTTTGACGTTGATGGCAGTTGATTTGGCCACTTTTACCGATTTTCGCAATGCGCAAGCAAAATTTTGATGTTTTGCTCCTTTTCTTTGATACCTGAAGAGTAAATCTCAAAATCAAAATTACTATATTTTTCAAATTTTTTTGAATTGAAACTTTGAATAAAGACTCGACATCTTCCATTTACCATATATTTGTCAGTGCCATTCCACTCGAGTACAATGATGAAAATGAAATGAAAAACTCTTTGCATCCTTCTCGAGCAAGTGCTACTGATAGTTATCGTTCTCGATTGGAGTGATACTGACATATAAATGGAAAACAAAAGATTGATAAGTTGAAATCCAGATATTCAGCCATTTAAAAATTTCATTCATTTACAAATAAAGCCATGGAAGTAGTTTGGCAACCTTGTTTTGCCAGCAACAACAGCAAATAATGAAAACGCATTGATTTCCATAAAAAGTGCATATGTGCATAAAACTAGAACCCAACCAGCTGAGATTTAATTAGGTTAGGTAATGGAAACTGATTCAACTCTCATAACAATTTGATTAGACTAACGATTCCCACCTTGACGATTGATTCAAAGGTCATGATCGATATTTCAATGTTCTGACTGTTCCATGTGAAGGTTAAAGTTATTACTAGAATATAATCCAATTATTCAAATAGTCATAACAATGGCATAATCGTAATAAAATGTGACATCTAGGAGCGAACAAACGATTGTCAGATTGCATTACGTCGATCATAGTCAATTCAACTTTGAATCTCTTGTTCCTGCAAATCAAAAATTCATCAGCCCTCACCGGTGAACAAAACGAGCAGTTGGTTAGGCGGCGGGGGTGGCGAAAAAGCATGCGAAAAATGCCGCCCGTCCATACCGAACAATATTGCAGCTATTCAGGTTGCATCACCGGTAATTGAATCGCGAGAATAGAGCTTTCTATTGTTGTTGATCAATCGTTTATTCTTCACGGCGGGCGCGGGTCTGTTTGCGACCGATCGTTCATCAATGTCAAAGTAAATTTGTTCTTTGTATTTGGTACGGTAGTTTTTTGGCTATTCCGCTCAAGCACTGTAGGTAAAAAAGCACAGGCCTTGTTACCTGACAAGCTACTTAGGAACGGCCAATTAGACTTTGACAAAAGGTGGTTTGAAAGTTTCGCGATTTTCATACTCCTACGCTTTGAGGTCACTAGACTCCGACGCCATAGAGGACTCCATTTCACCATCTGCTATACATATAAAAACAATTAATACTTCCTGTAGCCAACGACACGTGTTTTTTTTTTCTTTCATCACCTAGCAAATATCTAGGAATTAGCTACCACAAGGTAGCGAGAACAATGCGACAACTCGACAACGCTTTGGTGCACATGAGAAGTGTGGTTAATTTGAGTCCATCGTCACCGTTTATTGCCATTCCGACAGTGTAAAACATTGGCCTTCCACAGAAAAAAAACACGTCACTGTTCCTACCAATCCGAAAGATTCAATTCAATTCATGGAGCAAGGAAACTAGTATTTCCTTGATGTTATGCTCATTGTCAATTTTATTGTATTTTAGTTGGAATTAACTCATTCCATGGAGGAAGAGGCCATGGTATTGCGAACACCAGTCGAAAAATTCGTACATTTTCTTTGAAAGTCGGACATTTGTGCTCTTTTACCAATAATTCAATATTCTTTTTTCGAGTCGCTTAAGATTCGTTTAATATTTACAAAATCCAAATGACAGCTTTGAGCGAATCAAAATATAAAATCAGCATGTAGAATGTTGATTCTATATCGGTTATCCATAACTGGCTGCATTCAGGTTGGCATGGAAATATGAGTCCTACGAATTGTAACATTTTAATGAGCCTGAATGCCTCACGTGCATATACCTTCATAGGCAGTAAAATACCGCCTTTGAGGTGGAAACCAAATTGAAGCGAAACCTTGTGATGAACTTATGAACAATGTCTCTAACCTTAGCAAAAATTACTTTGTGTAAGCTAGGTTAAGTAATAGTAGGGGACGATGGGGAGTTGTGTGCCATACTGGGGCGTTGATACTCATTATGTTCTGAATGGTAAAAAGTTACGAAACTACTATCAAATGTCACTCTTGATTAAGGTAACTTTTTCAGAGATCTTTGTTACCTCAACGCGCTACGCCTTTTTAGTTGTCGGCAGCCGGTTGCCTAGAGCAATTTTTACATGATAATCCTATTGGCACACTCACCAACAAATCTTCCCTTCCCGTGATGCATGGGGAGATGCAGAGGGTACTCGGTCTCTAGCAGCAACTTGTATCGGACTAACATTCCTTCCTTTCCCAGAATATCTGCATTCGGACGCGGCCGGTGTCGGTAGTGATCCGCATGCAGGGATCAATGTAGATTGCACAATGTGGCTCATCATGCTAGTCCCAAGCATGTTGTTGCAATGAACATTTTCCAATCTCAATTGGTTCTGATCAGTAACAGAGTAGCAACCACGGGCGATCTCTTATGCTTATGCTTATGCTCAACGCGCTACGCCTTTTTAGTTTTCTTGTAGACGATAGAATAATCACCAAATCAGATTTATAACAAATTGTGTGTGATGATTTTCGAGTCCATTTGAAATAACTTCATTGGAGAAATCGAAACTCTGTGTATGCTGGATATCGAAGTATGAAACGATAGTTATGAAATTTATTTAAAAATGCTTTTGTCCAAATCCAATTTTGTATAGAATTCGCTTAAACTTTCAAGATTTTTTTTCCGAGGCCCCGAGTCTTATATACCAATTATCTCGACGATTTGGGACAATGTCTGTGTTTTTACAGTAAGGTTTAAAAAGCTTCAAAACCCTGGCCTGTAGTGTACTGGTGTATTGGCACTGTGTGGGCTCACGACTCATGTTCGTGCCTAACCACGAAAAACACTTTCTTTATTTTTTCGCCATTCTTCCCCACGGAACTACATCAAGGTATTACTTCGTGGGGGGTTTGGGGTTGATTCATTATGCTTTCGACGCACCTCTTTCTTCTGTTATATCTCGGAATCTCACTTGGTTCATGAAATGCCTGGACCTTTGAGCTTTGATTTAACTCTTGTCTCCATCTATTACTTCGCCTGCTTAGCTCTCGTCTCCGTGAGTCGTTTAGATGTTGATTCCATGAGCCATTTAGCTGCTGTTTCCGTAAGCCATTCAGCTCCCGGTTTTAGCACGATCAACTCGGATAGTACCCGACGGTGAACTTACCCTACTCCAACCGATGGTTTCCCAACGAAATAATTTCTACCGACACCGATACCTGCTTCCATGAGCTATTTAGCTCCCAGCTTTACTGAGATCTACACGGATATTATCCAGCGTTGAACTACCCTACACCGACTGACAGTTACCTGGCAACGGAATTTCTCTCGGTACCGGTGTTTGTTTCGTGAGCCAATTAGCTCCCATTTTCGTCGCGATTTTGTCGGATTGATCACGGCATCTACCCTACTGTGAATTCCCCGGCGACAGACTCTCTCTCCCGAACCCGCTCTCCGCTTTGGCCGGATCTACTCGATCTAGTCCCCGGCGATGGACCTAGTCTACTCAATGGTCAGCTAGTAGGGTGCTGAGGTCTATCCAGGGATTTCGGGTGGAGCGTAGCTTCCAGTTCTGTCAACTATTCGACGCGGTCTATTCAGTTCAAACTCCGGCAGTGGATATAACCTACTCACAAGCTACCCGGTAGGGTGTCGAGGTCGATCCGGCAATTTCAGTTTACTGGCGCCTCGATTACCTGAACCCGGTGATACGTCGCGTACTACTCAAATGGTCCCCGGCGGTGGACCTAGTCTATACCGTCGGAGAATTCCTCGGCGACAGAATTACACACGATTTGTAGTTTCACAGCGGCTTTCTAGCCAATGGCGAACCTAATGCATTCGAAGACCACGAGTCTCTCTTGTACGTTTACGCACTCCTGGCCAAGGGGTGACGAAGCGTGTCCAAACCGATACAAGTACTTCCGGAAGCATCCGTGCCCAGACAAAAACTGCGTCAAATGGAAATTCACCTCTTGATGCTTCCTG
Source organism: Topomyia yanbarensis (assembly GCF_030247195.1). Classification (NCBI taxonomy): domain Eukaryota; kingdom Metazoa; phylum Arthropoda; class Insecta; order Diptera; family Culicidae; genus Topomyia; species Topomyia yanbarensis. The sequence continues at coordinate 53,908,459 of NC_080672.1, forward strand.
TGGACCCTAGCCGACACATTTGGGATGAGTCGGTGGGTGCACCTCCCTTTCTCCGCGTTGTCCCACTCTTGCTGACACTTAGCCAACGAGTCCACTCGGACCAGTCTCCTTGCATTACGTGCATTTCGTGCTGGTCAACTTCCGGTTCCGCTTTTAGTTCAGCACAGCAGCCCAGGCCGGTACTCCATACCTCAGTATTGAGGATGAGACACCCGCCAGGAGGCGTCTCGTGCTGGCTCTTGCTCCTCCGTGATTCGGCATGATCCTTGCCAATCCATTAGTTCCAGCAGACATATAGGTCGATACAATGCTGGATCTCTTTGTGGTTTCCCTGGTTTTGGCAACAACACCACCTTTTGGATGTTCCATCTGTTCGGGAAATAACCATCGTCCAGGCATTTCTGTAGGACTATCCTACACATATCCAAAAACGCCAGAATCACGATCTTCAGTGACGCATTGGGGATACCATCCGGTCCGGGAGCTCTCTTCACTTTCAGTTCTTTTGCCACTGTAAGGAACTCATCATTGGAGACTCGATTATCGCTAGCATTTCCACCGTCTGCAACAGTGTAGGTGGCCATGGGAAAAGATCCTCCACGATAATCTTCACATTTCGACTGGCGTCGATGGACCCTTGACCCTGGCCATAACGACACAGTAAGCATTGCCCCAGGAGTTAGCGGCTACTTTTCGGCACATCTCCTGGTAGCAGGTGGCCTTGCTTAGCATTATCCCGCGTTTATAAGTGGCCCTGGCCGCCCAGAATGCTACCATACATTCTTCTCTAACTGCCTTAGATCTTGCTATCTGCATGCGTCTTGTGGCCTTTAGGCAGGCATTCCAGTGGATGCTGAGTTTTTCGTTCCATCAGTACACCGGACGCTCGTAATTTCTCGGCTCCATTTTCCTCGGCATTGTTACATCACGTGATCTGGCTACTGTTTCCGACAGCTCATCGACATTTGGAATTGGAGTGAGGCTGTCAGCACGAAGCGCTTCCGCAAAAATGTCCTTATCGAAGTCCTTTATTTTCCATTTCCGCTTGCCAATTCTCACTCTACGCGTTACCGAACAATTCTTCCGACTTATGATGCTGTGGATCGCTTGTTTGTCACTATGTGTGTACTGCTCACTAATTCGCCAATTCATGTTATCCGTCACCGAAGGACTGCAGAATGTTATGCCTATGATGGATTCTCGACTGTCTTTAGCGGAACCTTAGTTGCAGTCACACATCCAGCTTCGCCAGGGCTCCAACAAGTTGAAACGTCTTACGTTGGTCAGCCTGCTACCCCACTCCACAGCCAAAGCGTTAAAGTCTCTTCCCATAACAACTGGCGTTCGTCCGACTAACGAGTCGATTAGTACGTCCAGCATCCTACTGTACTACTCTGGTGTTCATCTTGGGGCAGCATAGTAGCTACAGATGAATACACCGTTGATCTTGGCGATCACCGTTACCGTTATCGGGAGGAACACGATATGACTCTACAATAATTGCAACGTCGCACTTAGTTTCTGTTGTCGACTGCCACAACAATTACTGTGCTATGTCGCTATAATTGAGATTAAGCTGGGTTATTTCTATCAATGTTTGCCTGTTTTCGCCTTTATGTACGCAGGGCATTTGAAGCAGCTTGTCGTGCGGTCGTTTCCGTCCTCTGGTTTACAGATCATGCACTTTGGTTGCTTCGTGCAGTCTCTGGCAACGTACCTCTTTCCTCCGCATTTTCTCCACAGTGCATACCTCTCCAGGCCCTTGTAGTTCCTCGCCTGATGTCCGAGGTCCAAACACCTGAAGCATCGCTCCATCTGCTTGGTAACTCACGGAGCGTAAACACACCGACCATCCGTCTTTTATCTTGCCGGTCTCCGCCAGCTTGTTAGCAACAGCTACCGGTAATCGAATCGCTGCCCTCTGACTGCCTCCATACGATTTCCAAATCCGATTAGTCGCCGGTACATCTTGTTTGCATTGCTCGATCAGTGCACCATTCAGTTCTTCTACGGCCGTTATCTCGTCTAGACCCTTGCATTCCACTGCGGCTTCCTGCAACAGGGCTCTCACGTTTGTTTCGCTGCCCAAAGATTTGGCAACGAGCGGTAGGTCAAGCTCTTAATGTAAGGATCCTTCTCCAGCTCGCCTTTCTGAATACGCCTCGTTTTAACAACGTTCTCTCCCAACTCCTTCAGCTCTAGGTCCTCGCACACTCTTGAGAAGAGCGGCGTAGGACGTCTTCGCTTCGATGATCAGTGCATCTCCCTTTGGCGCCTTCTGACAAGCCGAAGGTTTTCCTTTCCTCTGCTGCTGTCTTTTTCGTTCTTCCTTCTGCTTTTGCTGTTTTCCGTATTTCTCCTTCCGATTTACAACGGAACTCCAGTTTTCTCCCTGTTGGGTGTCGCTCTTTCCTTCGGCCACAACAGCGTCCTTGAGCGTCTACCTTTTGGGTCCGCCTGGTCTTCCGTCACTTGGTGAGGTTCTTGTCCTCTTTGGAGTCACGGAAACTCGCGTGTTCTTCACTCCAATATGCTTCTCCTTACCCTGCTTCGGAGGGGGTAGGAAGATGCCGATGCCAATGCTCGCTCAGCTACATTAGCCCTTCGCGTTGGCGTGTCATACTCATTCATGGCAGACAGTAGCGCCTTTCGGATTCTGATAATGTGGACATTATTTCTAGCGTTCAAAAACTTGTGGAGCTCCTCCACCAAGTGCTTTGGTTGAACTATTTTTGGCTTCTGTGAGGTGTAACTAATTTTTCTCTGTTCTGGCTGCTGCTTCTCCTCTTCCTGCTCTTGCTGAATGACTTCAGCTACTTGTAGTGGTAAGAACCTCACCAAACTACCTCTGGTGAACGGATTCACCGCTCCGTATGTGTGAGTTTCTTGTTTTTTCCCCATTTTGTTGAGTTCCAACTCCGGGCTGCTATCTCCACTCGCTGCACATAGTCGCCTCTCGTGTTCCCATGATTGTCTATATTACCATAATCTTAGCAGCAGAGAGGTCATGCTAGGATTGCCACTATCCTTCATGGGGAGTAGTGTTCAGAATCGGATCGGCGTAAAATCGGGAATGGTCGATTCGAACCAAATACCACTAACTAAATGGTGACGAGTTTTGAACGTACCCAGAGACCTGCCAGGGTTTTGTCGGGATGGAGGCAGCCCAGCTGTTTGCCCACTCGCCATTTCAGGCAGTGTCATTCTTCCTTACTCAGGGAGTAGAACAGCACGCTTGTCATCCCAAAGTCGTAGTTCAATTCGTGATCCGTGCCCAGTCCCTTGACGTTCGTAGGCAATAATCAGGATGTTAGGATGTTGACGTCGATTCTGATGTGTTGGTTGGCACTCCGGTTGGGATAGAGTGCTTTTATTGCTAGGATCATAGATTACTGCATTCTTAGGATCTTAGCAGAAGCGGCACAGATTTGCTTTCCCGGAGCTGCTTTCGGATCAATGGCTTTTTAGAGCTCAATTAAAACCCCACCATATCCTAGCAAGACTGCCCAGCTCGCAGCAGGTCCGGGGCGTGGTGGGAGTCGTTAAGCTCCTGAACTCCTGTCTTTCCTGTTATTTAATTCTTCTTGGTTACTGAGATATAGCGAGAAACGTGATGAGAATTTGCGAGTTTTTTGCTTAAAATCACTGTATTTTGGGATTGGTTCAAGTTATATTGAAATTTTAGATGTGTTTATGCGTAAAAACGTTTTAGGAACGCAATAGCTTAATAATTTTCAGGAGAGAAACACATGTGTTGTAAGAAAAATGCAGTTTTGCTTTTAAACTGGAAATATGTTTGGCAACACTGTACCAAAAAATATTAGTTTTTCTGGCTTCCTTGACCAATTTCCTTTAAAATGCATCTCACCGATTGTTTCTAGACCAAATAATTCTGAAGATATTAATAAAAGGTAATAATTGATGCTTTATTTGTATAAAAAAATTTCCATGCACAATAGAGTGACAAATAATTGGTCATACAAATTTTGTCATCAAACACACCTATGACACGTATGACTGCGATTTATCACAAAAGATCTAACTACTGGTCGCAGTAGTCTCCAACAAAAAATGAGTGCGACTTTTGTTTACAATTTTAGCAAAAACTCTCAACATAGTCAATGAATCTTCGTAATATTTGAGAGATTAATACAGAACAGACATAAGTATAAATTGTCTTATCTGAATTGTTTCTACCATTTATAAGTTTCAAGATATAAAATCTAAAACTTTAAAAATCGCTTTTCTCGAAATGTGCTAAATGGCGCTTGTCATAAGATAGCACAACAGCAACGATCTTACTCCGCTACTCATTTGTCCTCTGTACACCCTATTCAATCATTTGAACGATTTCCAATCTCGATGATTGGGTTAAGCCGCTTTATTGTTACAGTACCGCAGATGCAACTGTCGCAATATTACGGCGAGTAAGTGGGTCATTTGTAGCAAGGGTACGATATGTCAACCGTGCCATTTGCTTTATTAAACAACGGTGTATGTGGTTGTGCAATATTTTTACTATAAATGTAATGAATGATTGTACATTTGCATTTTAAGAAACACTGCTTAGAGCTATAAAAATCTATCGAAGTCAGAAGAACATCATTCAGTCCAAAAACCCCGCTTGGAGGTGTGTCACGCGATCTGCGCAGTCGGCTTCATTGCGCACCAGTTAGTGCAGACTCCGTTTCTTCCTTCCGTTCAACAGTGGCTCACAATGACTAAATTTATCATCATACTAACTAAATATTTGTTTTCCTCTTTCGGTCAGTTGTTTTTGTTTTCCTCCCATTACCGTGAGAGTTTTGCTTGAAGATAATACCCAGAAATAGACGAAATATTTTCCCATTGCCTCTCCGCGAGTGCCGGCCGAGGGCCAATGTCAATCGTTGAACCCGCTTCTCAGGTTTGGTTGGTTATATCACAACCAGTAGAGCAGCGCTATGGGTCATCATCTAGTGGTTGTGGAGTTTGTCCAGTCAAGCGACTGCCACGCAGAGACAACTGCGTACCGTCTATTTAGAATCTAAATTGAAATTAACTGTGTTCATTGATAGCACTTTCGAGTCAGTTATTTGATTGAAGCTGTAGTTTGTGGTTGGTTTGGCTTCATTTTGTTCCAGTTGCGATCTAAAAGCCCTATTCTATTCGATGATATATGAACCTTACTAATGTGAGGGTGATCCCCAATTGCAAACAAAATCAAAACGAACATCTTTAGTAACGGAATACTTTTAAGTATGTCAGTTTGATAGTCAAAATTTGAATATAAAAATTGATTGATATTCGCCAAATTGTTTTCCAGAGGAAATTTACATGGAGCAAGATGACCTATATCTGACGGTATCGTGAATGACGCGCCTCTTCGACGTCACAAATATTTTTGATTGAGGTAGCACAGTGTGATAGTACAAACGATACAGATTTGATTTAGTTAGCCAAATTAATGTTCGTTAAAGTCAGCATGTTCTCAACGAGAATCAGAATCTCGATGTCCAAGGACATAGTTTTGAGGCACGTGATATGATACTGCCGAGAAACACGTTTTCTGTGCTTCTTTCGATTGCAATTAATTACCATAATCGGTTTTACTGAATATGCAAAAAATTGGGCGGAGATGCAAAGTGAAACAAAAACTGGTTTTAGGTTCTGCCATGCACTTGATTTGAGCAGTTTGGGTGACTAGCGATCGATAAATTTACAAGAATTGAGTATTTAGTAATAAAATAAAGAATAATCAGAAGCGCGAGCCTCATCATTCATAACACCCAGCGACATATTTGAAAACTGTTCGAATAAAATATGATTATTCATCAATCAACGAGCAACAATATTGTATCAAGAGATCTGTAAAACGGCGTTTCATTTGATGGTCCCCGTTCGAACGTGGAGCAAATTTTTGAATTTCTTTTTATTCCTGGTGGCACAACAAAAGCAGTATTAACGTCTAGCAACAGCTCCCTACCACAAACTCCTGTCTGCTAGCTCCTTTCCTCTGCATCTAACGACATTCGACGTCCACCAAGTTCTTTTATCACTAACGGCGGCCAGTTGGAGACTAGTTTAGCGGTGCATGCATTCTAGACTTACTTTTAATGTTTGGAGATAATTTAGAAACGATAGATCATCTCATCTAATCGATCTTATGGGGAGCTGTGCATTTTTTTAACGGATAATTACTAGGCCAGTTGAAAAGTCCCGGATCAAAAATATAGAAAAAATATAAAAAAATCGGATCTTTTAGCGTGATACAACAATTATAACGGCCTTCGATCAAATCAATACCTCTTTTTACACTGCCGTCAAGCCTTCTAAGATGCGCCTCTTCTCCAGCAATGATTTCATCATTTTAGTAGATTAATAATCGTCCTATGAGGCCATTTCCGAGTCCAATTCAGTCGGAGCATAATGCTTGTTTTGGAGCACCAGTCAACCAGTGATAATATATTTACGATGTCAGCTATATTATGGAATTGAAATTTTCGATCACTCGTTACGACTCAAGGGAGATCGATTTTATCAATTATTATTTTTTAATTATTTTGAAGATGTAATCACCTATCGAGATGTGTTTTGTACTCGTGCGACCAAATTAGAATTCTTTCAACTATCTTTTGATCGATGTGCACACTGGTTTAAAAAAGCCAAAACTTCACAAACTAAAGTACTTATTCATCAAACTTATGTTCTGTAGTGTTTCAAACCAGGAATTTTAAAAGGAACTATTGATGTTGGGTGTTTTCAAAGCATTGTGAATGGACCACAATGAATACAATAATAAGATTTAATACTAGCACTTAGAGTTTTCTATAAAAGATTCATAGCACTTATCCTCAAAAGCTTTTTAGCGAGATGTCTATGTTGTGAATGTAGTGCTAGATTTATTTCTTCTCATTTTATGTGCATTGACGCATTAAACATATTTATAACTAGTTAACAATGTAAACGTTAATTTATAGTGAATTTAGAGTTTTAAATTAGCGCTTATGATTGCTTGGATAATCAAGCGGCATAAATGGATGGCGGACCTTTGGCTCGAAAGGCTTTCTGACTGGACAGAATATGACTTCCGTAAACAGCGTCGTATTGAACAACGAAAAGAAAGATTAAGCTGCAAAGAAAACAGGTTACAAGATACCGTAACACCAACAAAAATAACAACGACAACTACAATAACAATTACAATAACACAGCTTCAATGACTATAAGCACAGGAACCACAACAAGTACAACAACGACAATAATTATAACTACAACAAAACAATAACAACAGAATCAACAACCATAACAACAAGAACAACAACAATGACAATAACAGCAACTACATTCCAAAAGTGAAGAGATTCATGGTAGTGACTATAATGTTTTTAGGGCTGATCGTGATTTACGATTAGCCCAAAGAATGTCAGGTGGAGGAGTTTTCTTCGCAGCTTCATCTATATTTTGAGCCTAAAGTTCACATATATGGAGATGTGTAAATCAGCGCATCTTAGACTACAATATATTTATTAGGAAAATTGAGTCACTAGGGCTAAATCAAATCAACCATACAAAAATCAACAAATGCGTTACTTGGATCTGGTGTTAACAAACATTTATTTAGGTTTTTGTGTTGATGAATCTCATTCTTCCTTATGGAAAGAATAAATCTTTCACATAGCAAGCGAGTTTTCTGTTTTTGTGCACAAGGATCACAATTCCATTAACCGTAATTTCGAAGATGATTATGAAAATATTAAATATGACTTACGCAGCGCGAATTGGCAATCCCTGTTAAAGAAAATATTAATTGTACAGTAGAAATCTTTTATAATATTTTGCGGCAAATAATACAGGAGGAAGCTCCGCTTACGAAAAAACCAAAAACAAAACAATGCATCCAAAAATCCAGTTTGGTTCAACAAGGACATCACTGAAGAAAACAGCAGCACACACCAGTTTTAAAGTTCGAAACAAAACTGCTCATAATAACAAATCAGAACCCTCTGCTGGGGATGTGATTATTTTCGTTTCAAGTTCACTTTGTTAAACACCTGCTTCGGTTATCATTTTCGGTCTTCAGAATATTGCAGTATTGTTTGGTCACCTGACACAAAGAAACATGAAGTTAGAATTAAGTCGATTCAAAAGCATTTCCCATTATATGCATATAGATAGCATTCCCTCTTCCATCTTATGAAGCACTTTGTATAAATATTCAAATATCGAAAGATCGTTGGGACTATGTTACGATTTCGTTCATAAACGATATCGTTATGCAGCGTATTGACTGTTCTTACCTTGTGTTAAAACTAATTTTTTCTGCGCCAACTTGCCAATTGCGCAATAGAAATCTGTTCGCGAACAAATTACGCTAAACTCGTACCGCTAAGCCAGATGATGGCTGTCTTTAACGGGCATTTGAATATTATTCACCTTAATACGCCCCGAACGAGTTTGAAGCAATATTTTAACTGCTTATGATATTACCGTGTTTAAGTAAAAACTTTTTATGTAATGTACTCTACGATTGATTGACGAATAAATAAATAAAAAAAATGTAAAAAAAATATATTTTCAAAACGCTTCTGAATAGTACTTAGTTTAGTGGTTTTTGACTAGAGGTGAATACACCGCCAGGGGTGAATTACCCGAGCAAACGAAGAGCCAGCAATACTCTCATGGTCATGTTCCAATTTCACTCACACTACATGGTGTTTTGCTGGTGTTTTAAATGGGATCAAGCCATGAAAACACTATCACCATGGTCCGGTAGATCCAACACAAAAACCATAGTTTGCTGTATTTATGGGTTATTGAGACCGTTTGATGGTGTTTTGATGGTGGTGAAATTTGGCATCGACCATATTTACGATCTTTTTAAGGGGTTTATGGTATCTGAACCCATAAGAATTTGCTAGGGCAGATTTGCACCAACTGCTTTTTTGTATTTTTGTATTTTTGCATTTGCATTTAAAAAAATCAACTGTTATCTTATTGAATATTCTCTTCACAGTTATAGAATAACATACCGATAACTTTAACGAAAACGAAGGTATATCAAATTTAACGTGAATATATGAAAACATTGATACATAGAGCAAATAAATTCAAGATTTGCTACAGAAATGTATTACGGCTGCCATGCTTGCTGCAATCGTTTTTTAGATACTCTGAAACGTATTCCTCTATACCAGCTTGATTCCTTTAACGTTTTGCTAACCAATACCAATTTTGTATGAAATGTAATCCAACCACTGCGTGGAGATAAAATCCAGACCCGGGGGGGTCCAACATAACGGCTCCTACCACTGCACAGTGGTCCAGAATAGAAATGTAGCATGAATTTTAACTTCTTGCTAAAACTAAATAACTTAACCTAGCAATATGCTTAGGAAAGTTGTTGTATTAAACAGTGTTAAACAGAAGTTAGGGTGGTTCCAATTTTAGCAAGATTTAAAATTGAACTTTTCAACGGTTCGAGATAGACCTTGACTGTCTTTGATGAAGCTGTAGAATAACACATTTTTTAGAGTAGAGTTTTAAGTAGAGTTGAGACTTGGGTTAAGAAAAACAGCTTTAATTTTTATGATGCCAAATGTCTTAAAATTGCATGAGTCCTCGGTTCTTATATCATACCGCATTTTTTGAGGATAGTCTCTAAGAAATTTTTTTTCAAGTTTGTACCAAGTCTCTACATTTGATGAATTTTTCTACCATTGTGCATACAACAAAAGAATAAAAACAGCATTTCCAAACTCAAGTTTCAACTCAAGTTCCCATGCTCCAATAAGGTAATTTTAACGAGACTACACCAGATTACCACAACTCAATGTTTCATGACATTGATAAGACATTTTTTCTTCCGATTGAGCACAAGTTTTGCATAGGAACTTTTTTTCGAAGTACCGAAACTATTGAGGTGTATCCGGTGTGAAGATTCCGGACGGCCATACATATTGGCATGCTACATTAGCTTTGAGTTAGGAATTCCGTCACGGCATTCCGGTTATGTCCAGACATTACCCGCTCAACTTCTTGCTCGTATGTGAGTGAAATAAAGATGTTTTTATGATCAATAGCCGATGAAGATTTCTTCGTGTCAGTTGCTAAGAAAATCGTTAGCATCCAGCCAGGCATAGCAAAAATTATTTCAAGAAACGATCAATTTGAAATCATCCACCAACATGCTCTTACTGTGAAACCCGATCTCGGCAACCCTTCTTGTGCAGATTTACGCGTTCATGCGAAAGCGAGAAGCAAAACACAAAACTGAAAAAAAAGCGTCAGCGCCCGGCTATGATTCATTCTTCATCGCATACGCAATGTTTTGAATGAAAGCAGAAAGGATCGCAAATGAATGCATTCTTTCATTTACAAAGATTCATTTAAAAACATTCACCGGATCGTTCTAATAAAAAAACTTGTCGTTCTTGTTTATAGACCTATGAAATTTTCACTTGGTGATCTCTTATTGTTGAGTAAGTAGTTTGCAATGTGCTGGTGAAAAAAATAACTTCTTGAAACGATTCCGTGCATATCACAATATCAATTTCAAGTGGATTGTAGTGCAATCTACTTCTCAACATTGATTATAGTGTACATTTGTACTATAAAGTTGACCTAACTCAACCAGAGAATACAATGTCACATTCATTTGTGAACTAAAAGTTGATTCACTTGTGAATGTTTACAGTACAATCTTCCGATTCAATCTGCGTATGAAGAACACGATCTTCTTCATTCAACAGAGTACGTGTCATTCTTTTACCTGGCTCACATCTTCGGAAGTTCATCTCCACCTACGTTCAGATGTGTTCTTTTGGAGAGTTTTAGTCGGATCGTGAATGAACGACTGGCTGCTCTCAAAGCAATGAACGGATTCGCCAAGAATCATGCGAATGAATAATAATTCCCATCCCTGTATCCAGCCACACATCAATGGAAATAGTTGACCCCATTTTTGATGCATAATTCTGTGACTTGTCTTTATATTTATCATCTTCCGTAATTTATATTTCTTTCTTCGTTTTCTTTCAGTTTTCATTTTGCGGTGGAATCTAGACCTGTGCAAAGTGAAACTGTCCTGAAAAGACCCAACTGATCGTAAATAGGAAGTAGAATAAGATTTGTCATCAAAGACTCCGACTTCCGTTTTTAAAATAATATACTTTGCACTCGGTCAGACTATATCGGATCGTCTTTCGGATCAAAAATAATTCGCTAATGACTTCGAAAGTACTGACTCAGAAATTTTCAGCCATTACAAATATCTCTCAAGTTCGCTCAAATAAGCTAAACATTATGTTGGTCTATATAAAGCAAGCAATTGACGTTACTGGTGACTGGTCGCTCAGTTATGACTACCACGTCTACATTCCCGCTCACTAAGTTAAGTGCGACGGCGAAGTCACCGTTTCGAGATTGTTATGCGTGTATCTACTGAACCACGGGATTGGCTTTTCCACGAATCCCTTGTTCCAGTGAGCAAAGATTTTGAATGGCAATCGCACTGGGTGGGTCAAAATGGTGTCATTTTCCAAACTCATGTCGGGTGACCTTTTGCTGGATTGCCTTGCATTTAATTACGTTTTCTTCGATAGGAATCGTCTACATGTTCAGATGTTTATCCAAACGGACCATTCTAGCAGTAAGGCTTGGAGTGACAATTGCTCAGAGAATCATGAGGATGGTTCTTGCATTTGAAGCACAGAAAAGTGTACCTATTGTGAGAAGAGTCTACCTTACCTACGACGCTCCGCTACACTTTAGCAGAAATAGTAATAAAGAGTTTCGTAACTCACCATCACAAATCATTATGCGCTCTTGGCTCCGGAAGTCTGTTGAAACCTCACATCTTTTACTGCTCCTAAAAACTATAGGCGATGAGGTTTCTTGTGAAAGCTTCGTTTTTTCACTTGAGAGACTGTCAAATATACCATCTGGTCTGACAGACTTTAGTCTTAAAAATATCATGTGACATTTCAACCAGAAATTGAAGCCTGCTTTGCTGCCCATGACCACATATCTATCCCACTAGTGGTTCTATGAAGCTGAGAAAATGAGCGAATGCAGAAATTTTCGCTATTTTGATTAAATTTGAAGTTTTTGCAGTTGAAATTTTCGTATCGTGCAACTCAAGCACGTTCGTTGTTTATACTTCTATCCATTGGTCTCTTTGGTGGAGGCAGTTGGCCTCCCCTTTGGATTTTCTTTTCAGGTCAACTTTCGAACAATAATATACCAGTAAACGGCATGGCTATCTTGACTTATAAAACAGATCAAGCCTTCAGCGCTCCCTCATTCATTCATCTGTACCATTCTTGCACGTCGAATACCTAACGTTCTCAGAATGTTATACATCGTCGACATCTTAACCGGAAAGATTAAGGGTAGATTGGCTGCCAACTCGTAGGGAAACAGGGATCTTCATGATGACAGTTTCAATCAACTTTACCCGTTGAGCTCAACAGAAATTATTTTTTTATCGAAATATCAGATTTATATACACTACCTGAATTGCTCAACAATCTGCTTGCAAGCCCGGGTTATAGAGGCATAAGAATTTTTCCATAACTATTAAATTCAAATTTAAAGCCTTCCGAAGATCCAAATATATTGAAAAAGTTTCTCTTACGTTTTTAAAATGATAAGCATTAGATTTTTGACAGTTTATGATAAGGGAAAACTGAACAACTTTTAAAAATTGCACAATTATACGAATTCATTGTTTTCATTGTAGCGAAATTCCAAATATCTCGACAACTATCGCATTTTGGAAGATTTTTGTTAAATGCATTTTATTTTAAAATGATACTTAGAATCATATTCTGTAATAAAATTACAGTTTTGTATGTAAATTAGTATGAAATTTATAAACATGTATAAAGTTATCGTTGGAAAAAAAATTTTACCAATAAGTTCTCCATATGATCACATTTAAAATGTTTCTTTTTTCTTTAGGTTTTTGTCAATAAAATATCAAAAAATGGATTTGGAATGAGAAAAATGTGAAAAATTACACAAAAATGTTTTAGTGTATATTTTGTTTATGCAGAAGTATTCATTCCCTGTAACTCGTTCTCAGATAGTTTTGTTGTATAAAATACGATATTCGAACATTTTTTTTTCAAAATGCTCTTGAGTCAAAATAAGGTTGGTACCAATACACGGAAGTCACTCTGGAGTAAAGAGGAGCAAAAAATACTTGCTCTTTTTTACTCTGGTTTGCTACCAGAAGAAAAAAGAGAAGAAGAGCGTACATGAATGATTTTCTCCGGAGTACTTCCAGTTCCTCCTGGTACTGGAACAAACCTATAATCTTATTGACTGGAAAATGTTAGGCCTTCCATGCCGGTGAAACATGTAAAATTGCATCGGAATCTAAGAAACAATTGAAATTCCTCATGAGTTCTGCACACTAATTAATGATCCAACGTACACACATGTGTAAGAAATGTCTCATCTCACTGGTAGGTTGATTAAGCCGGTTTTTGTATTATCCGTTGATTTCTGTATGCACTATGATCTTTCGATCGAAGCCAGCGAGGCAACTCCACATCTAGACGCAGGATATCGATACATCACACATGGACCAACAGTTTCACAACCCTTCTGAAGGAAGACGTGACCAGGGGTTTTTCACCTCACAAAATCTCAACAACCTCTGCTGGGATTGAACTAAAATAGTGCACAAAATGATTGAACTAGATTTCATTCAAATCTAATATGATTTTTTATACAGAAAACTTCCAACGCAATCACCGTTGCCGTTCATTAGAACAAGTTGTTGCGAACGAGCACAGCGAAAATTCGATCAAACTTGCCATAATAAGGGTGAATACTTGTGGAGTCTCGCGGTATCACTGGCGAGCCTCCCGAACAGTCACCATTCATCGTTTCTAACGGACGGTTCGAACTCTTGGGTTAAACATCCTTAACAATCTTGAAATTTAGAAAACCCGTTCTTTGATCATTGGTGCCTCGCCACTCTGCTGTGACCGTGCAGTTTTCTGCTCCCTTATCGGACAATACACATTTTTGGAGGGGTTAAAGCGTAGCATGCTGTGCGAGCAATTTTCCCAACATTGATCTAGTGCGGGGGCTATTTTTAACGGAAACGTTGACTTGTATACGGCTTCCATCACTCATATCGCGTGTTTTCCGCGTCACTTAGCCTGTCAATCGATTATTGGGAGGAAAAGGCAAAAATCTTTCGGCAGTGCCGGTGATAGTAGCATTTTTCCGCGAGTTGCCGGACCGTTAGCACGCATCGTACAAGGTTAGGATGATCCTGAAGAAGATCCTGAATGTTGGACTAGCTCGTCAGTTGGGTGGAATCCGGTTGCAATCGCAGCTACAGGCGGCAAGATTCATCTCCTGCGAGAGGAGGAGTAGTCCAAAGATTTTGATAACAGGTATGGATAGTGAAAGTGACTGGTGAAAGTAGTGGCAGACAAATGGTGTCAAAATAGGAATTTTTTGTACTTGTAAGTTAATGCCAGTTCGGAAATCAAAGAATGGAATAGATACAGATCGGAATGATTGAAAGAAAGTGAGATAAATGAGGCTGAAATGAATGCAAATAAATTAACAAATGTTACCCTAGATGTATACAAATTATTGTCATAAAATGCTGGATTTTATTTTTTACTTCAATCGCTTTAAGGCTGATTGACTTACGCGTATACAAGATACATTGAGTGCATTTGTTTTTCTGTGATGTTTGGTCCTAACGAGTTAAAGAGGCCGACAATCACGTGGTGAGATCCAAGGCATAATTGAATCACAGGTCTACATCGCGCAAATGCAATATGGCAATCTTGTAACGCTAATCGTCTTGGTGGGCTCTTACAATACGTTTATGTGACATGCCTCTTGGTGGCATTTTTTTGGAACGAGTATTTTAAGATGATGAACAATTTTCGCTTAAGAAAACAAATTTAAAAAACTTTGTTGCAGAAAGCTTGTTTGATTTGGTTTATTCTAGTAGAATGCTTAATTTCTTGCGAGTGACTGTGTTCAAATTTAGCTAGAATCGCTATAATATATAGGGTTAGGGCAACCTAATTCATCTTAGCTCCTCTATTCATCCTTCCCATTTGAACACATTAGTTAGAGCAATGTCTGCTATCTCTATTCAACGTATCAGCTCAAATGGTAAGATGAATAAGGGCAAGTTGTATTCGACTTTTCTCTTCGCTCAAACGCCAGCATTTTACATTTTCCAGACAAAAAGATTAATTCTACTGCTTCTTAGGAACGAAGCAAAGATGATGATACCAATTTAAGCGCAATCCAGTCACTCTAAGTCGAGTTATAAACGAAATAGTGTGATATTCTGATTAATGAGATGAACAAGGATTCGTCTACCCTATTAATTCGAGAAGAAAGCGAAGCAAAGCCCCAGTAGGTACTACATTCTGTTCCGGAACGTGCCCTTCTATTTCGACGGACTTCGTCTCCCATTCTTGGTAAATAAGAGAATTGCAGGGCTGGTGCTACGATCCTACTGACCACTAAGGATCCTTTCTGGCTGTTGTTTGCCCATACAACGAGTGGTTAAAGATACCAGCATATTATGTTCTGAGCCGCCAACCCAGTAAAAACTAGCTTTAAGAAAGTCGAATACAGTGCGCTGGACTACTATTTTTTTAAGGTTCCAAGAACAATGACCCATGCAGGCTTCAACAAACTAAACCTAAAGATATGATCAAATTTCTAACAAAATCGTTTGGTGCTAGATAGCACGCCGACATGCTATATATACACAGAAAAAATATTTTGTAATTTTAAGTTTATTTTCATGCACATATTTGGAGCATGAATGTAAAATTGAGTTCTACCACAAATCCACACGACTTGTGGTGCTTTCTTCAACGAATTTAATCATAATTGTACACGTTCATTGAAAACTACAGTTTCATTAAACGGAAAACCAATGCACTTCAGTGTATTTTTACTCCAATATTGCTGTAAAATGGATGACATGTAATATTACACGTATGAAAGTGTAAAATCTTATGCTTTTTGATGCTCTAATTGAGTGCATTGATTTTAACGTAATTTTCAATCAAATTTTTGATTCAAGCTTTCTATGTTTACATTCGTATTGATTTACATGTCGTTTAAATTTCATTATTTTTTTGTGTGTATTTCTGTTGATATCAATTATGTGTCTTCTATTTTGAACTACATATTACACATTCGCGTAAACCGCACCGTGTCCGCAGGAGAGGGAGTAAATGTATGCAAATGCGCAACCTTCACTAACTATCACTCACAAGTACGAACAGATTGTCGTTATCCCCCGCTGAACTTTTTATCTACAAGGCACACGCGTAGAGTGTTTTATGTGCACTTTACTTTATTCAAGTGTCTTTGATGGATAGATTTGATATTATTATTACGGAGTTATAATATTCAACTTGAAAACATTAAGATGCTGCATAAAGTTTTGCCCATTATCGGAAACATCTCGGAATTTGTTTGTTTCAAAATGAAAACAAAATGCTATGATTTTATTATAGTTTAAAGATACAGTTTGGATATTATGATATTATATTATATATTATTATTTATCCCTCTCAAATGAAAATTTACACTTTGGGCTTGATACATGAAACAACCTTCTGGACAAGCAGCTGGTTAACCTCAACGGCCGCCATTTCTCAGTATCTGGCCATTAAATTCTTAGACATTTTGCTGCACTTCAGTTTAGCTTTGCTCGTACTTACTTTCGATCGAGAACCTTTTTTGACGCTGAATGAATAACTAATGTTTATTTTTTATTTTTATTTTACAACTGTATTTTGGCACTTAGGGTGGCTCAAAAATTCAACATTCACGAATTTAAGGTGCACTATATCTAAAATTTAATTTTCAAGGAATAAGTGTAATGAATTTCTAACAGAAGGAATAATTTTTAAATTTTTGATGATTTGGAAAGACATCTATAAATTACATTAAGGACCCTGGGTAAATAAACACTACCATGTCCCCGTATGGGACAAAAAAGACATTTATTTCCGGAAAGTAGACTTGTTTTCAAGTATCATGCACTACAAGATCTTTCCGAAGTTTAAAAAAAGTACAGCGACTATGAACATAATGACTTTTATTTAATGCATTAGTATTCTGCATCTCTGAACTAGAAAAAAGGCCCGAGCGACACGTATAAGCTCAACGAATAACTTTTCAAGTGAAATAAGTTTGACTCTAATCGGAATCTTAACTAAAATAGTATATTCATTTGAATAACAATAGTTTGAAAGCAAGATTTTTCGAATTCATTATCTATTTCACCTTTGCAGTGAACCGATAATAGGCTGTCATCGTGAACCGGACCTTTCTTGTCGATATTCATTTTTTTGCAATAAGTCGTATCGTTATATCCAGGCTATATCCATGTCATGTGTATGCTATATGATTCGCGGCACAAATCTGTATCTCATCTGCAGAAATTTCTACCGCATCGGCACAAAACTATCATCGACATTTGTTTGTAATTATTTTGCATGTGGATTTTACGGCTCAAATGCGGATCGGCAACACGCCGCGTTGCGCTTGTAAAGTTTGTGTTATAGGTCCCGTGATTGTTAACTTATACGATAGACATGTTTAGTGTCTTCTTCAAGTTACAACAAACCATCGATCTTGTGCGGAACAGGCTGAAGAAGGCATTTCTGAGAACGATAAGAAAAAATATGATGCAGTTATATCTGTATATTGACAGTTTTGAAGGAGTATACGGAGATCGGAGCCTACCAGTACATTCCGAACCAGGGTGATCTCCCTAGGGGCCCGAAGAGAATACAATAATTAAGACCTGCGTAACAATAATCGGTGCATACACAGACAATCTGTTCGATATCGTGATAGCCGTTGCCACACGCGTAGATACCACTATTCGCGAGTTCAATACGTCGTAGATGAGCGTCCAACGTGTAGTGATTGGACATGCCCCGTAACATCGCACGAATTAAGTCGAGACCCACCTTCATTCTACGATGTTGCTAGCTTTCTAGCGTCATCTGACGAGAGATATTGCAAGTTCGTTGAAGAAGATTGACCTTTCGTAGATATCACATTTAAAAACGCCCGCCTTAGCTAAATAGTCCGCTACTCCATTACCCGGGATGAGGTTATGTGAGATCACCCAAACTAAGGCAATCTTGCTCGATCGTGCCGATTAGTCACGCAAGAGCTCCCATATTTTCCTTAGGAAATACGGAATGTGCTTTCTAGGTTTCACCAAACGATAAGTCTCTATAGAGCTGAGGCTGTCCGAAACGATAAAGTAATGATCGGTGGGCAAAGTTTAATCCCAAAAGTATACTGGATATCAGTGATTTCTGCGACGTGAACTGAAACAGGATCATTGGGCTTGAATGAGACGTTCAGGTTTTAATTGAGTATACCGAAGCCAGCGGAGCCGTCGAGGCTTGACCCGTATGTGTAAAACAACTTATTGCAGTCGACTTTACTATGAAAGATGTTTGGGATCACTTGCGGGCGATGCCATAGTTGCACTGGTTCACGCTTCCTTGAGAATACGACTAGATTGGCTTTCACCCAGCTGGAGGACCCAAGCAAACACTCAGACAGATTGTCCCAAGTATCTTGCAAATGGTTCTTAAAAATCGACCTGTAATAGAGACTACACCGTCATTTGCAAGCTATCTTAGCGTGTAGGAATGGACAAGACATTTCGTCGCTGTTGTGCTATCTTATGACAAACGCCATTTTGGGGTAAACTGAGTTAGATATACAACATTACTAATCTGAAAATTCTCTACAAAATGGCGTTTTCAGAATTTTGAAATTTTGCTTGGTTACTGAGGTATAGCGAAAAAAGTGATGAGAAATTGTCAGTTTTTTGCTTTAAATCACTGTATCTTGGGATTTGCTTAAGTAATGTAGAAGTTTTAGATGTTTTTATATGTAAAAATGTCTGAGGAACACAATGGCATAATAATTTTTAAAATAAAAATACATGTATTGCGAGAAATATGCAGTTTTACTTTTAAATTGACAATATTTCATGTTTGGCAACACTGTGATTAAAAATTACTATTTTTTATAGATTGCTTGCTCAATTTCCTTCAAAATGCATCTTATCGATTGTTTCTAGGCCGAATTAAGCCGAAGATATTAATAAAAGTTAATAATTGATGCTTTTTTTCCATGGAAAATTTTCCATGCACAATTATGACACGCCATACAAATTTTGCCATCAATACACGCCTACGACACGTGTGAGTGCGACTTTTGTTTACATTTATAGTGAAAACTCGCAACATAGTCAACCGAACTTCGTGATATTTGAGAGTTTAATACAGAATAGATAGAAGCATTAATTGTCTTCTTTGAATTGTTTTTACCATTTATAAGTTTCAAGATATTCAATCTCAAACTTTAAAAATCGTTTTTCTCGAAATGTGCTAAATGGCGCTTGTCATAAGATAGCACAACAGCGACGATTTGTCAATGTCATTCACGTAAAAATTTTAGAGAAGGAAGCTTCGACATGAGCCTTGGGGAAGGCCCGTATAACTAAATCGTGATATCGATAAATCACCTTGCGAAAAATCCATCTGTTTTGCAGACAATAAATTTTGCAAAAATTTGTTTAATACCAGTAAAAAGGCCATGCTGTTGCAGCTTCTCTGAAAGAATTTTGATAGAAACTGAGTCAAAAGCCCCCTTAATGTTCAAGAAACTACTGCCATCTGCTCTTTGCTAGTGTAGGCCATTTGAAGAGCAACACAAGGCCATCGTTCGTCCATTTGCCTTTGCGGAAGCCAGATTGTATATCTAACAGTTCGCCATTTGCTTCGACTGATTGTCGAGGCGAAACAAAATCATTTTCTCGAACAATTATCGGATGCAAGATAGCATTGCAATCGGTCGATACGAATTGTGGTCGGAGGCAAGTTTTTCGTGGTTTTGGATGGCGATAACAATGCTACCCTCAAGAAACTTGTTAAATAAATTCAACAAGCGTCTCTTGGCAGAGACTGGCAGATTCTTCAACAAATTTGATTCTATTTGGCCCTGGAGCTTTATTGTTTCATGCGACGCGGTAGATCTTCTGTGCCGGAGTGGAATCCGGACAAACCTGCTTGGCGAAATTGAATATCCAACAGTTTAAATATTCCATGCGCTCGTTAGTACTGTTACGAACTCGCATACGTCGGGTCCAGCCCCAAAGAGTGGATTTATTGCGATTACTCGTATTTCCTGTCGTAGAAATTTTGCATAACCCAAGCTGGTGCTGTAATAAGTTGCTTCGATATATTCTAGGGTACGTTGTCCGACCGCATCGGTATATCCATTATGCGTTTTACTTTCTAGTATGTTGAAAAAACGCTTATTAAATATGTTTAGAAATGTTTTCTAATTAATAATAACAGAAAAACAAATGCAACTATGACCTATAAGTGTTTGTTAAACTAATAGATATTTCGAGGCAATAGAGGAAGTTTGTGGTAATGTACGGGTATGTTTAGTACAACATGTCGGCAACTGTGCACAAAATCAAATGGTCATGACATTATAGAAATGTCTGTTCTTTCAATCGAACGTTTGTTTGAAGAAGCTTGAGAGGCTCCGAATAAAAAGGTTCAAAAATATTGAAAGGATCACTCGAGGAAATCGTCACGTGTATTGACGAACGAAGATATTGTCGCTGGATTAATGGTAGCTTCTGACCCTATATATTTTCACATTGAAACGTGAGAAAAATTAGAATATCCACTCGAAGACTTACTAACTTCAATTACTGTTTATTGCAAAATAGCTAATTAATTTAAATAAAGCCCAATAAATACAAACATGTGCGTTAGTGCCACCATAAGCCTAAAATATGCCTGACATTCATTGGTTTTTTAATAATATACCGTCCAACCGAATTGACACACTTAAATCAGAACTTACGTTTTCCAGATTTGTAGGAAATTTCTTTATATGTGTTTTGGGCCCACCCTAGTCAATCCAATATGATTTATTATGATATAATATATGCCGAAATTGAATTCATATTACTAAAATAACCTATTTTCGTGGCTTCGAAAGTTTTAGATTTTGGCCAACTTTTGTTCTGAGTGGCATCACTGTGCGCAGTGTCAACATGCGCTCGAATAACAATAGCGTCATCAGCAGAGCTCGGAGGAAGATACACAACACCTACACATATAGTAGCATCTTGAATGCAATCATTTACCCTCAGTTGCTCAATACCGTTGTTGTTAGTTGTGTTTCGTTTTGACAATAGCCGGTTGGATACCGCAATAGGAACACCACCACTTCTCATTTTTCAGTATTTCATGGTCAACGATCATTGCCGAGCACAGTGGTCCAGAATGTAAATTTAGCAGGAATTTTAACTTTTAACTAAAATTTAATGATTTAGCTTTACAATTTGGCAAAGTTGTTGTAATTTCAAGGCCCTTTTTTTAGTTCAAACAGAAGCTAGGCTGGTTCTAATTTTAGCAATATTTAAAATTAAACTTTTAAACGGATTGAGATAGAGCTTGACTGTCTTCGATGAAGTTGTAGAACAACACATTTTACTCAAATTTTATGAAGCTACGCAAGATTTAGCTTTTATACTTTCTATTGCACGACAAATCCAAATGTTAGCTCTAGGGTGTTCCTTAAAAAACAGTTTTATTTCTATAACTTTTGAAGTTTTTATTTTACACTAAAGTACTCTATGAACAACTTGAAGATTATTTTAAGGCGCATAATTTTCTTTAAATACCAACTACTAAACTTTTTTCGATTCAAAGTTACGAGAACTTTTTACAAAAATGTAACTTTTTCAAATAGCATTATCTTCGATTAGGGCACTTAACATTAAATATCGTTGCTGTTATATTAAATAGCATGCTTTGTAGTATAGATCGCCAAAAAAAGGCAAATGCGATATTTTTTTCGTCTTTGAATATTTACTCAAAAAATAGAGAAGCTATTTTGAGACAAATTGTTCTCCTTCAAAATAACTGAATGTATTTTTTAAGTGATCTTAATGAAAAATTAAGCTTGTAAAAGTAACATAAAGAAAACCACTTTTTAAGAAACACCCAAATTTTTTTAGTAAATTACTTGTAAAATGAAAAGTACATGACATAAAGTTTCAGTGTCTTTGAAAAAGTTTTTTAAATTTTTTTTTGGACAATTTTCTGGAAAACAGCGAAGCTCTATCTCGAACCATTAAAAAGTAAATATTTTGTATTTAAAAAAAATTAGAATCACCCTACCCATTATTTAAAATAAAAGAAAAGTATTGTAAAGTGCATTTTCTTATCATGAAGACGAAACTATATTTTTTATATTGTATTGTGTGATTTAAACATATTACAAAGGGTCTATTCATGAAAAACCAAAAATTTATTATAACTTTTTGAGTTTTCATTTTTTTTTCAACCTATCCTTCAGATGATGTCGAATATTTTCTTCTAACACATCAAAACGCCAGCTTCTATTATTCAAGATATATAAGTACTTATAATATCAAAAATAGATTTTTTGAAACCAACTTTATGAAATTTTAGAAAAAACGCGTTCGTCATTTTTTGCTCAATTATAACTCTAATCATGACCTTAGTTATAGTTAAAAAAGAATCTTTTGTTGGTCCCAATGAGTGTTGTTGTTTTTCCAAAGAACCCCATTTTTTGGCGAAAATGTGCTCATAACTCTACAGCGAAAATAGTTAGATATGTGGTGCCATGAAACAAATTATTCGCCTTAAAACAATCTTAAAGTTACCTGAAGACTACTTCAGTTTTAAATCAATACCACGAGAGTTATTTGAATAAAACAGTTTTTCTGAGAAATACTAGGAAGCACACTTACCTTCGATTTTAAATTAGTTGTAAAATTAAAAGTATGACAGATAGAGCTTTTATGTTCTCAGCGAATTTTTTCAAAATTTTTCGTTCTACAACTTCGTTGAAGGTCGTTTGGCTCTAGCAAGAATGATTAAAAAAATTATTTTTTGATCTTGATAAAATTAGAACCACCCTAACTATTGTTTTAACAAAAATAAGGGGCTCTCAAACTACGAAAACTTCTCGAAAGACTTAATAAGGCAAAGTTGTTTCGTTTTAGTAAAATCGCAAAATTCCTGCTAAATTTGCATTCTGGGCCGTTGAGGGCGCTATTTGATCCTAACTTTAATCGAGTTGATTTGTTCGTTAAATCATGTTTCAGTTAAAACCACTAGAGAAGATGAGGTAAAGTTTCTAGAAAATGGTAACACCAGCCGGAAGTCCGTGAACATACACTGTCAAAGTTGGATAACCGTAAATCAATAGCATCCCAAGAAATAAACAAAAACAATAATGTGATCTTCTCATGTATTTATTGTGGTTAGTGCAACAAGGATTTGCAGCTCTTATAAATAATGTTTTACTATTATATCAGTGCATTCTAGTTCTATTTTTACCGTTGTTCATCTGCACATTTTTCTGCAACTTTTTTGGAAAATTGGCCTGAAAATATGATCTTTTTTAGTTGTGGTTACATTTTAGAAAAAATTTCACCTTTGTACATTTTCTGCGTGATCGTACTCATCACCCTGTAATTCTGGAACCGGAAGTCGGATCCATTAGAAATTCAATAGCAGACTGTGGGAACGTTGTACTTTTTATTTGAGACTAAGTTTGTCAAAATCGGTTCCGCCACATTCATACACACACATACATACATACACACATATATACACACGCACAGACATTTGCCGGACTCAACGAACTGAATCGAATGGTATATGCCACTCGGCCCTCCGGGCCTCCGTTAAGCAGTCGGTTTTTAGAGCAATTGCAATACCCTTCTATTGAGAAAGGCAAAACTGATTTTTAAAGTGTGTTAACGAAAATATCTTATGACAACGAAATGGTTGTGTTTAGAGAGTTAGTATCTTCAGTAAAATTACTTAAAATAACATTAGCTGCAACTTTTCAGAAGACTCAAACTGTCTATCTCCTTCCAGTAATAATTTATATCTCAGAAATGCCTGTACACTTCATTTTGGAATATGACCGTCTACTTCTGAAAATCCGTCTGTATAACTCCAAAAACTTGTCTGAAGACACTTAAACTCAAAACGTTATGGTTTAGCCGCAAAATAGTGGAAGGCATGAAATTGCACATTTTGACCACTGTGCGGGGGTCCAAAATTGTCCAAATGATGTTAAATTTGGCATCTGAACTTATTTTGACATATGTCACAGTATGAAGAGAGGATAGCCTGATATTTAAAAAAAAATGCGATGCTCTATTGTTTATAAGCAACATGGGCATAAAGGGGTTAATCGGTATTACTCTATTTCTTATGGCGGGGGGGTTTGCACCGGGGCAGTTTTGCACTTTCTAGCAGAAGTGGAAATGAAACACGTCTAGTGTTCTGCTCTTCTACTAGAAAAACCAGTGGGGTTTTTCAATGAAAAACCCCATTAGAGAGCCGAATTGATTTTGAAAAGCAGTCAACAGGTTACCCTGGATTAAAACGGAGAATTCTGAATGTTTAAAAAATCTGACCAAATCCCAGAAATCTACCAAAGGCCTTGCTTGTTCAAATGTTGGTTTAGTTTAGAAAAATCTGGGAAATTACCGATAAATCTGGAACATTGGCAACGCTTCCAAGAAAATAGAGAAGAGTCGTGAATCAAACTCTGGTTCTTTAAATTCAAAATCTTTGACTCTTTGGGTCTGATTATCTGTACAAAACATCTCACCTTTTTAATTTTTTTTAATTTTTGAGCGATAGCCATCTGATCTTCATAGAGCGATCAAATAACTATTTCCTAGCATAATTTTAACGTTAGTCTTCCTTAATAATCATTTCCTACTTGCAGGTGGTCTCGGTCAGCTCGGAACGGAATGTGCGAAGCTTCTCCGCAGCGTCTATGGCGAAGAGAGTGTTATTCTTTCGGACATCATTAAACCGAGCGAAGAGATTGTGAACAGTGGGCCCTACATATTCGCCGATATCCTAGATTTTAAAGTTTGTTGTATCCGTTACGCTTACGACCTAATAAAAACTAAAATGCAATGCATTTTTAGGGCCTCCAGAAAATTGTCGTGAATCAGCGCATTGACTGGATCATTCACTTTTCCGCTCTACTCAGTGCAATCGGGGAGCAGAACGTACCGCTAGCCGTGCGGGTCAACATCGAGGGTCTTCACAATGTGATTGAACTAGCGAAGCAGTACAAACTACGGGTTTTCGTGCCAAGTACGATTGGTGCTTTCGGACCGGACAGTCCGCGGAACCCTACTCCGAACGTTACGATCCAGAGACCGCGAACCATCTACGGTGTGTCAAAGGTGCATGGGGAACTAATAGGAGAGTACTATCATCACAAATTTGGGCTGGATTTCCGTTGCTTGCGATTCCCGGGTGTCATCTCGAGCGATCCACCCGGTGGTGGAACCACTGGTAAACTGAAACGTTCTATTATTTTCTAATAAATTTATTCTAACTTATGTTCATTCCAGATTACGCGGTAGCAATATTCTTTGAGGCGCTGAAATCTGGAAAGTACGAGTGTTACCTCAAACCGGATACCCGTCTGCCCATGATGTACATCGAAGATTGCTTACGATCGTTGCACGAGTTTATGATCACGCCACCGGAGAAGCTAAAACGAAGAGTGTATAACGTTACGGCGATGTCGTTTACACCGGAGGAACTGGCGAATGAATTGGCCAACCATGTGCCAGAATTGCACGTTAGTTACAAACCCGACAGTCGGCAGCTGATTGCAGACTCGTGGCCACAGGTATTTGACGATTCCGATGCTCGTCGTGACTGGGGATGGGCACCGAAGTACGACCTCAAAAAGCTAGTGGAACTAATGGTGAACGACGTACGGGAAAACTATATCAAAAAGGGACGAAGCAGTGTCTAGTATTGTAGGGAAGTTTAATTCTTTAACACGCTATTGCACGCAATGTTCTATTAAAGTTTTCAACAAAGTTCGCAAACAATTTCATTTAAAATCCTCTATTCAATGTTGTATCCCACTTTCGATTCACTGCCTGCTGTCCGGTCTCGTGGTGGGTGTGGGGCTCTTTTTAAGCCACTGTTCGCACTTTTTCTTAGAGGATTCGATTTGATTCCAGGGCACTTCGTCTCGGGAAAGCCACTCGAAACGCCGATCGTCGTAGAGGTTATAGTAATTGTGAGACATAGGGAATCCGTTTTCCACCGAGACGGCATCAAGCATTCGCCATACACCGGACAGTGAATCGTTGTCCGGAGGGACGAAGGATTCATCTGTAGGAGCACGCCGAACTCGGCGATCCTTTTTCCGAAGGGCTTCCTAACGAAAAATCATATAATCACTCATGTGCAATTAATGGCGTTCTGGTTCAAACTTACTCGTTTCTTTTTTTCCTCTAAATGATACTTCAATTCGCACTTTTTCAGCATGTCATCTATAAATTCTTTAAATTTAGGACTAAATTCTCCAGGATCGGTCAGCAAGAATTCTTCTTCCGGTCCTGGTACTTTTCCTCCTTCGCCGATTAAAAAATCATTCTCTTCGATATCAAACTCATGGTCCTTCTTTTCGGCCATCATTTCATCGTAAACTATTCGGAACTCCGGCGTAAACTGATTCAGTAGCATCTCGTCGCCCTCTCCGTGGTCAGTTTTCTGAAATAGCCATACACTTTAAATGAAAGCACTCGATATTTAAAATTAATATTAGTAGCTCACTCGTTTCCGCTGATCCAGCAGAATGTAGGATTCATCCAAATCCGAGAACGGCTCGGAAAGCTCGCTGTGTTCGGAAAGGCTATCAACCGGTTGGAATGATGGCATTTTTGTGGACGATAGTGGCCGTAAAATGTCCAGAATGTTTTGGGAAAAGTTCTTTCGAATCAACGGATCTTTGCTGGTTTGACTAGAACCGTCCATACTGGCTAATGTTTTTTTGGTTAATGTTCCCCTACATAGGAAGTTTTCGCAATAACCATCGTTAAATCAATAATTCCCGTTGCTATTGCATTCTAAGATCGAGCACGTGGGTGCACTTGACATTATGCGAGCCTGACCCAGTTTGGTACTCATGGGGATGTGTTTGTAAGGTTTTCATGAAAAAATGGTAAGTTGGAGCAAAACCAACCCAGTCTGAAACCCGTTTATGCAGATGTAATTTTTAAAATCAACTCTTGCAAGCAGTTTGAAATTTTTGCACTCGTGAGCATCTACTTCGACCAGATAAAGAAAAGCTAGCATGTGATATAAAGGTTTATGTTGTCTAACTTTTCGCGGCAAGGCAGCATCCGACCTTATTTGTTCGTGTTATAATATGAGATGATATTTTTGCGACTAAAATTGTAAAATAACCAAAGCTTCCGTAAAAACTTATACGTGAGTATCAGTATCTATTCTTAGTACCAATACACTGTTGAAAACTAATTGCTATGATATAGTGTATATATTGTTTTCCTTGATTTAGTTAGCACGCAATTTGAGGCCGCGAAATTATCCATACAAAATTGTCAGCAATTTTACGAATTTTTTTAACAACTAAAAAAATAACAACGAAAGGTTAGGTGTTTATTTCAACCTCTACTTGCTAGTAATAAGTTTAGACTATAAAAAGTTTCCGGAATCTGAAGATTTTTTTGAAAAGTGTCTTTCAAAACTTTTTTTTTCTTTTTCATTAGTTCTGTCAATGAGGTTATGTGTTTCGGCTATGCAGTCTGCGGTTTACAAAAACAGTATTTTCGACCACAGAACACACATTATCGAATTCTTGAAAAAGGTCCCAAACGGACCGAAACGTCGGATAAAGACAAAATAGTGATTTTTGTGACTGCATAGCCGAAACACATAACCTAATAGTTATTACAGTCGACTCCCATCCAAAAGTTCTGTCAATGCTATTTGAAATGTTGAAAGAATTTAATCTGAGGTTATATTCGAGCTCGTTTATCCAAATGATTCAAGATTTCTGATAGCAATAATTTCAGGCTCAATGGAGTGATGTCATCAAAAAATTGTCACTAAAAATATACATAATATTTACATGTGTCATACAGACATCTGCAAAATTCATCGTAAACTGCACGCCCTACAACGCCCTGATACACATACCGGAACCTTATGACGCAGCAAAATTTTAAATTCTGGCACTAGCTTCACGATTGATGACTTATTCACCTATTTCGTCAACTTTTGTTCTTCTAACAATTTATTTTATGTTATTAAAACATCTATAAGATTGCAATTTGAAATTATGTTTGATTCACATTTGTTTAAACAACGTAGGAGAAAGTGGTCGGTTGTCGGCACCCTTATGTAACTTTTGACAGAAAGCAGATATGGTCATACTGACAAATTTTATTTGTGTGTTATATTCGCACGTTATTTTTCTGTCGAAAATTGAAGCAAACAGTTTCGTATGTTCTGTTCTACAACCAAAATATTTTTTGAACAAGTCAAAATCTACTCGAAAGTTTATTTTAACATTTTCTGAGTGTTATAGCAAGAAGTAAATCGATCGAAAAAATATACGCATCGAATATTTACGAAGTGAATTTATTCTATATTGTGATTCAACATTGAATGGCGAGGAAATGTTCGTCACATTTTTTTTTGATTCAGATTTGAAAAGGTTACTAAAATCGGTTGTCGGCACCCAATTTTTTGTGGCAAATTTCTGAAATTGAGAATCTATAACCCAATCAATATGAGTATTTTCAGAACGGGCTTGACGAGTAGATGCCAGAGATTGAAGTCACCATTTTGAATTTTGAAGTCTCTGCCATCTTTGTTTTTAGAATGACGGCGAACATCAATTTTTGAGCTCTATAGTCATCTCGAAACCCAACATTACCCAAGTAACCACCGAGTATGTACTAGTTTATGCAGTAAAGTAGCATTTTATTTGAGTCTCAGATGCTTCTTTCAGCATATTAGCATTTTCACGCAAAACTGTTTTAAACTTGCTTTCAATAAACTATTTAAAAACTTCTTGCCATTAAGCAGTATTTTGAAGGAAGAATAGCCGTAAAAATATTTTCATGCCCCAGCAATAATTTATCTCTGTGTGGTGATAGTTAGTCACCCTGTAAATATGAGTGCGATCCGCCAGTGCGGTAGTGGTGCGTACTATGCGGTGTCCGGCCATTAGGCCGAAGGTCACTAGGCAAAGGACATCCGGCCGAATGAACATCTGGCCGAATGGACATTGGGCCGAATGAACGTTAGGCCGAATGGACAATAGGCCGAATGGGCATTAGGCCGAATGGACATTAGGCCGAATGGACATTAGGCCGAATGGACATTAGGCCGAATGGACATTAGGCCGAATGGACATTAGGCCGAATGGATATTAGGCCGAATGGACATTAGGCCGAATGGACATTAGGCCGAATGGACATTAGGCTGAATGGACATTAGGCCGAATGGACATTAGGCCGAATGGACATTAGGCCGAATGGACATTAGGCCGAATGGACATTAGGCCGAATGGACATTAGGCCGAATGGACATTAGGCCGAATGGACATTAGGCCGAATGGACATTAGGCCGAATGGACATTAGGCCAAATGGACATTAGGCCGAATGGACATTAGGCCGAATGGACATTAGGCCGAATGGACATTAGGCCGAATGGACATTAGGCCGAATGGACATTAGGCCGAATGGACATTAGGCCGAATGGACATTAGGCCGAATGGACATTAGGCCGAATGGACATTAGGCCGAATGGACATTAGGCCGAATGGACATTAGGCCGAATGGACATTAGGCCGAATGGACATTAGGCCGAATGGACATTAGGCCGAATGGACATTAGGCCGAATGGACATTAGGCCGAATGGACATTAGGCCGAATGGATATTAGGCCGAATGGACACTAAGTCGAATGGACATTAGGCCGAATGGACATTAGGCCGAATGGACATTGGGCCGAATGAACATTAGGCCGAATGTGCATTAGGTTGGACGTTTAATAGAGAGGAGGGAAAGGGAACCGAAGCCTATTCTGCATAGCTTTCGGGGCTTGTCGGTAAATTTTCGAATCTCGATTGAACGAATCTCTTATTGTTTTCATTGCCTGGATAATACAAATATTTTTTTAGCATTTTAAGTCTGGCACACGGATTGAAGCGAGCTGGTGTAGCTACGTTAGGCGTTCATATAATTTATTTTTTATATTACGTCAGCAACGATGTCCCGCCATTAGGCCGTAAGGCAGAAGGATGCTAAGCACATCAAATCTGTCTGAATTAAAAATGACAATTTTATTATTCATGCATTATAAAGTCATGTGTAATAATGTTTTCAATAATGTAATGGTATTAATTCAATTTCCTTATTTCATATTCTTTCATACTCTCTCAAAATCTCTAATTATTTCACTAACTCAATTTAAAAAAAAATCAATGATTTTTGCCTTTCTCATATAGAAAGGTTTTTATCCTTCTTTATAATATAAGCTGATCTTTCAAATTATATCCTGTGCATTTCACGACTTCTATCCAACCAGTCAAATTACGAAAGTTGACTCAGATGACAATTCACGTACATAAAACCAAGTGGCTTTTCAAGAATACAACTTTTACTAAAATTCATTCTCAATTATGTTAATTAACGCCGTCGGAAGCGGTGGCCCCTCGCAAGCAAACCTGTGATCCACCTGTTTGCCCGGTTTATTCAAACATATAGGCTATGCATTAGTTTAAGTTCGAAGAGCGATGGCGATCCCGAGCAGAGTCTGACAACAAATTGAAATCATAACTTGATGTTGTGATGTTCGGCAAATGATTATTCAGGTTGTTGTCATTTTGTACGTTTTATCGGTTAATAGATCAAAATGGAGAGCAGCAAAATTGTCCTATGAAATCAAACAGAAAACTAATTCCGCTATCTTTTACCCCCTATCTTGTATATAGAATCTTATTTCTAGTCTTAAGATAGCTGTAAAAATTTTCTCTTTCATAAAAAAAAATATTTCAACATTGTAACCTCCTAGTTTTAAAATATCCAAAATGTAAACACAAAAGAATTTGGCACCGCCAAGCTAACGCATTTGTGCCTATCAAATAAACGAAATGAAAAAAAAATAATATCGCTATCAGTGAGAGTAAATTGAAAGCTCATTGAGATATTGAATTTTTTTTTTTTGATAACAAAATATGTATTCACTTTGATGTTTTACCAAAGAAATATAAACATAGAAAATTCTTCAAAGAAACAAGGATAGTAAATTGAGATCCAAATTTGATGTCATATTTAAAAAATCTAAAGATAATAGCACAATAAGATTTCAATTTAATGCTAATATCAAAATATGAATTCTACTTGTTGTCATTTTGATGTTCGATTTTGCTCCGGATGTCGGACAGCACCCGGTTTGAAGCGATGTGGGCGTAGCAACATTTGGTGTCAATTTAATTTTTCAATCCATGCACTCAGTAAATATGTAGCGGGAAATGGGTTATAAATATGCTAAACATTATAATCGTAATTAGTCCAGGTGTTTGCGTTTCGGCTTCGTCTCTTCAGAACCACGGCACTTGACCAATGCACCGGGTTGACGCTGAGTCCAAAATTGGAAACACTACTTTTGAACACACTAAACGACTTCTACTTTACGATGCCCCGTAGGTGAAGAGGTTCTGTTTGCTGACGAGACCTACTGAAAGCGAACCTTGTTTTCAGCTAAGCAGGCGAATGCTAGCAAATGCTATATTACTCCCTAAGGAGAAAATTGGTTGAAAGCCGTCTCTATGCATGAAGGGCACAAAAACTAACTATAATTAGTCCAGGTTTCGTTTATAATCATAAGTTTTTGAAAAACCTAAAAAATCACCCTTCATTGAAAACAGATCATTCTTTTTAGTTCCAACCACTTCATCTATCACTCTCTTTGGTTTATTTGGTTTAAATATCCATTCAGACTTTTGCCTTTGGATGAATGATGAATTCAGCCTAATAACCATTCGGCCTAATGTCCATTCGGCCTAATGTCCATTTGGCGTAATGTCGATTCGGCCTAATGTCCATTCGGACTAATGTCCATTCGGCCTAATGTCCATTCGTCCTAATGACCCAGCATCATACTACGCGCACCAGCTTTCTGCATACACACATTTTAAACGTAAAATAAGTCATGTCGTCGCTGTTGTGCTATCTTATGACAAGCGCCATTTAGCACATTTTGAGAAAAACGATTTTTAAAGTTTGAGATTGAATATCTTGAAACTTATAAATGGTATAAACAATCCAAAGAAGACAATTGATGCTTCTATCTATTCTGCATTAATCTCTCGAATATTACGAAAATCGGTTGACTATGTTGTGAGTTTTTACTACGAATGTAAACAAAAGTCGCACTCACACGTGTCATAGGCGTGTATTGATGACAACATTTGTATGACGTGTCATAATCGTGCATGGAAAATTTTCCATAGAAAAAAATCATCAATTTTTAACTTTTATTCATATCTTTACGTTCATATGGTCTAGAAACAATCGGTGAAATTTATTTTGAAGGAAATGAGTCAGGGAATCTAGGAAAAATTGTTATTTTTGGCTACAGTGTTGCCAAATATCCTTTATTTTCAGTTTAAAACTAAAACTGTGTTTTTCTCACAGCTCGTGTAATTTTCTTTTGAAAATATTTATGCCATTGTGTTCCTCAGACATTTTCACACATAAAAACATCTAAAACTTCAATATAACTTGGGCAAATCCCTAGAAACAGTAATTTGAAAAAAAAAAACTCACAATTTCTTATCATGTTTCTCGCTATATCTAAGTAACCAAGTAGAATTTCAAAATTCTGAAAACGCCACTTTGTAGAGATTTTTCAAACAAGTAATGTGGCATATTTAACTCAGTTTACTCCAAAATGGCGTTTGTCATAAGATAGCACAACAGCGAGGATGTGCGATGTCCTACATAGTTTCAAACACGAACTGTTAGATGTTGTATGAAGGAAAATAAATTAATAGTTTTACAAATAATTAATTTTATAATACTTGTCGTTTGTAGTATCACATGTATCTACGGATTCGTATAGTTCGTAATAACTAATAACATTGTTCAAAACACAGTTGAGCAGCTTGCTTTTTAAAATTCGAATTTTATGACGTATGAGGTTTTACAACGAATTTTGTATGACAAGAGTGTTATTTTATGTAATATACTTTTTCATGTTTATTTGACACGGTTCAATGCGTTAGCATAACTGAGCAGTAAGTCTTCTAAGATTTTTACAATGTGTAAAAATTAAAATTAACTTTCAGCTATCCATAGGGTCTTGTTGACGCAGCTTGGTTTTGTTGGCCGCATTCTCACTACATGAACGCCGTTGCCAAGTAGTGGGAAGAAATTCCTCCAAGTATCTTCCTTAACACTATACACCTCTCCGTATTTTGACATGAGCTTTTTGATAGCGGCGGAACTAGTACGTGATGCCTGGTCATGTAGCTATATTTCAATAC
Organism: Topomyia yanbarensis; assembly: GCF_030247195.1. NCBI lineage: Eukaryota > Metazoa > Arthropoda > Insecta > Diptera > Culicidae > Topomyia > Topomyia yanbarensis. The sequence continues at coordinate 53,941,916 of NC_080672.1, forward strand.
TGTCACTATCAATATACGTTGGGATGCTGTATAAAGTGTCATTACATTCGACGACGTGTTTCAAGTTGTTCTTCGAAGTGAATGATTCTACTTCGCTAATGTTTGTGAACGTAATACCGCATGACGTAAATGATGGAATTGCACAGCACTAATTTCTGCTATGTTGAGCTTCATGTTCACCTTCAACATTTGCTCCACTTGACGAATCGATGGTCTTACCGGACATTTCGAGAAGTCAACAGCTACACAGTTTATCCGCAACGGGACATACTCTTGTTTTGCATTTCACGTTGCACTAGGTAGAAAATTGATTCCAATTTTGCTTTTGCAAATAGAGAAAGCGGTGGGGCACGGGTAAATTGGATCACTTGGCCTGCTACAGAAGCGGAGCGATTTATAGCTTCTGAACTGAGCAAGAGCAAGAGCAGTTTTATCAAACGGGCAAAAGAAATTGATATAACTGCTGAAATAAACTCGCTCGCTACTTGTTGAAAGTTTTTTCGCCATTGTTCGCAATATCGAAATAAAACTAAATAACACAATGGACTGCCAAAAGTGTTCACAAGCAATCGATGATGCTGATTTGTTCACGGTGTGTGAAGGAGCTTGCAACAAGACATTTCACGCAGATTGTGTCGGAATATCAGAAGCTGGATTATCGTCACTCACCGGCAACAATATTATTTGGATGTATAACGAGTGTTTAAAGCAATTTTACGAATTTCGTGACACCGTTCAACCAAAAATCGAAGAAGAAATATCTTGTTTGCGTAAGAAAGTGAACGACATTCTAAACTCTCTGTCCTTGATATTACCTTCAACGAATGAAACTAAGTGTTATCACTCTACTTCAGAACCAACACTGAACCATAAAACGAGATCAAGATCGCCGGAAAGTTTCAGAAGAAACAAGACCGCAGAGATGCTTTCTCCGCAGCATCCTCCGACAGAGAGTGAGCAAATGTTTTCGCTCTATCTTTCCAACATCGATGCCCGAGTAACCGAAGCAGAATTATTAACGATGGTTTCGAATTCTCTTGGCCTCAAAGAAACTGATCACATCGACGTAACGAAACTTGTCCCGAAATGGAAGAACTGCGATACATTGGAGTATGCATCATTTAAAGTTGATGTGGATAATAGGTGGATGCCAATGGCTTTGCGGACCACAACTTGGCCTCAAGGAGTTGTTTTTCGAAAATTTGTAACTATGCGTACTACTACTTGGAAGCCAGGCAGTTGAATTCATAATTCTTATTGAAATTTGTGTCTATGTAGTTTCGTTGATGCTTTTATATTGTTTTGGTGATGAATTTTAAATTTGATTGCAATGTGTGTTATTACTATATATAAGCTTACGATGTTGTACATTAAATGTAAGGTTCCTTCAATAAGATCCGTCGAGGTCCGTTGAAGTAATAATAAATAAATAAAATAAATAAATAAAAGATGAGAAACCGAACTGCAGGTAATATACTTGTAAATATTACACGCAGTATTGTATACCAATCATTCGATGAATTATAACTGCATTGCGTCTGAAATTGTTGCTATCAGTAGTCGAGAATCATTTGGCTGAACGAGGTCGAATATTACCCCGGATTAAATTCTCTCAAAATTCTTCATTTTGTTTAACAGGGTTATAACAGAGAATCTCTCATATATTGGAAGCAAGCCCAAGAAAAAATTTGGGATCGAAACGGTTCAATAAGCTGACCCAGAGAAACTTAAAAATTCCCATTCTACAAAAATTTAAATAACTTTTGCAATTTTCATCCGATTTCAACTTGTAATAGCTTTTTTTCATTGGATATTAGCAGGCTATAATTTCCCATAAAATTATATTTTTTAGAATTGCTTTATCTTGCCCAAAATCTTGACCAAAAGCTCATTTTTCTTTAAAAAATGAAGAAAAACTAAGAAAAAGTTCAATAAACTGCAGTAAAACCAGTAGTCGCACTAAAACAAAATGTTTAAACGACCAAAAGTGCATTCAATTACCTTTAATTCAACATAATAATATTTCATATCGAAGCACTACAGCCGAAGAAATTTGGATTTTACTGAATGTACTTTTCATTATAAAGGAGAAATTGATTGATTGATTGATTGATTTTATTGACCGGGTTTTAACCTAGTAGGTCATTCACCCGTAAAAGGTGGAATTCATTTTTTTACTGTAACTGTTCTTCTGTATTTTTTCGATGTCTTTTTTGTGAACTAGTGTTATCAATATTTGCTTAAATTGTACACGTTTAACAGAATTCAAGGCCTACTAGGTGATGATTCATGATTCATGGTTACTCATAATATACCCTACACATACAATACAATTGAAGTTTTGATGTTATATCCCTAAAATAACCATGTGTCCGTCTTACCCCACCTGTCCGTCTTACCCACAGTTCCCCTATTGTCAGGTATTTCAACTAATTACCGCAATATTCCGTTAATTACCGAACAGAAAAATCTAATTTGAGTGTGTACAGGACGTTGTGGATAATTTCTCATACATTGTGGATAATTATTATTAGGAATTAAGACTTATGGAAAGAGCGTTTTTTGAGAAAAAAGTGACTTGACCGAATATCTCGAAAACGGTTGCATCTAGGAAGTTGGTTACTAAGTGCACTCTTGAAGAATCATGATTCAGTATAAAAATTAACTTATTTACCCGAAAACGCCAAAAATCGAAATCTCTTCAGTAAACATTTCTGTACACTTTCGCTTCATCTTTTTCGGTCCATGTTTTGTTGTCTTATTAGAGATGGAGGATTCGTAAAATAACTATTAATATCTATTTCTTATTCATTCTCTTTTCGGTTTATATTTTTTATAAAGTTTTATCATGTCTTTACAACTTATTCTCAGACACAATTACGTCACAACCAACGGATGTCGAGTTACATTTTTTTGAAAAACTTTTGTAAAACATACATACGGCCTCAGTTTCGAAGTCTTATATGCATTTCACAACTGTTATTAAGCTTTCATATTTAACCGAAAATATGATATTTTTGCAATTGTTATATTTTTTATGCTTCGGGTAAGTGCATATCGAAATAAATAACATTAGCCTTAATCGATAGCTGTCACAACCTTACTTCTAGTTTTCTTAGTAAAATAAAACGTCTTGGTCAGCATCGAAACTATACACGGAATCTGTTTCATAGCATCCATACGTTCATCGTGTGGCACGAACGATTGCCACTCGTAGGCAGTCCTTCTCGAAACGCCCGTCAGCAGTGTCAACAGATCCCGTACCTTTCCGTTTTCCTTCAGTTCCTTGCAAAGCGATTGTATGAACCATGATCCTTGCCGAGGGTTTCTCCACGAATAGTACCCTTCGAAAGTGGAGTACATCACCAGTAAATCGGCCATCGCAGGAATTGAAAACACAACCTGGTCTTTCTTTGAGTCAACCATATCTTTTGGGGCTGCTTTCAACGGTCTGAACTGAACTCCTTGGTCAAATTGTTCCCCTCGGCAGGCTTGAATAAAGAACATCTTCGGTTTTCCAATCAACGATGGACACGCGTTCCCGACAAAGTTCTTCCACAGCGAATCGACATTATATTTGTTGTCTCTGGCGTAGACGACCCCCTGTTCGCCGTGGGACATTACTACGACCACCAAGCAATCGCTGTCAGAATGATCCTCCTGGGAAACCTCTTTCAGTGTTTCGAGCACCCTCTGTCGATTGAGGTCATCAAAAACTCGCACATCAAAATCTAGGTCGTATAAAATGCTGCAAATGTCGTCACGATCCTTATCGGTTCCATTGCGCTTTGCCATCGAATTGAAATTCATATGACAAAACACCAAAGCGACTCCACGACGTTTGTTTGTCGTGTCATAGTATTCTTCTAGCGTTGGTCTCGATACCGGACGCTCAGAGGAGAGCTTCGAAGAACTGTTAGATCTGCGAAAAAAAACTTCGAACATACCATCCAGCTGAATCATTTTTCTTTACTCACTTGCTTCCAAATCCAAGAACGTCCAGCTCATCTTCTCCGGCAGAATCATTTTCCTTTTCCATAATTCACGATTGGGTTTCTTCCTGTCTGACTTCAATCATTCCCGGATATAGACTGACCCTTTGTCGCATGTATCGAATCAGTCATCGCTGGTTCGGCAGCAAATTTGAACGGTAGTAGTTACGCCCGAACGGAGGACAAAATCGAAGTTGGTGACTGATAAGAGTACACAGTTCGCTGCAACGGGCGATGTTTTATCGTCAAGCCGCACACATTTTCCGTGAGATAAGTGAATACATAGGTGCACTGTTACGTATGATGGCCTCAGCAATGACGGCGGGGAAACGCTGATAGCGATGTTTACACGATACAGACCTAGATACTGGTGAAGATGTTATCTATCATCACAGTCGAGGGCTTTCACTTCGTTGGCGGTCACAACGTACCACAGGGTACGTTGTGGTGTTGAAATACATGAATAGAATGCCAACTTGCATATTAACTATTACCTTTTTAGGGGAATTGTGAAAGTTTCCTGCAGCTGAGATACTTTTTGTACATAACATGTTACAAAAAATTCTTAACAGTAACATGAGCAACCGAGAATAAAATTAGGAAGAACAGAACATACATCATAAAACCCGCCTTAAATATATTAGAATATAAAAGTCGGAAATAAACATCTAGCGTGAAAAATCACACTTTGGTATAAGAGTGGTTAAAACAACTTTCAGCTTAAAACCGGATAAAAATATCCGGTTCATATAAAGTAGCTTCTAGTCGACTTTTAATCTTTGAATCTTTGGCGTTTTCTGCGTACGATATATGTTTCGTCTCGTTTTTATACTGGATGTTTATCCGTGCCAACTGTTTTGGAGGAGAACTTTTAATGCGATTCTAATGCTTTGGTTTATTTTAACACTTGATATTTATATTCATATCTTTTACAATACAAACGGGTCTTGTAAAGCATTTACTGCCTATACGACTTTTATATTTGAATGTTCATATAATATTAATAGTCGTTTTTTAACTTATGGTAGAATAATAATTTTAATCATTTAATTTTTACATTTCTAATAAAAGATATGAATAAAATTTTCTACGGTTTTTCCAAGGCCTGGCGGGCTAAGTCTTTTATATCAATGGACTCAGCTCGACAGGTTATATGTGTCCTTTTTTTAATTTCAAAAACACCATGGAAAGGGAACGGGATTGAGGAGCCGCGGGTGGCAAAAACAACTACTCTTACTGCCGAACCCGATTCCTTCCCGGAACTATCTTACGGCATTTCTTCCGGGAGGGGTTGTTTGTTCCTTCAATTGGGGGAGAGCCACCCCTCGACACACCACCAGTTTTCATCCATCCTCAGAAAGTAAGCAATATCTGTATGCCAGTACGAACTCTAGCTGTGGATCGAGCAGTAGTGCTCTTCCCCTTAACGGACAATCTGGGTGTCAAATTATGCATTGTACAATTTACTGAGCGCTTAATTTCCTTGAGTCGTGCAGCCCTCCAGCTTCTTGAGCCTTTTGGCTCCCTGTCCAGGGCATTGGCTCCCTTCTCGTGTAATTTAGCACCTCGCTGACCCATACAGTTCACCGACTTGTTTGCGAACTACTCGGTCTAGTCCTCGACGATGGACCTAGCTTATTCCAACGGAGAATTCTCTGGCGAAAGAGAAATTCTTTTGATACCAACCAGCCAGGTGCTGAGGTCGTTTCGGTGATTCCGGTGGAGCAAGGCGTTCGTTTCGCTGGTGTCCCAAAGACCCGCAACTGCTGGTGTCTCGTCGTGATATGACCCAGTCTAGTCCCCGGCAATGAACTTACACGCAAAAAAAATCAGTAAGAATAAACAAATTTTGATTTTAATTAACAATTTTCCCGTTTGATATAGTGACAAACAAGATTCAGGTTTGATTTAATCAATACTGTTGCTTGATTTTACCAATAAATTCTTTTGTTGGCTTTTCAGTAATTTCAACAAATATTTCGTTTGAAACAACAAAATCATGATAAGTATAACCTACCCAACATGTTCGAAGAAACAAAAAAATCTTAGTATTAACCAAAGAAGAGATCAACTCAAATTTAGTTGAAATAAAACAAAGATTCTGTTGGTTTTTAACAAAGGGAACAGTTAGATCTAACAAATTTTATTTTTTTCAACAATGTTTCTATTTAAAATGTATACGTAATGTAATAAAAACACGTATTTTTGGGAAACGCCCATTTCAGTTTGAAACAGTCATTCGTCAAGTTTGAAATTCAACTAAACGTTTTGTTGCTTCAAAAAGGTCTGATTCTTCTTCGTGTACTTTACATCAACGGAGAGTTCCCCGACGAAAAAAGTTCTCCCGATACCTGTTATTCTTCTGTTTTCGCTATATTTCTATTGGGCCAACCGGTAGGACACCGTTGTCGGTCCGGTGATTTCGGGTAGAGCGTGGCGTCCGACGTAGAGTTTCCCGTGGTGATTGCTCTCCCGAAATCGTTGCTCGCTGTTCATCACGCCATTACCGCTGAAAGATCTTCGTCACCAGTCTGTTGAACGCGTTCCACGTGTTTACGTCATTTATCATTTCTTAGACGACATCAGTGGCGTAGCCAAGGGGGGGTTTTGGGGGTTAAAACCCCCTCCAAACCAAAATATTTGAATTGAAGAAAAGAAAGTTTGATGCTGACTAGTTTATTAAATATTCAAATAATAATTTTGGAAGTTTATTATCTGTTCAGTAAATTTAGAACCTAATGTTTTAAACGTTATGAGGACTTTTTGTAAATTGTGAGAGTGGGATCTTGTAACTAATATTTTAGTGAGGATCCTATAGTTGATGAAAACGCCTACATAGAAACTGATGAAGCATTGCGTTTACGCTTGTCTCTAACAGGTCAGAATCGGTTTTTATGCGCATTTGATTTTTTTTGGGTTATCACTTATATAAAGTGCCACCAGCTAAGATTGGTAATAAAAAAATTGAAAATTCTTCACGTTTTTCGCTATTTATGGTGTACATTTGGGTATCTGGTGAATGGCGCCAAGATTCCACAATTTGGAAACCATCAGCTTTTGGAGGTTTACTATTTAGCAGCATAATTTTGTTCAGCAAAGTTTTCAAGAATGTTATTGTAAATAGGTTGAAGATATGAATGCAACCCGTATTTGTGCATTATAGGCCATATTGCACTACGAATTCCCTTACTAACGGTTATAGGCGGCAACAAAGAATTTGGGAAAACACCTTGTAGATGACGTTTACTATTCTAGTATGCAAAAGTGACTTCAACGCCACTTTGGTCAAATTTAACTTTTTCGTATTTTTAAGTTCACTACGAAAATTCGCATGTTTCAGAACAAACGACTTCAAATAAAAATAAAAAATAACCTGTTGAAATGCGAAAAGCAAAGGGGCGAAAGCATGCTTTTACCCGCACCATGCAAGATTTGAAAATTAAATTTCCTGAAAAATATACTCGATGGCATTTACGTCACCTTGGTTTACCATGGCAGTTCAGTAATATGATTAATCGGTAATTAGTTGCAAAAATCCCGCTTAACACCATTTTTATAGATGATACATACTACTCCCTACATTCAATACTTCGGTAAAATCTCCTCCTTACAGATTTTCAAAAGCACCCAGTGGAGTGCTCTAGCCAATTCCTCTACTCTGTGTTTGAGTAGCTCACATGACAGTTGATCATCGCCAGCGGTTCAACCGTCCTATTTTTTCACGAATCTTAGGTAGATCCGGAATCTGTCGTCGATTACGCGCGTCTCCAAGCTGATTCTTGCAATACTCTTGTCGCCTACTGCTTCGCTATTTAGGCGTTCGTTATAATATACTTATCAATCGTGAGAATTTCGGCACATTATGTATAAGGTGTACAGACTATCCTGTGCGATAACCGGTTTAGACAATGCCCCGGCCTATCAGGATGTTTATGTCACCGATGACGAGCTTAACATTCCGCCATAGGCAGCTACCATAGACATGCTCCAGCTGCACATAAAATGCATCTTTCTCGGCTTCGTGAGGTCAGTGCACATTGATAATGCTCTAGTCGAAGAAATGGCCTTTGATCCACACTACACACATCCTTTCGCTGATCGCCTGTCACTTGATCACGCGTTGGCGCATTTTGCCCAGCCCTTGTGCCGTCGCTCGATCCCCGCATTTCCACACCTTCTGCACCGTCTATCAAAGCTCTTCAAATGCTACAGTTTCGAAATTTCGAGTTTTCAGCTCATCCTTTTCTGCTTGATTGTTAGTAAAGTGGTGTTTTTGGGCCACTCGTTGAACTTGACCTAACCTGTCTCGCAGTCCGCCACCCAACATAACTGATACCTGGGACAGATATTTAGCTCTGCCTACGGTAGGGTTATAGCGCCCATGCCCGCTCACACCATCCCATTTCGCTATTACTGCTTAACACGGTAGTACCCAGTCGATCGCGGCCTGCAGATTAAATGTCATCAATAGACCCACCAACATTTTTGAAAAATCTAAGATTTTCGTCAAAACCCCCTCCAAACCAAATTTCTGGCTACGCCACTGGACGACATTATCTGGGTTGATGTTCGGCCCAACCATTTCAAGCATCTCCCTGTGTGTCGCTTTAAATTTCAGACATTCGATAACCTCGTGTTCCGGTGTCTCCTCGAGGTTCACAACGATGATGTTGCGTGTCCGAGCCGATGAAGATACATCATGAAGTATCCATGACCCAATAAGAGACGTATCAGATGGAAGTTCACCTCTCCGTGATTTCTATTGACCCACGTCGACAAGTTTGGGATGAGCTTGTTGTAGGTCACCCTTCCTTTCTTTGTATTGTCCGATTCCTACTGTCACCTCGCCATCGAATCGAGGTTAGGTTAGGGATAAGGAACATATGAATATTATTCATTCCCAGAGGATTAAAAGACTCTTCTCGATGAGCGGATATATCAACACACCCGAGGGGATATTGAGACAACAGAACGACAACACCCCCGAAGAGTTGTCATTCAAATACGGCTTAAACTATAGCTCTTTACCACACTAGGTTAGGAACAATATCATATCCTTGAGTTACAGTTCTCGGTACATAGGTTCATCTATATATGGATAACCTAAAATCAGGATACGCAATTGCATTACTGCTGGGAAGTTACTTATCAAATGATATGAAGTTTCGTAATTGGATTCACATAGATCACGCAAATAATACTCAGCACGCTGAATAGTAGCCGTAGCTGATTGAGTTTGCAATGTCCAGTTAGTGCCTGGCTAGAATATCGCAATTGCGCTCGGAAAAATGCAGCAAATGCTCTGACAGTTTTACAAGTTTTCCTTTGTAAGCAAGTTTGTAAACTACGCCAATGGTTGGCATGTTCAACCAAAGAACGAATTTTGTATTTCATGCATGTTACCCACAGACTGATAAGGAGCAAGTGCCAGGTTCGGTTTTTATTGCTCTGCAAGCAAATGCCGATGAATTAGAACTACCTGTGTAAGTAGAGGCTTCCCTACTACTTGGGTTCAATTTACCTGTTCGGCAGATCCTTATTGACAGGGCGACCTAGGCACTTCTACCAAGAATTTTTTGGAATTTTTTTATGGACGTATTTCGCGCTAAATCATATACAGAGTTGGCAGCACGCTTTCAGATATTAATGAAACTTTCTGTATATAAAGACATTGCGTTGCATTGCGTAAGCACGGTATACTTCGTAGATTGCAGACTGATGACTCTCATTTCCAGCCAGACTATTTGAGGAGCATTGTTTGTTAATAACAATTGATCGAGTCCAAGCGAGAATTTCGCCTGAGAACCACCATTGCTGGCCACGATCATCTTTACCGTAGCTTGGGATATGAGAAAGGAAGTGTTGATGTGGTACTTTCTTAACGGAAGGCCCCGACTCAGTGACATTCTCATAAGTACCACGGATTGGGTAGTGGGTGGGTTGTTAGTTAGGATTCGCCTTAAACAAGCGATGCGACTGAGAATTTATTTTCGTACATAAGAAGTTTGAATAGTTTATTGGCTAGGAGACGTAAATGTTCGCGATGCGAAGGTGTTTGACCTCTGGATAACCGTTTATCGAGAGTTTGTTTCATCGAAAAAAAACTTGAACTCCGGACAGCCGGCTGTCGGGAGTGTTGTCGACAATATAAAATGGACCATAAATTATTGATTTAATTTAATTGATTTATTGGCCTAAAAGTGAGCCAATGAATTTGATAATAAAACGTATGTTCTTCGTGCTAGTATGACTGCTGCGAATTGGTAGCTGGCTTCTGATTCTTCTCGAGAAACTATCAATTTCCATTTTTTCACTCAGACAATACCATGCGTATTCCTCACGCACATTAAATGCCCAGTGGATTAGTTCCCTATTTGGTCAAATAAACACTAAACAAACAAAATTAGTTTGCTTAGTCCAAAGAGATGTCAGCTAGATTGGCATCAACCGGCGGATACATGTTCCCTTGCAATGCCATCAAATCAAAGAACATTTAAAATTACATACGATGTGCAATTCTGAATATAATGAATAATAATAATATAATTATTTGCAATAAAATAAGATCCGAAAAATTAGTTAAATAACCAAGGTAGTTCATTTTCAAAGATAGCACTGTTGATGAATCACCTTACAAAATAGGTGATAAGGGACGCGGACCAAAATAGCTGACCACCGCCTGAAACTTTCTGTATATGAAGAAATTGTCACAAAAAGCCATTTTGCATACTTTGTTTTTTTCCAAAAATGATCTAGACTGTCTTTTGAAAAGGGTCAAACTTTTTTACCGTTTTTTTAAATGGCTTAAAAATGACAAATCCTGAAAAAAGTTGTTGGGTGATTTTCACAAAATTTGACTAATGTTTGAATAAAAACGTTGAAAAAATTCTTCATCGACTCCTACACTGAAAACAAATATGATTAATAAAACTGTACTTAGTTGCTGAACTAGACAACATCTTCTCACAAACTAAGTTTTATTGGAATCTGAGATGATTATGACTTTTATTGGTTTAGTTTTCGATAGAAATACACTGAAACAAAATTCAGTTTGGACAAGGTAAAGTTTTTTCAAATAACTTTTGAAAGTGCCCAACTTTAATTTTTGACAGTAGGTAGGGAACATAATTACCTATCTTGTAACAAAATTTAATCAAAATTAAAGATGTTTTCTTTTTGTAAATCGGCTTTAAATTTCTTTAAATCGATTTTTTTCGGTATAGGAGTCCATGAAGAATTTTTCAATAACACAATTGAAAAGACAGTCTAAATCAATATTGGAAAAACAAAGCCACTTCGCTGGCTTTTTGTGACAAAGTTCTCATGTACAGAAAGTTTCATTAAAATCTACGGGGGTGCTGCCAGGGATGCCATTATGCCAGATTTATCTGGCACACCCAGAGGTTTTGGCAGCTTCCAGACAAAAAGACAAATCTCTCGTTCTGCCAGATTTTTAAATTTTGGAAGCGGCTACATACACATTTTGGAAATTTGGTTAAAAATGTCCCAAATTTTACAAAAATCGATTGATGCACATCCTATGAAAACTAAAATATAAATGAGGTCGCTGTCAAGTGGCAGATTTTGCCAGATATTTTTAATTGAACTGCCAGATTTTCTTTGAAAAATTGTGGCAACCCTGGGTGCTGCCAACATTTGTTCTAGTTGGCGCGAAAATTGTCTATGACAATAAACAAAAGTAAACAAAACAAATAACACGCTAACCGTCTTTATTTCCTCCAATTGTTGCTTGACGATCTGCTGTCGCTGGCAGAAAAGTGGGTAGTCTCTGCTGCGTCTGACCGGGAACACAACGGCCGAGTTCTCCAGATGTTACAGTTGGCTGCCATGGCATTGGTCCTTGACAATTAGTTAGGGAGGTAAGCTTCACTCCCTCCCTGGCGACGGTGTGAATAATCGCCGGGTCCACTCACTCTCCGTGAATGGACCAGGTAGACGACGCCATGCTTTGTTCTCTTTATCGATTAACTGTGTTCGTGAGCTAGGCTCGTTCGGATGATCCTCCACAGTAAGAACGGTACTGGTGTCACTTGGCTCCTTGATGGTTAGCTTCCCGTTCCGGCGACCCCGCATCAGTATTTTATACGAATACCCGGACCACAAACCGACACCTTTTGACGGATTAACCTGCCGTTGTTAGCGCACACTCCACTGTATGTTATGGCGAGCATGAGCATGAACATGAGCATGATGACCGTACAATTCGTAATTGCTACTCCATGATTGACCAGTGCGAGCGAAATTGCACAGAGAACCAACGAATGGTGCCTGGGAGTAGCTATCTCAATGTGCACGTTTCGAGAGTCCTATACTTTGAAATGCCAATAACAGCGCCGGCCACGCGTTTACAGTCATCGGGGAAGGAAAAGAATGTTAGTGTAACAAACGTTGTTATGGAGACCGTGTATTTCTCAACATCTCCATGTTTGCAACGAGGAGTTTTTATTTGTAGGATGGAGTAAAGAGTTACACAAATCTGGATTCACTCTCAGTAGTATTATCATGTGTTTAATGCTCTGGGCAACCAGCTGCAAAGAATTTATAATAGATTTATCGTTTATTGCGTTAATTTTGAAGTTCTCGGTTTGTAAAAAAAGCAACTTCAGCTACGGGCAGCCGACAGTCGGGATTGTTTAATTGAATCAAACGTTAGGTGAACGATTTTTTATTCCTTACTCGTTCATTATGGCGAAACACAGCTTTTCAAAAACAATACAATATAATGAAAAGCGACATTTGTCGATATATCAATATAATTAAAGTTTGCGTAATACTCGCATCATTAATCGTGTATAAATTTTGATATTATTATTAATGATAATTATGTATTGGCTTCTTCCTCTGCGGATGATTGATTCTTATGTTACAATTATTCGCACGCATTGTTATGCTATCTGAGGTACATTTTAAACGGTATAAAATAAACCTTACCGAAATACCTGCAACGATAATCTATGTAGGTATGTCGGATATACAATCGATGACATATGCGCGCTATTTACACTAATTACTAGAAGTAGATTAAAAACAATAAGAACCAAAAGAAACTAACTTGTCAATAACTCTTGGATCAAAATTTTCGGCCAAACGGCCCATTCGGCCAAACAGCCCATTCGGCCAAATTGCCCATTTGGCCAAACGGCTAATGTGGCCAGCCTCCCCATTTGGCCAATTGGCAGTCGGTCAAATGACGTTCGGCCAAAGAGCATTCGACGAAATAACCGGACACCCTTTGATTGGTTCGATTGCCACTTTATATCTTGAATAGCCATTGTTGTGTAAATCGTTGTAAATAAACATAAAAAATACATTTAAAATAGTTATTTCTTATATCAGGGAACAATTTTCTAGCTTTTCAATGTTTCGGAATAAGTTTCCAAACTTTCATTCAGTTTGCAGCCAGAGGCGGATCCAGAAAAAAAAATCGGAGGGGGTCCGAAATTTCGATTTTTAAATGGTCATTGTGCAATACGTAATATGTAATAACCTCATTTAACTAAATTAATTTTTGATGGTCGCATTTGGTTTGGAGTGAATTTCAGTTTAGAACGAATTAAAATTGGAAGAATTTCTCAACAACTTAAAAAATTTCGGTGGGGGTCCGGACCCCCAGGACCCTCCCCCTGGATCCACCACTGTTTGCAGCGGTCGGTCAACTCAAATTATGTATTAAATTATTTAAGCCCCCTCCGAAGCAAAACTCTGGCTACGAGCATGATTAGATGAACGCCTTAGAGGATCGCAAGACTTGTCGTGTTGCTGTCGAAGGACTTACGCATTCGGAAGGCACGAAAGTTTATAGTACATAGCCGGAAGGAAATAGTTTCATGACAAACCCGCGTTGATTATGCGAGATTATCGGCAGCAGCGATTGATAACATAAATTGCAGATATGTTGATTTAAAATCATGTCTGTACTTTTCGTAAACACGAAACCGTCCGAAAAAACACGTTAGAACGTTACCATGTCGTTACAATGAGGTTCTAAATTTCTCCGCCAACAAACAACCAGCTTTTAAAATCAACCAAATGTCAGTTGGTTCTCCTTTGGCAACACCACACTCCATATCGTCTAGGAAAAGCGTCAGCGTCGTCCGTAGTTCTAAGGTTTCCCTTCCCTCGATATCGCCACATTTCCCGAAGGCATCATTTCAAGCTCCAGTTCCGCGTTTGGAAAACCCGGTTCAGTGTTTCGTTAGCTTTTCGCGAGTGCGGTTGTTTGAAATCGAACACAAGAACCAGTCCCAGTGGTGCCGGGAAAGTGCCAAATTGGATTAACCTGACTGTGATTTTTGGAAAGGAACCACCGCGAATAAAGTTTAGGACCAGACTCGCTGCATATCATCGCTTGTTCCTGACTCATCGAATAGATGTGTAAGAAAAGATCCTAGCTGGTTACCTGAACACAATTTAACCAGACAAGTAACGAAAGGAAAAGTACTTTTAATGTAAAATTGTGTCGCGTTGCAAAATCGATATCTAATATTACTACGGTAATTGAATTAATATGTGGCGGGAGAGTTATTGGAGCTAACCATATGTAGGAGGATTGGCCGACAGCCAGGTCGTTCACTGCAAAACGAACACGTGGTCAAGCATAGCGGATAGGGCACGCACGTTTTTCACCTTTTGCGGGGTTATACGCAAAGCAGCATCAGATTTGTGGTTTTAGTTGGTTTCCCCTGGGGAAGTCATCGAATGCCTATGACCTCATACATAGTCTGCGTCCATCGTTTCTTTTGAGTGTCTAATGCCCTAGTCTTACGAAACTGATTGGAATTTATGGACAGGATGGTTGACATGGATGAAATTCAATGTGCCATGACACTGAACGTTTTTTGACTGATCCGGAGAAGAGGTGACCAGGAAATGCTATAGCTACCGAAGGGTATCATGTTGGACTCTTTGAGTTCTTGCCCGATGGGTCGTGAATGCGTGGTTGTTATAATGCTGAAGGATTAGCCAGTTTATGTTTTGTTCTGCTTTATATATGTAGGGCAGCTCCTGTGTCTCTTCCTAATGGTACGACTCATAGAAGCATTGGAGCATTGGAGCATTAAAATGTGCTTTAACAGGACGCCATGCGAATGAAGCAAGTGAAGAATGTCTGTGATGGTGCTCATTATTTGGTGTCCATGTCCAACTTCATTTACACGTCATTGTGGTTATTTTGTAATGGGTGCAATGATGTATAGGCCACATATACAAAGAGTGCATTCAACTGGGAGCATGGGACTTTCCACTATTTGCACTATATCGTGCAGGATTATGGGATAAAAGAAGATAAGTGGTTGGAGAAAAAGCGTTTCTTAAATGTCTACTCGTTAAACGTTTATTCTTGAGGTGCTACAATGAGTTCATTACAATGAACTCTTTGTCGCACTACAAGTATTTTGCAACACATTTCATCAATTTGGCTAAAACAACCAAAAATTTAATGGCGTCAAAAAGTTAGTCACAATTTTTCTAATGCCTTTGTGCTTGTTCGGGATCTTGTATCCTTGAGGTCGCATCGGATTTTCGCACTAAGAAACATGATTTAAGGAGCTGAATCGCGATTTTGGTGTACGTTTTGATGTTTTATTCTTAGTTAACAAATTAGTTACGTTGGCATCTTACAACCGATTTTCGATTTTTAAACAATCTGAAAAGAAGAAAAATAACGGGTTAATCAGCGGTCGAAGGATTAAACTAAAACACATTTTTAAGAAAAATGCATTTTGGAATGTCAAGTTTTATGTTTTATAGGGTTATGTAAAAAAGTTTAGACAGTTTATGCACCCTCTTCCTCAAGTGCTCCCATAATGGTCTGGGCGACAATGAGATCTACCTTTCCGGCACATCTCACAATCCCTCATATATTCTTTATTGTGGAAGCAGCATTCCAGTAGGGTAGATTCACCGCCAGAGACAATCCGAGTAGATCGCTGCAAAGCTGGGAGCTAAATGGCTCACAGAAACGGGAGCTAAACGGCTCACGGAAGTTCACCGCCGAACTAAATGTAACTGATTTCTAGATTCACTAGAATTTTGTTAGGTTTTTTCAATTGAATATGTTTTAGACTTTTACGTAATTCAATATTTATAAGTCCAGTGTGAAGTATATTCAAAATAGCCCACGTGCCGAACATTCCGAAGACAGCGGTACTCTGGTACTCGGAAATGTGAACCTTGAGATTGCGGATGTTTTGCACTGGAACGGTTATTCCTGTTCAGCACAAATCATGTGACTGGCAACCATTATCCTTGGAGTTCATCGCCATCGACCGAGAAACAAAGATCAGGTAGATCGATTGATTAGGGTTAGCGAATTGGAATTGCAATTACCTCTGATGCAATGCACAGGTGCGCATCAAGCAATTTTTTCCCCTTCCGGGTTGCTCTACCTCAATGACAACTCTCAATCGACTCGTTGAGTTTCCGGTGGTGTCGATAGCATAGCAATTCTGGCCACGGGGTTCACAACTTACATGGCTGCAACAGCTTGTAGCGTGACCACACGAACGGTGTTATCGGCTCCGGGATGACATCTGATGATTCCACCGAGTGGCTCACTCTGGAAGATTTATTAAATGGGTGCAACATTACTTGGATTTGCCAGTCTAGATTGATTCTTGGTTCCATATAAGCAAGAACTGAAAAATGTTCAAAGGGAGGAGTAAAAGAAAATTTCAAAATCTAATTTGTAATTTTTATGCCAAATGTCTTTAAAATGCATAAAACGTCCCGATTTGAGGCAAGCTCAAAAAAAAAAATGATAAAAATTTGCTTTTTTGGACTGCCACATTTTTGCATTTCTCATTAGTATATGTACGTCGGTGTCCTTGAACGATTCATTAAAAAAATTCTTCTTTTTGAAAACGGAGACCTAAAAAAAACACTATTTTCACATGAAAAATATAGAAAAATTCATAACATTTTTGCGAAAATTCTGATGGATATATACAAACGGTTAAATTACGAAAAATAGTTTTGAGAACGGTTGAGATAAAAAAAAGTTTTGAGATCGGTTGAAAACTTTTTCGGCAACTGTAGTCACCTCAAAGACGGTTTTGGGAAAACATGATTTCGAGATAATCGCGTTTGAAGTTTTAAGTATAAACCACGCCTCCTTAAGGGAGTAAGATGAAAAACGCTATTACTTTGCGTCCACTGATCCGATCTCTATAAACACTTGAGATAACATTCTTAAGAACCTGAACTAACATATGTATCCCCTTAACTTATTTCATTCAGTTTTCAATTTATGCAATTCATTCATTTTTCCAGTTTGTATATTTTATTAAATTTCTTCATTTTAATATCCTTACTAAATGTCTTCATTCATTCATTTTAATTATTTCATCCGAATTATCAATTTGACATAAATTAATTTAGTCTAATGAACTCAAAACTTTTAAATATATTGGGAAAAATGTTGCATACCCACGGCGTTTGTCTCTCATTCCAATAGAAAGTTCGTTTCCCTAAACTTGCCATCGACCCAGAGCTTCTAGGATTGGCTAACCGAGACATCACACGGAACCAGACTGCTGATTTAGGCGTTAACACATAGTGTGTGAACTGTTTGAATTTAGTGTCTAACTGGTGCCAATTTTGGTGTTAGTTTGAACAGAATGTCTAACTGGCAGAAAGTTGGAGTCAGTTGCTGACGAATAGAACACTAAACATTCAAATCCAACTTTTCTATTCATTTTGTTACTCTATTCATTTTATTCATCTTGTTTATTTTTTAAAACATTGTTTATTTATTAATTTCATCCATTTCGTTAACTTTCGTCTAATTCATTTTACTCATCTGTTTTTTCACTTAATTAATATTTATAACTTTTCTTTTTGCTCAGTCGTTTCTTTTATTCATTTCATCCAATTTGTTAATTTGACACAATTTAATTTATTCTGTTAGTTTAGTATTTTTTATTCTTTGTCTTATTTTTCATTCAATTATCTGAACTAATATAGTTTACTTGTTTTTTTTTAATTTGATTTTAATCATCTCATCATTCTACTCATTTTAATTTTTTTGCCGTCTTTATTCGTTTAATTTCATTCGTTTTATTGAGATTCTTAATTTTTTTCACTTTCTTTGAGGTTTTATTCATACATGACTAAAAACTGGGCTCATCACACCTCTAGTTGGGTGACTACTTCACATGAGTACAGTAAACTAATGAATTGTCCAACAGTGATATGTGTAAGAAATGATTTATCTCACTGCAAGGTGGATTTTCAATTAAAATGTATAGCAGAAAACTGCCTGTGCAAAAGGCGTCCTACTGCATGCGAGTGCTCACATACTATGATTTATAACTCCTTCTTGTACTTTTTTGACACGGCTCAACGCGTTAGGGGCTATCCATATACCACGTGGACAATTTGGGGGAGGGTAACGAAGAATCCATGCTTGTCCATGGGGAAAGGGAGTGGTACTACAGAAATAGTCGACGTAAACTCATACTTATATTTTTTTCTTAAATCGTAAAAAAAATTTTGTGTCATTTGCATACGCGTTTTTTGTTTTCCTTCAAATCATCCCAAAAATGTGCAACATTTAAAGAGCTCCACATAGATTTTTCATTATATTTTTGTCTTTTATAAGATATTGAATTAAATTTGTATCGTCATTGGTGAGAGCGATTACCTCCATTTTTTAATATTTTGAAATAGTCAACGTACTTATAATAGCAGAGTGTATGAGTGAGCCTGCATGTGTGAAAATTGAAAAATCGATGGGAACTATCAAAAAAACTTTTCTGTCTGTCATTCAATCTTCTGTATCTTGGTCAAATCACACAAATTTTTGATTTGAAACCTTGTGGTTGTAATTACGAGCCAATTTAAGCCAATTTAAGAATTTAAGGGGTTATATACAAGGTTGAAACTCAAAAAATCGGAAAATTTTTATTGAATATTCTGAAAGTACATGCTTTTGAAAAAATCGGTGCGAAATTTAATCCAGATCGGAGCACTAGATTTCAAATTACAACCATTTGTAGCGAGCTGCAAATGAAGATAACACAAAATTTTAAACGCAATTATCTCGGAATGAAATGTTTTGAAAAGTATCGTTGCGGTGAACGTGATATCTCAAAAATTATTCATCCGATCTTCATTGTTTGTATTTACACTCTCGTGTACTTGAATGATTCCTTTTTTATCAAATTTTTTTCGATACTTTGTAATGAATTTTTGTTTAAAATTTGGAACACCGAAAAACTCAATTTTTTGGTCAACATGTTTTTTTGCAAGAAAAAAAAATTTCTGTTGGAAAACCGATCCGTTCAAGTACACCACAATACATTTTTCTTCATTAATCTTTTTAGTTTTTGGAAATCGGTTTAGTGGTTCGGCTTGGAGAGCGTTTACCGCAAACCTCTGCCTAAAACACGCTTCGGGGGATGGGCCATAACTCCGGCAATCTTGAACATTTTTTTAATTCAATTTGGTTTTTCTATCTTCGATAATACTACCAACGAACTGTCTTTCGCTTTTTCAAATAAGCTTTGAATAAAACACTTTAAAAAAATTACGAACTTAGCTCACTTTTTCGCCACAACATTGTATATAACCCCTTAAGGTTAGGGTGAGTGCTCCTATAGTTGAGGTATACCAATAGTTGCAGTAGTGGATTGTACGCCTAACTAGGGTACCAACCATCAACAAATATTTTTTTATCGATTCATTTCATTTTCATTTTGCAGCGTTTGGTGGGGCAATGAGAGCGCAAGTCAGTCCAAGGCCGATGCTAGGAGGGGTAATGGCAGAATAGTCTACGCGTACCACCAAAACGCCAAGGGAGAGGAACAGTGTGTGGGTTGGGGTAGGGTTAATGGATTGATGTATACTTGACGAATAATTGCGCTGCAGAATGTGATGAAAAGGTGCGTTGAACAGTACTACTGCTGGCTGTTCAGAAATAGATAAAATATATTTCTCCATAAAGTTTGATAGGTAATTTATGTATTTTGTGATTTGGTGATGCCAATTTATAAGTGTTAAAAAGTTCATTTTATCCCGTGGTTTTATCAAGTTTGTGAGAACGCAACCGTAGATGTGCGTGGAAGATCGCGAAAAGCTCAAGCGCTTGTATGTGCACGTGTTTGTCGCGTACGCCAGAACGTATGCGATTTCGCGTGTATAAATTCGATTTTGTAACTGTGTGGCCATATGCATATTCGCGCGGACCGTGAGTTTGTTGCTTAGTTTTTAGTGTACGGTTCAGGTACTAGAAGATAATTCCCCCATAACACTAGAGTTCCCTGTCACGTTTCCATGGAATGTATTGTCTAATGAATATGAACCTCATTTTTCATTGGTCCAACTGAAGACATGAATCTAGGCTATTAAGAACGAGGGCAAGGACATCCTAACGTGACCGACTCATGATCGCGCGAACGGTGAGTTGTTGGCGAGATCGCGAGTATGTGTTGATGATTACAATTGCATGTTCGCGTTTTTGACCCGGTTTGTGTTATCGCGAAGGCTAGCGGTGTTTGCACGTTTTGAATGAGATATTATGAGTGCATGAGAGAATATGCAATTGATTGTGTTAGTGAGTGTTATAATGAATCTAAATTAAGATATAGTGGTAAAAGGAAAAAGAACACGCCGAATTAAATGAAGAAAAAAATGAAGACATTAAGTGGAAGCGTATAAATTGACTGATTTTTTTGGTTTACATGAGTAGTGGAAAAGCAAACTAATAGAAGAAAAACAAAAACAGACAAATAAGGTATAATAAAAGAACGGGAGGGACGTATTCTAAGTTGCTTATATTTGGGAACATAGCCACTTTATTTGACGGTCTGTTTCGCGTCGATGATGGTTCTTCAAAATTACTAGGCACATTTTAAACATTTGACTTGATATGATCCCAATACTTTGGATAGTTCACTTAAATTTTAAATTCAATACATTGTGCAATTGAATGATTGAATTTAGATTTGGGTTTAAATTGGTATGATTCGAGTACTTTGGCTAATTGCCTTAAGTTTTAATGCATTGTGCAAATTGAATGATATTTAATTTTGATTATATGTAAATAACCATCAACTATAGGATACTGCATCGGTCTGGATCTAGTTGAATAGATAGCAAAAATAATTCAATCTTTCAGTCGTCAGGGTATTCCTTCGCTTCTATCCACCAACTGAATCACGCGCTGTGTTGCTATTAAATTCTAGGGACCAACAGAATCCAAGGTCTCCAAGCTACAAATCCCTAAGAATAAAAATTTGCAGTCTGGAGTCCACCGCCAAGCCCACGGAGAAGAATTAGTATTGTTATTGAGTATTAATTGAACAATACACATGTAACATGCAATAAAACTACTTGCAATCGTCTAAATGCCAGAAAACGACAATTGCATTCCGTTAGAAGTTTCTCATGCTATGCTGACCGGGAATGAATGATTGACGTGCGTCGGTAAATTAATCGTACCTTTATCAAATCCGAATGTATCGAATCGAATGCACGAATTGAACACCGGTAAAAAGTGATCCCAAGAAGGATTACCCACTATTCTATCATATAAGCCAGTTCTGCATCCATTCCCTGACCCATATGCCACAAATACTCAGTCGAACACATACACAGATAGACATACGACTAGCACATAATAATTTCACACTAGTACTAAAAACTACAATTATTACAACACAACACAACACAACTAATAGGCTTCAACTTTAATTTTTTTTAATGCGCCTGTGCACGTTGACGAGGTCGGCGAATAAATCGACACACAATGACTCCCACTGCGAACCGTGCTCAAAAAGACAGCCGTTAAGCTGTTGAACAATGTCTGCAAACACAGCCCACAGAAAAAGTCAATCCACGGCGATCCGCCAATCGGCCACGCCAGTGTGACTGTTAGTTTGGGCTGGTGCAGAATATGAAATAACACAAAAAATAAAAAAGGCCCATAAGCCCTCTTGGTCTCCTCAATGCACCACTATCGAGGCGTAATGCAATAACCATCTGAAAGTAGTTGTCTGCTCAAATATGCTTGAAGATATTTGCAGTACCGTCAAACCCGTCAACCTAGGAGAGGGAAATATTTTTTTATTGATTCATCGCACTAAAATTATGCACCAATTAAACTGTTATCCTTGAAATTTTTTCAAACAACCATTGAAAAAATTGATTTTCTTCGAATTTTGAGCTCCCTTGCACCTATAGTTGACCTAATGTACCTATAGTTGCAAGTCCCATAAGAAATCAATGGGATTTGCAACAATAGGAACCGAAATTAGCGATTGCACCACTATTGATACATGTGTTCCTATAGTGGCACAAGCGGTTTTGAATACATAATTTGATTATTAAACCATCTTTATATTTTTTTTCTATGAAGTAGGGATTGAAAGCTTTCGATTAGTGTATTAACATCATCCATAGGTCTATTCATCGATTTTTTAGCAAAGGTTTTCCTTATAAGTATGCGACTATTAGTACATCCACCCTACTTCACTTTTGTGTTATTATGATGAATCTTTCAAAAGAAAATATAAAAGATCATAATGTTGTTCGTAAATGACATATTCCATGTTAATTTCACAAAAGACTAATTGACTGGTTAAAAACTACTCGATTTTTTTTTTTGGAAAGTCCACGTGGACATCGTAGGGAGGGGGTAGGGGTTCAGGAATTGTCCTCGCTTGTCCACGGAGGGGGTCAAAAACGAAGGTTTTTTGTCCACGTGGTATATGAACGGCCCCTTAGTAAAACCGAGCCGTGGGTCCTAAGTTTTCACAAAATTAAAAAAGAAGGAAGCAAAATTACATCTCACTGCCGTTGTTGGGTCTTATTGACGCAGTTTACTGCTGCGTGTTGAGATCTTCTTTCTTGGTGGTAAAGCTGCGTGGTTCCACCCACTGCACTGCAGATCAATTGGTCTACCTTCTCTCGCGTTATTGTTCACATCAATAGTGTCATCGTTAGGAGATTCCGGGGCTAGTTGGCTGTTGTCGAAACCCCTTTTTCTCCATTCCTTTTAGACATATAGCGCTGCCTCTCGTTATGTACCTCAAGTTATGTGAAACCTATTATGCAGTGTGTTTTTCTTGCAAAACAGTTTGTTTTGTGGAAGTTGTGGGCGATATTGTGTTTTCGAGCATACCAAGAAGATTTCCTAAATTTTAAACAGTTTGCGTTATTTAGGGTAATTTTCAATCTACTTCTCTAATGATTCTATTTTTCGTTAGTGCGTGAAAAAAGCCGTATCTGTATAGATATTACATCTTTCCACGAATAAATGTTATTTTTTGAACAGTTTTTTATAAAATATGCGGGTGGGGTAAGTTGGCGGTACTGAACGCGGGACAAGTTGGCGGTACTTTTTACGATGCAAAAATAGACGGACTTTCCTTAGCTGTTTCTACGGAAGGTTTTCCATGGTGTAGTGTCTCATTACAGAATTGACACGTAGGAATCTGTCTGGGATGCGCGACCGACTTTCTCTGATAAAAAGTTCCATTTTCGGGTGATCTGCATATAATGGTCATGTATGAAGGGATTGGTTTGATCGGTTGCATTCACCACACGAACACCATTTGAAACACCCGGGAAGAAGTTCCTTCAAGCATCAACTGTGACGAAATCCCTTTCTCCGCATCTTGACATGGATTTTTAATCGCAATGTCAGGGGTGCGTGATGATAACTCATGAAAGCGAACTTCTATAGAGTCAATATATACCGGAGATGCTTATTTTAACGGTGCCGCACTCAGCGGTATAAGCGGTGGATTATTTTTTGGTCATCCTACTACCCAAGCAACATATTTTGCATTGAAAATTTTTTAGCAACTAATAATAAAACCAAATCATGTATAATAATCCAGCTGCGGTGAACACATTCTTAACTGTCTCATCACCAAAAAAGCCCGAAGGCAAAGTCTATTCGTAATATGTCATGATAATCTAGAACAAACGTGGTAGATTGTAAATCAATTTTGCCACTTAGTTTCAAATTATGTTGAATTATGTTTGGAATATTTTCGGTGTTGGAATAATACGTTGTTATTTTTCGGCGCGTCTAGATTTACTGTGAATTTTTAAATTTTTTGTTTATATTTTCAATGCGCTCTCAAATAAAATCTGAAATGGATGAAAATATTACAATTAGAGCACTCCAGTCAAATGACGCAGTTTTTGGTTGCGCCTACCAGTATGCAATACGAATATGATAATTTATAAAAGAACCACGGCCACCTTGTCGTTGTGGCTGATTCGTTGAACGAAGAAAAATAACGAATAATGATGCATCGATGACGCTTTCTCGTCGTTGCAAATTTGTGTTGTTAAAGTGTCGGCAAGTATTTCACAAGTTTTGTAGTATTTTGTTCTTTATATGATACTTATTGAAAACAAACGCTGACAGCTGCTTTACACTGTAGTATTGATTTACATTCAACAAACAGTAATCAAACATAATAGGCTCCACCTACTAAGTATCATTTAGAGCTGGTGTTGTTAATTCTAAAATAATTCTTCTAGTCAACAAAACCACGTTTTACGGTTCGATTAACAGCAACAAACTTGTTTGTGGTGTATTAGCAACAATCCATGGTCTGAAAAATGCTTTTATACTTTTCTACAACCGATATTCAACCAAATAGGTAAAAAAGTTTTCTTAGACTTGTTACATATGTTGCATGGGTATACATCTGTTCAAACCTCATTCAGTTTAATGTTTTCCAGGGGACCCGAGTGGTCTTAACACGGCTCTGCTGTACTTGGAGAGACTCCAGAAGAGGTGGATCAGCTGGCGATCTAGGCGTCCGATATAATTCAAACTTGGATGCAATAAGAGAAAAATTCACTGCAGCGATAGATTCACCGAGTCTGAATGAGTTCTTTCAGTAACGACTCCTGATGTGTCTAGTCTAGTCTAGTCTAGTCTAGTCTAGTCTACACATACACAGCCGATACATAAAACGGATCCTAGAAAATTGCAGACGTTCGCTTACAATTTGTCTTGTCAATATTAAAGTTTGTGGCACATATGCTATGTGACACAATCAAGACGGCGCCGGTGGTTGAGTGGTAAGCGTGACCGCCACTCATTCCAATTTGCCTGGGTTCAATTCCAGCCGAGATCGTTGAGATTTTTCTGAGGTGAAAAAATCTGTGGTCACGTCTTCCTTCGGAAGGGAAGTAACGCCGTTGGTCCCCGGTCTATGAGTTTGGTGGATCGATATCTAGTCCGGATAGTGAAGTCACCTCTCTGGCGTCGGTAAAGAAGAAGTGATCCAATTTCTATACTCTTGCTAACAAAAATGTCTTCCTCCTGTGATACTTGTGGTGTGCGCAGTCCGGCCTCTAGCCGGACTAACCATTCCTTCCCTTTCCTTCCGCGATCTACGTTCGGGCCTGGCCGGCGCCTGTATTGATCAATACTTTAGGATTACCAGGAGTTGCACATTGAAAGATGTTTCGCTACTCCCAAGCATAATTATCTACTTACTCTCTGTGCAACTTCAGCTAGTTCAGATCAATAACGGAGTAGCAGCAAGGGATGGTCGCACAAGCTCAAGCTAAAGCTCATATGATATGTGAAACAATCATTAAAGCGGCCAGGCCAACTGCGTAGCGTACAAAATTAAGATGATTTAATGAATGATTTTATCAACGAATTATTTTGAACCTTGAATAAGGATGAAACGTGGACAACCATACCAACCGTTTCAATTTGATGGGGTGGTGTTTTGATAAATCGTTGGGTGAGACGTGGCTAAGAGGGTTAATGTCACTACTTTGGTCCTAGGTTCCAGGGATGGGGCAGAGTCTATTAACGCTGTCATGGCTAATGAGCCAAGGTTATAGCGCCTTCACTCGCTCTCTGAAATAACGATAAATAAAATTGGCGAAATCGGTTATTTAGTACTAAAAATAAAAACCAAAAAACTCCCAAGTAGCTCCGAGAACAAAAAAAAATGAAAATCCTACGAAAATGTTATAAAGGAGGAAGTATCACCCTTTGCAAAAATATTAAAGAATTGAAATAAAACATAATTAGAACGAGCTCACCGGTATCTAATGTCTTCAATACTATCCGACTTCGATGTGGTATCCTTCTCCTTTTTATCTCCTCAACACAGTTTTGATGTGTGTCTCAGTTACACCACAGATAACAGACGTTTAGGCTAGAACAAAATTTCTTCAAAAACCTGTGTAAACTTTCAAATTGATAAACGTTGGAAATCCGTGTTTCACTATTGCCATCTGCGCAACTGTTTACTATACGTGTTTGACAGCTGCACTCTAACTGCATTGCATCGATCATTGCGCCATCTACAAACGTTTGCCAAACGTGTTTCAGACGTCTGATTTATTCGGAATCTCAGTAGCGGGTATTTACACACGATTCAAATCGAGCCTAAACGTCTGTTATCTGTGGTTACACTATTCCTTGTTGAGTTAGGCAACTAGAGCCGTACCTACTTCCGAAGGACCACCGGTGCCTAGAGACATGCTAGAGATGGCTGAAGCTAACTTTGGAAGCAGGATGATCGCAAAATCTTCAAAAATACCGCCGTTTATTAAAAAACTTTAAGCTGATAGGGAGCCTATCCAATGAGCGACACATTTTTATTTATTTTCCTTGCAAAACACGCACATTTTTCGCTAAGAAACACGAATTCTTCGCAAATCGGAAATCAAACATTACGGACACACTTTCAACTCCTAACAAACAAATATAATACGTTTTAGGGAAATCAGACAGCGAGAAAAAATTACGTCTATACTCAAGCGATGTCTACTTCGATCTTTCAGTAGCGGCCCCTGGTATGCACATAAAACAGAAACAACGATGAAAATTATACATCCCGCTACAGGACGGATAAAATCACGAAAACAAAACTGTATCTAGAATATGGTAAGCGCTAAGATCTTTGACAATTCGCTGATCATAACTCCATCATTATTAAACCAGGAATCACCAACCGTTCCTCAGGATTTCCCGGAGCCTACCGCTTCCGATGCTTACATAATCCCAACACTTGGCATCACTCGGGGCAGTTTTGGTTTCTCGTATCTGTCAACATTCCTGTCATATATCACACCGTACGATCTACCAGTAGGTAAGTCCGACATGTTACACTCGATAAGGTACTAGGACGTACGCTTCCAAAAGGTCGATTAAAGCTTATTGTTTTCTAGAGCTCTTGCGGGATGCCTTCCATACGCGGGTTTCGTTCTTGCAACTCATCATGGAGGTAAGCGGGTCTCTTTTTTTAAGCAGAATGACACATCTGTAATGGGTGACATCTCTTTGCAGGCCCTCAAGGTCGAGTCCGGGTACATCTGTCTGATAGCAATATTTTTCCTGATTTCACTCATCCCGCTGTGCTACACTATCGCGTGGGGTTGCTCGAAAACAGCGGAGGACGATTTAAATTCCGGACCTACGGTAGATGCAATCATTCAAGCCGAGGAGTTATCGCTGGAGGAATCGCTGAAGTGCCGACGGAGAGTACTCAGCCTAACGCTACAAATTATAATCCTCCTATTGATGTAAGTTTGAAAGGGCTCCTCTCAGAATGCAAATTCAAATATTATTTTTTGTAGAGCTGGAGTAATCGTCATGTTCGTAACGAACGAGCAGATCGCATCGGCGATCGACCAAACTCCGTTGGTAGTGCGATCGTCGCTGACGGACGTAGAAACGTTTCTTCGTGATGCTGAGCAACAGATATCGTTCGTGATTTTCGAAGGTTTGTCGACGACTGTTGATAGAATCAAAAGCGATCTGGAGGATATCGACAAGCTGCTAGGAGAACCGATTCAAAATCAGCTGTCACTTTTTACCGGGATAGAGATAATCTTCGAAGCTATTATGGACATCAGTACAAGTATGTTTGAAAGCAATAAATAATGATCGTATCATTATAGTTCGCTTTTTCCAGGCAGCAACAACCTATCAAGAAGGATATTTCTTCTTCAGGAAAGTTTAGCTAGAGCGGCCAAAATATCTTACGAGGCGGAGTATCGGTTGGATGAACTACAGATTCAACTTTCCGTTCTGCAACGGCAGTGCAGCTATCGAGATCGACCGCTGTGCGATACACTGAAGATCAAGAGCTTCGAGGAATCTGGACAGATAGAGCGGCTTCGAAAGATACAGAATGATCCGGTATTGGCGAAACTAATGTCGATGGGTGAAGCAGGCAAAAACAGTACAATGAAACTGTTAACCCAAGAGTTGACTGTTGCCAGATCAATTTTTAGAAACTATCGAATGGAGCTGAAGAACAGTACGAACGTAGCGAGGGAGCATATCAACAATCATTTAGAGGAACTGGGTAATGCAACGTTTTCCTCGACCAATGCCCTATCGAACACAATCAATAACTTGGTAGGAGAGGTATCGAAGACTGCTAATTTCTCGGATTCTCTATTTGACTATTATCGGGACATTGGTGAAATTCTGTGGTGGACTGGACTAACAGCAACCATCTGTACATTGTTGATCACTTTTCTTCTATTAGGAGCCTTAAGTTGCGGATGTTGTCACTCTGATAATAAAGCAGGAATAACCCTTGTTGTTGGAGCAGTCATCATTTCTATGTGTAGTATTGCTCTTTCTGGATTCGCCATGGTTGAAATGCTGCTAGGTGCTCACGGCCACGTTTTCATATGTCATCCACTTTACGATATTCCGGACTATACCGTTCTGAGTAAATTGTTAGATAAGCCAGGAATGATTTATTCAGCAGAACCACCGAATGGGATCATAGAAAAACTATTGAAAGTAGCCGATCCCAATAGAACTCTCTCGGTGAATATTCCGTTGGCTAGTGTAATAAACGAGTGCGAACGGAACCGAGGTGCATTTTCAACCTTTCAGCTGGAAGGTTTGATCAATGTTTCATCCATCATGGACTACAACAGCAGTCCTTATCTGGATAATGCAATCGAACAACTAACCGCTTCGGAAGCTCCTTTCATCAAATTCACTGTTCATATTCAAGCGGTACTGGAAGATATGTTGAATGACTCGGACGTGAACTTGGCTGCATTCCGGACGGATTTGACCCAGCTTTCACCGGATAAAGACGTTGTAACGTTCATCGATCAGTTGCAACGGGTTTCTGCTCAAATACAGGATGTAGCCACTTCTTCTCGAATGGCAACTTTGGGAAGCCGAGCGAAGCGACTGCAAGGATCACTGCTGCACCCATTGGAACAGCTACGTGGTGATATCGTGTACCATCTGACGGCACTAGAGTTGCAAATCCACCCATGGGCTACACAGCTGAACAAAAGTTTGACCCATCTTCGAAACGCGCAGTCTTACTTGGACGTCGAAGCAGCTGCGGTGTGTCACAACAAGAGTGATCTGTTCCGGGGTCGCCTGAGGAGCCATTTCGAGGCCTATCGGAATCATTCCAGTGTAATCTTGAGTGACAAGTGCGCTAGCTGTAGACCGTTGTTCGATATTTTTGATGCTGCAAGAATGCTATTTTGTCATCACATTATGGATCCAATGAATGGGCTATGGTTCGCATCGTTCGTCTGTCTGTTTCTGTGGGCTATCGCGACGCCCGTATCGTTGATGATGTCCACCACCTATCGGCGGTTGGAGCTGCTTTCGAGCAAATTGCAGCACACCAACAGTAATTACTACGGGTAAGTTTATACAAGTAGACTAGATACCACCGCTCTTTGATGAGAAATGAAAAGTAGCATTTAATTCTGCAGAATACTGTTGCTTGTTGACATATGTGAGTAATTTTGCGTCCAGTGACAGTAGTGTATAATTCATCAGACGAAGCGGAAACCATCGATTATATTCACAGTCTTTGGAAACATTGTTCATGAAAATATTCCCTTCAAACTTATGAAACTAAAAAAAACAATATCGTTTTCTTCTGAAGAAATCGAATGTTAGTATTTTCGGAAAAGTTTCAGACAAATTCGTAACAAAAAATATTTTGCTTAAGAATCTGAATTTGATGTGTTGAATATTGAAAGCTTGTTCTATGATAACCTTAACAGTAGTTTTTTTAAGCACAGCAACTTGCCCAAATAGAAACCGCATATAGGATAGCCGCTTAAAACATTTGTTTGTAAATTAATGGATTGTTCTTTGGGCAGAGCCTAGAATTCCTGTTTTCTAGAGGGTATAAACATTTGTATATTGGTGTATTTTGCTTGGATTCCTTTAATGTTACCCTTGAAAGTAAGCTCTTGATCGTAAATCAAACCCAATTATTGAACTTAATCTGAACACCTTCAATTCTAATCTTTAAATTTAATAATATGATTAGTATACGATTTAAGAAAAGAATTTTTTTTTCTTATGCTGAAAAACTATTAATTGTGTTTATCCACATTAGTAGAAATGTTCCACTTGTTCAGGTAATCTTTGAAAATATTCAAACTTCGTTGCAGTCGACTGCAAATTACTTGAAGCGGGGATGCTGGTATTATCGCAGAAAAATGATTTTTTTTCAGTCTGGAGGTCGGAAGATCAGAGGTAAAATATTATATAGGATTAGATTGGCCCTCAGGCGTCTCACAGCCTGCTTTAATGAGTAGCATATCCGATTTTTAATTCTGATAATATACCCGTACGATGGGTAAGATAATTTTGGATTATCTCCGTTCGAACACGATGAGGGTTTTGCTAGGCAACTCAAAGCAATATTGCTTGCTGTGAGCACTTCACGCGGTGTTATAATGTATATACTCCAGCGGTAAGGGTAGAGACGGAAGGCGTTGTCAGCGATGAGAGTTTGACATGTGAGGATCTGTTGGTTGTTTTAGAGACCGCTTGCTTCAGCCGGTGAAAATTCTGGATTGCAAATGTTTGAATTCACTGTTAAACGCGGAATATGGCTCGAAAACATACCGCCCAATCAAACTCTTATCGGGTCACCTTCACTCGAACCACTTTATGCAACTACATCTTCTTGCACAAGGTTCGTCTGCTTGTCCGTCTATTTGTTTCGTGAGTCATAAATTGCACAAAATATAAACAATTGGCTCCCACACCCACCTATTGCTAGGCCCCGTTGTGGAAAATGCGGTGAGAATCATCTAGATGCTGAGAAGTGTCCTTACTGTTCAGAGAGTCTGCATGATATCTCGGCATGTCCCGTGTACAAATTACGCGGAGATAAACCGAAACGTTTCCTTGCGGGGCGTTCCAAACGTTCTTTCACAGAAATGCTAAAGAAAGCTACGCCACCATCCTCAATAAACCTCTATGTTCTCTTGCATTCTAACAAGGGCGAGGATGATGACCCATAAGAACATCTACTAGGATGCCTAGAAGTTATAGAAAGAGGAGGAACATTTCCTCTCCCAAACTTTCTTGTAAAGGTCACACACCCCAAGTGTTCCTCTGTTTCAGTTCGAGAATAATCGCGGCACTGGAATTATCAAACTCTCGGACATTGTGGGCTGGATAATACAAGATCCTAATAAAAGTCTGTTGTTAGCTCTTCTACCTACAGTAAGAACATTTTTAAATCAGTTGACTGCGAACCTTCAGCGATTGTATCCTTCGATGGCTAACTCATCTAACGAGGTCTCGGATCATTGTTCTACAGTGGAATTCCAGACGTATCATCCCAAAAATAGATTCTTTCAAATTTTTAATAAATAGCTTTAGATGCGATTCATTCGCATTATGTGAAAATTGGTCAACTTCCGATATAAACCCAATTTTCGACGATTTTAATCTTATTCGCTTGGATTGAGATAACCCCATACGGAAGAGTTGTTTTGGGTATCAAAAAGTTCTATTCATTCTACAGAATTAACCTTCCATCGATACCAGACATTAAAATTGTCGCTTGCAAATAACAACCGAAAGTATAGATCTTTGCATTGCTTCCTTATGTATTCCCCCTAGCACCGCGATTGGGCACCGACGACTACATAACACCGCGACTAGTATTACGAGACTTTAACTTTCACGGTACGGCATGAGGTTGATTTCGCCAAGAAGGTTTGTCCGGATTCCTCCCGGCACAGAAAATCTACCGCGCCGCGTCCTCTCACGATAACGCGAACGAAACACCTTTCACGAAACAGTCTTTCACTTGCTCTTTTATCATGTAACTATAAAACTCCCGGACCACACAGAATCAAATTCAACTTGTTGAAGAATCAGTCGGACTCTGCCAAGGGACGCTTGTTGGATTTATTTAATGAGTTTCTTGAGTGTAACATTGTCCCTCATGACTGGAGGCAAGTGAAGGTCATCGCCATCCAAAAACCAGGAAAATCGGCATCCGACCACAATTCGTATCGACCGATTGTAATGCTGCCCTGTACGCAGAAAAATTATACTATTCCGCCACATAACTGGGTCGAAGCAATTGGCTTACTGTCAGATACACAGTTTGGATTTTGCAAAGGCAAAGGGACGAACGGCTGTTTCGCGTAGTTGATAGCAGTAATGCAAATGGCTTATGCTCGTAAAGAGCAAATGGCATCAATTTTCTATGCATATTAAGGAGGCTTTTGAATCAGTTGCTTTCAACACACTTTCCGATAAGTTGCGCCTGCATAGTTTTTTAACAACTTTGAACAATTTTTTTGCTAAATTAGTTGTCTGAAAAACACATGCATTTTACGCATGGTGATTCATCGACATCACGAATTATCTAAATGGGTCTGTTGCGACAGAGCGCAATCTGTGCATTTGCCCCCGTCGTTGTACATGTATTATCTGTGATAAAATGCGCCAAATAAAATTCACGACAGTCTAGTTCAGTCACCGCCGGCGGTGGTCGATCGATCGTACTTTGTGTTTTATACCTTATCCGTCCGTCCGTCTTTTGTTTCGCTGTTTGTGCCTTATTCGCTTCGTCCGTTTATTGGAATCGAGTTCTACCGCTGAGAATGATCAGGATCTTCACCAGTCCACATGTCTTAGCCCTCACCTCTACAACTTTTACGTGCATAATATTGACGATCATGTTTCCTGGGTGCCCGAACAACGATATTGTCGGTGATGGAATATGGGAGTTTCTGTTTCCGCTCCGCTGCGAACATACATTTCATCCAACTTGAGCAAATCCATTATTGTTGTTTGCGTGTTACTTTGGGTTACATGCACTCGGCTCCTACGATGAGTCTAGAAGTGCTGGCGAGCGTCCTTCCGCTGAAAAATCGATTTTGGAACCTCTCATATCGATTGCTCATCCGATGCGATATCTTGAACCCGTTGGTAATTGAAAATTTCGAGATGCTTGTCAAGCTCAATATTTTATGTCCTTGTACCTCGATTACATGGCACAAAATATCAATCCTTCTTCATATTATCCCAACCGTGTCAATCACCCTCATGCTTCCGATTTAACAATATTCTTCGACACATCCATGAAAAACGAGATTCGTGTAAGCCCGGATCACATACGTCCGCAAGTGATCCCAAACTTCTTTCATAGTAAAGTTCGAAGTCGACTGTAACAAGATGTTTTACACCGACGGGTCAAGCCTCAACGGCTCCACTCAATCAAAACCTCACCACCTCATTGAATCTCAATGATCCTGCTTCAGTTTACGTCGCAAAACTTGCTGCTATTCAGTATACCCTTGGGATTATTGATACGTTGCCCACCGATCATTACTTTATTGTCTCGGGTAGCCTCAGCTCAATCGAGAATCTCCCTTCAATGAAACCTAGAAAGTATATTACATAATGGATATGGGTCAGAATTTTATTCGTGCGATGTCTCATGTCCAATCACTACACGCTCGACGCTCATCTCCGACGTTATGGGCTCCCAAACAGTGGTATCTGCGCTTGTGGCAACGGTTCTCACGATAGCGAACATATCGTCTGGGCATTAGGGTGTCCCAAAATGACATCATGTTAAAAAAGTCATTGGGCTCACTTCTTAAATGAAAGGTTAGTGTATTAGGACCACTTTCTTCTTCGGAGTGAATCTGATAAAGCGCTTCCTACTAGTGGCGAAATTTGATGTTTTGAAAAATGGGCCGAATTTGGATAAAATTTCAAATTTATGCCTGTTGAAGTGGTCCCGAACTGTCTTAGATTTTTTCAGCATTTTTTTATTTTTCTGTAGATCCCAATGGAGAAGTTTGGTTAGTTAGTTTGTACAAATCTTGAATTATAAGAGCGGCAGAGCCATTAAAACTTAGTAAAAAGTGAAATTTTTGGTGTTTTTCAGTATTTTTTCTTCAAAACTGGGTATCTACAAAATTTTAAAAGTATAGAAAACACTTTATATAGTTGAGCCAAATACAGGGGCGTAATTTATCTGAAGAAAGTGTATAGTTACGGCTAATGGGGTATGAGTTATTTAAGTTTTTGTTTGACATTTTTAGCAATTCATCAAAAATAATGCGGTTCCAAAAAATAAATCAGTTCAAATGTGCTTTAACCACACATTGTTTTTCGGAAAATAGAAGGAAAATGATGAAAAATGACGTTTTTTGTACGTTTTTAGTATGTCAGGACAAGGTTTAATGAGCATCTGATGATTTTTTTGTAACTTAAATTATAAAAATAATGATAACTTTGCCAACGACGCCAAGACTCTAATTATTTTTTGAAGAGTAAATTCTCCATAATTAGTTCTAGGAGGCATCTTCAACAAAATAATTGTGTCAGAAGATGCGCTGTATTCTGTTGTAAAACTTTTTCGATGATATTTGCCCCAAATTCGACTATTTTGGAATTATGTGATCTGTGACAGTAAATATCAGTTTTTCAACACTCACCTCACTCTCCTGCATTTTTCTCCACTTTAAAGTTCCTAACATAGAAATAAGACCTTATATACCAAATTTGAATACGCCAATCAATTCAGCCTTCAAATATACGCCATAACTTGCCATTAACTCGACATATTTGTTAAATTTCACTGATTTTCAAACCCGCTAGGTTGCTATTAGTATACAAAATAATTTAAAAAAATCGTCATATGCTCATAAAAACCGATTCTAATGTGCTAGAGACAAGCGAAAAACGCCATTTTTCATCATTTTCCTTCTATTTTCCTAAAAATAATATGCGGACTAAGCACACTCTAGTTGTTTTATTTTGTAGAACAGAGTTATTTTTGATGAATATCATAAAATGTCAAAAGGTTATTTAACAAAAACTTAAATAACTCATACCCCATTGGCCGTAGCTATATACTTTCTTCAGCAAAATTACGCCCCTGTATTTGGCTCAACTATATAAAGTGTTTTCTTTACTTTTAAAATTTTGTAGATACCCAGTTTTGAAGAAAAAAAACTGAAAAGCAACAAAAATTTCACTTTTTACTAAGTTTAAATGGCTCTGCAGCTCTTATAACTCAAAATTTGTACTAACTAACTAACCAAACTTCTCCATTAGGACATTCAGAAAATAAAAAAAAATGCTGAAAAAAATTTAAGGTCGTTCAGGAGCACTTCAAGAGGCACACATTTGAAATTTTACCCAAAATCGGCCCATTTTTCAAAAAATCAAAATTCGCTACCAGTAGGAAGCACTTTAGTAAATTCACTCCGAAGAAGAAAGTGATCCCAATACCCTAACCTTTCATTAAAGAAGTGAGCCCGATGACTTTTTTAACATGATGCCATTTTGGGACACCCTACTGGGCATGTGCCGAGTATTGTTCTGCCAGATCTCAACTATTGGATACCCGTCGGGCACGAGGAAGATCACCCAATGTCTCGATTCGAGATGTACTAGCAAGCCTTGATCTCCTTTATATGCCCCTCGCATACAGCTCTCTAAAAACCGTCAATATACAGATTTAACTGCCCCTATTATTTTTCTTAACATTCTCAGAAGTGCCGTTTTCCGCCTGTACCGTACACCAACGATGGTTTGATGCGACTTCGAGCTGACACGAAACATCTCTGTCGACTGAGCCAACCAACGGGACTTAAAGTATAAACAACACATGAGCAACGCGGTGTGTTGCCGATCCGCATCTGAGCCGTGCTACGCAAACGTCTGGACTGCCGGCTCGAGGAAGACCGCTCGGTATCCCAGTACATGATGCTTCCTGATGAAAACCGTTCGAATGCTTACCGTTGAATCTCCTGCTGCCGGGAACTGACAAATGATATCATTCTCCACCCTGTCAGCTTTGTCCACCCTGTCTCTCTTGTTTCTGATACCCAGATGTAGGAATTCCCGCCCTCCTTCTGAATATCTTCCCAAAACTTATTTGCCACTGTCTTTTTTAGTTTTAGTTGTTCAATATCTACATACTCTCGTTAAGAAATACCCAACACTATCCAATACTACTCATAAAAATAGCCCTGATTAACCCCCCCCCATAATCTAAATCAAATTAAATCACTTCTACTAGTTATTTTTAGTTTTATTATGGCTGTAAAATGTTCTGTCGGCGCCGGTGATTGAGTAGTAAGCGTGACCGCCACTCATTCTAGTTGGTCTGGGTTCAATTCCAACCGAGGTCGTTGAGATTTTTCTGAAGTGAAAAAATCTGTACTCACGTCTTCCTTCGGAAGAGAAGTAAAGCCGTGGGTCCGCGGTCCATGAGTTGATGGATCGATATCTAGTTCAGATAGTGGAGTCACCTCTCTGGCGTCGATAATGAAGAAGTAGAATCCAACTTCTATACTTACTAATAAATATCCTCCTCTTGTGATACTGCAATACTTGTGGAAGACGCAGTAGTATAAACGGCCTCTAAAAGTATCGGACTACCATCCCATCCCTTTCCTTCTGCGACGTCAGTTTGGGCCTGGCCGGCACCGGTGTTGATCAATAAACACTTTAGGATTACCAGGAGATGCACATTGAAAGATGTTTCGCTACTCCCAAACATAAGTATCTACTGATTCCCCGTGCAACTTCAGCTAGTCCAGATCGATAACGGAATAGCAGCCAGGGATAGTCACACAAGATCTCTCGAACAAGTGATGTAATTAGAGTACCGTAAGCCAGGGTGACATTGATCACTTTTCGAAGTAATCATTACATATTTTGAGACGCAACACATTTTTTTCAAGTTTAATATTTTTAAACCATGTACTGATGTATGGTGAACAAGATTGGATGGTTTCACCAAAAATTGTCCGCTTACAGCTAATTTTTCAAAAATGATTTCAAGTTGAAGTCCGTTTTCGTGTTCCGGGGTGACTTTGATAACATGCACCCACATCAAGTTATTGATGTCAATGTTTTTCATTCAAATGTTTATTTAAACTAATTCTGGAAAGATACTCATTGTTAAATAGATGTTAATTGGTATTATACAAAGGATTTCAATGTACTTAAAATTCGAGTAACCAAAATTCGTATAATTTGTGTCCAACTAGAATAAAAGATTCTGAAAACCTTTAAAACTGCTGAAATTGTTTTATTTCAGTGCTTTATCAATGTACAAAAAGTTTCATCCATTTTAACACGTTAGAATATTGAACAATAAAAAAATGTTGTGAATTTTAGCTTGAAATAATTTGAAATAATTGCCAACCAGTTTTACAAAAAAAAATGTATTTAAAATAAACAAACTCTTAAAACTAAATTTGACATATCCCAATCTAAAGAAAATTAACAACTCACTTGTAATTTATTACTTTTGCTCAAATCTGAGATTTATTTGTTTTATAAAAAATAGACACTTTGCGAAGCTAGGTAACAATAAGGTAAAGTCAAATTTCGGTTTTTTGTAGTTTTTATACCCAAAAACCGAACAATTTACTTAAAAAGTGTAGCAAATCAGTATTTTATAAGTTTAGAGTAAAATCATTTCAAATTAAAATGATTCGGTAGACTATTCTGGTTTAATAAGCGATCTACGAAAAAAGTTTCGAGTGATCAAAGTCACCCCGATGATCAAAGTCACCCCGGTTTACGGTATTTAGATGCGCCTTTTATTGTAGTTTATAGCTATACAACGTCAATCTTAGGGTTTCAACACAAAAATATGTAACATAATTATAATCAATATACGGGAACCAAGTATGTAAAACTAACATGTACTGCTTTTAATATCTTTCTCCAAGAAATTTCACTTATTACATCCCGTGATATAAGACAGATTGAAAAAAATGAGTTTTAATATACTCACGAGTCGTATCAGATAAATCCTAATTCAAATAAACAATCCTAATTCGAATAGGCTTTTCTCAGAGTAATTCGTTGGAAACAACTGTACATTCTAGATTAATCAAAAATATTTAACAAGATTTACCGGAAAAGCAGCCATTGTTAATATTAAATGAAGGTATGTGTGAGGTGGGAGGATGAGATGCCTGATAAATTAATGCATGGTTTAATGCATAGATTTGTTAGGTGCCTCAGTTTTTTGCCTTATGCGTGCCTTGATTTAATATTAACAGCTAAACAAAATTATATGCTAGACTTAATACGCGTCATTTCCTTGCGCACACATTCGTGCCAAGGAATAGAAAGTTTGATTATAATACTGGTATAATAATGGTACCCGTATTATAACTGAGTTGGGCTTACCGACGGGAAAATGGCCTCAGAATGTACGGCTAGATCTCTGTAATTCTGAAATGGGCCATTGGAAAGTTGGTACAGCTAACACCTACTACATCCCGAGATTGAATTGATTGCATGCATGCGCATGGGGTGATTGTACCATATGCAGAATTTTTTTATCATAATACCGCTGCCGGCCAGTAAGTTTAAGAAGGTTAACACATACACATCGAAACATTCTTTCTGGCATATGCTTTGAAAAAACGATGGTTTCCTTCTAAACTTTTGGGCCCCTCCGAAATTTTTTTCCGGCTACGTACTTGCGACAATTGCTCGCGAATATGATGGGTGTTCATTCAATGAATTTCGAATATGTGTAACTCTGCAGATGAAACTAAAAGGTTAATTCCATTTTACTAAAGCATGTATTGTGCCCTGTTATCCATTTCAGAATCGTCGATACTAACCTTTCCGATTCGAGAGTCCTTCACCATCGTCACCTGCAACTCCAGCAGCAACAGCAACTGCCACAGGAAACTTCAAGTCATTGGTCTACTCAAAGGTAAGCTAAGTATCCTGTTATGGTTTTTAAAACGGCATTTTTCGGCAATCATTTTGAGGGACTTGAACGTGCCTTAAAGTTTATTTACCTGGTGGGAAAACGAGCGAACTCAATTAAAAATTACAGTAGTAACTTAAGGGAGTTCTCCACTTTTCGAGGTATACTGAATGAAAATGCTGTTAGAAAGGGCCTTCCAGTTGCGGTTTCTTAAACACAGATTTATTTTTGCAAATGAATAAATGGCTTATATAATTTTGTACATGAACGTTAGGCCTAAATATGGCTCTTTTTGGAGTCTTGAAAATAGCGAATAAAAATTTGCCTGTGTTGTGGTCGCAACATATCAGTCGAAAAATTTAAAAAAAAATCAGTTTAGTACTCTAGCAATGTCCAGGTATTGTCGCGGAATTTTCAGAGTAGATGGAACTCAATAGAGTTATTTTGCATATTTTGTTATCATAATTCCTGGGGCTATTCTTTATTCCAGGAATGCCGATTCCACTCTGTCCCGCATGGGAGCCCAGCACCATCATCATCATCAACAACAAATACAGCCGCAGGCGCCGCCACCAGAACCAACGAGCCATTGGACCATTCAAAGGTAACTATCATTTCAATATTTTTCATAGTAATTAAATAGAGCTAAACTTGTTCCAACTTCAGCTAGCCAAAAACATTTGGAAAATCCTCCCAATGACATGAAATTTACTCATTATTCTGATCAGAATAATAAAGTAAAGGATAACAGAAATTATTAATGAAACAAAGCAGGCTCTCTACTTTCCCATTTTTTGATGGGGACTAAAGTTCTTAGTCATATTGGAACCTTGAATGGTTTCTAGTTTCTATTCCATTAGCAAACTAAACTAAAAATTCAATCGTAGTTACAATTCAAAACAAATCCTCAATAGTGGCAGATAGTGTTCAAAGCCATATTAAATATTTATATTTTACAGAAATGCCGATTCAACTCTTTCTGGTGCGGGAGCTTCACACCATCATCACCAGCAGCAGCAGCAGCCACCGCCGCCACAACCACAACCACATCCACAAGAACCGATCAATCATTGGTCAACGCAAAGGTAACTATCCTGCCAAGACATTTCACCCCATTGATTCATTCATGATCGAACTAATGCAAAATGTTTCCCTTTTTTCCACTCTCCTATGATGTAATCATTATTTGATCAATTCCCAAGATCTCATATGGTAACATCCACTCTTGCCCCAGTCAGCATACTACCGGACATTGATAGGTCCAATTGGTGATCGCTTAGTGTTCATATACTCACACATAAACGCAAACCACAAAAAATCAAAATAGATCATCCCGAACACTGCCCACCAAACCGTTTGTCATTCTCTGCAGGTCACGTACGGTGAATTTTGCTACAGCCCCGGACAGCCGCAGCCTCGAGGAAAACATCACTCTAGATGACCTGGATGTCAACCAGGAAAGCCAAGACTCCATTCAGTACGTTGATCTGTCGTTTGAAGATACCTAGTGTCGCAATGTTTTTATAATCTCTTACTATGCAGTATTTAAGAAACCCACAGTAATAAAGCGTGAAATAATTATACAATTTGCTTTGCGTTTTTACTTTCTAGTTAGGTAAATGGTCGATTGTGACACGGAGAGTAGCTAGAAGTGATAAGAATTGCCACCTAGTTAGCATGCAGTTAGAATGCGGGTTGTCACTTTCACTCCTCGCATGCTGCTGTACGATTTTGTGGTTTTAAAAGCTGGTGGCGCGGATCGACTCGTCTTCAGTATGTTGCGAATAGTGTACTGAAAATGTGGTCCCAAGCTACTCCGGTAGCGATCGTGTTAGTGTTACTGATAGTTGCTACCAGTGGGACTGAGCGGGAAGAAGATCCACCGCTTCAACCCAGTACTCCACGCCGAGGTCGTTTTCTTGGTCTGCTAGGATTGCTTACCGGGTTAACGCTCGGTGATTCATTGGACGATAGTGATCATCCTCGTATTGGAGCACCCTCTGGGATAGTGAAAATTAACATCGGAAGACCGTTGGCCGAATCATTTTATCATTATATGTATAATCCGTACTATTATGGCAGCGTTCCGTCTATCAATATAAAAATTCCGCTGAGGCCCGAGTCCGGTCATGAAGGGTATGGTGTAGTTGATTTCGGAGTAGGTGCTAGTTCTGGTGCTTTCGGAGGACAAGTTGGACAGTTAGGGCCTCATGGTGGAAATCAGTTCATCGAACCGAGACCAATTCTCTCGGATGTGTTGGTGTGTATAAAAGATGTCAATTAAAACATATTTTACAAGTGACGAATCATATTTCTTTGAAATCATTTTCTTTTATCATTCCTTTAGGAATCCACTGAAACAACTATTGCAGAAGAAACCCCTAAAAAACCTAAAAAAGTTCTAAGTATCAGGAGCTCTAAGTTGCCCTACTCCCGAATAATACGCAGCACTATCAGAAGTGACATTACCGAGGATGAACAAATAGCATCAGTTGTAAGTGTCGACAAGTTTGAACAAACTAGTCCGACAACTACCAACCTTGCCGTAGAAGATACACTGGAACTAGAGTCAACTACAACAGCGACAACCGAGCAACCACTGATACTGCATGCTACGGCAATCCCAATCATCGAGGATAACTCAATCACCACTCAAGCGTCAGAGCCGCCTTCGTTCCCAGTTCCACAGTCGTATATCGTCCATGACGGCAGTCTTCCGGATCCGTCAATCATCAGCATTACGACAGCCGAGCCTGAGCTTAGTTTCAAACCAAGTCGTCCGGACAAATTGCAGGATTCGTGCATAAACCGAGATGAATTTCGTCCGGTTGTTAAAATCTAATCTATGTGTTGAAGTTGCGTTGTAGTCTTAAAATAAAAAGTTTAAAATAACTCACTCGATTAAAATTATTCCTGAAAGTAAAGAATATACAGTGGAACCTCCATTTACGAACCAAACCTGGGGTTAGTAAATTGAATTGGTTCGTAAAAAAAGTTTTCCTTATATGGGATGCAGATCGTAACATTCTTATAGAATTTGCTTTCGTACAAGCAGTTTACAAAATTGAATGATTATATAACTTAAAAATTATTCTGCATTAAATAGGTTGGTAGGAATGCTTATGTTCCAGATATTCCAAGAATTAATGAGGTAATACGTTCAATTGATGTTTATAGTCATCGAAGAACTTTTTGAAATACAGAACGTAAGATCTATAAGAGCCATAAATAATTAACATGTTGATGATTTTTTCTCTGTGTGTTCTTTGAGATTAATGACATAATGCTCTATATCAGTGATTCTAAACTTGGGGTCCACCGACGGAATCCGTTACAAACAATACTTGAGGTAAATTTGTCAGTGCCATTCCCATTAAAATGTGGTTGACAAATAGCGCTGTGCACCTAGCCTGGTCAGATTCGTACGTACCAGTTTTGTAATCAGACGGCACATTACGGAAAACAATGCTCCAAAGTCGCTAAGAAAAATCTACCTTATACAACCAATACAAAAAAAAGTTTTCAACAGATGCAGATAAAACACAATCCATTGGCCAACCAATAACTAATGCGCTTTGTATATCGAAACTAGCTTTCTTTACCAACAACAAAATAGCAACGATTGTTCTAGTATCTCCAAACAAACAACCAGCACCATACATGCCGATAAAGCCGGATTTGCAACAGCGACGCGTAAAAGCAAGAAACAAATAAGAACTTCATGCACCGATATGTAAAATATGGACGTAAACGATAACGCGAAAGAAGGTAAATGGGTTGACACCCGCCAAGAAAAAAGTTCTCAAGACGCAGCAGCAAGATTCATTTACAAAACTTTCCTGTCCGCAATAACTTTGTGTTATTCTTTTATTCTTACCTAATGTAGAAATATGCAAAACTCCACGGCTCAATTATGTTAACCCATTGAGTCGTGTCAAACAAATAAAAAAAATCGAAGCCAGGTCGCAATAACCCAGGGTGATTTCGAAGGGGCGCGTGGTATGAAAAAGTTTGCAAGGAGAAGTTCAACGAATGTCACAGGTCAATTAAGGTCGTCCTTGTGCACAGGTCTAAAGATCTGCGTAAATAATAGCAGATAAAATGATTCTATAGAGGGTAGTGGCCCAATTCGGACCTAGTAAGGGTTTATGAGCTATAGAACTGGAACGTGTAACCCGATTCACAAATAAATCTTTTTTTTTCTCCTGAAATCTTGATCAATTGCGCACATTTTTTTCTAAGTCGACTTTTTTCGATCTTTTACTGTTGTTACCTCGAGCTGCTCAGGGTAGGAGAAATTATGCTTGTCGGTGGTGAATATGAATGTCACCCACCATCATATGCACTCATTTAGAGGGTGACCCATTTGCCTTCGGTAATATCACAGACAATGCAACCAGACGAGGACCAGCAAACGGGTGTACTTACGTAGGGGATGCTCAAAAGCTACGACCTGATTAGACTTCCTGGACGACAACCAACGACGAGGGCTGGCGACTCCTTTTGAGTCCGAAATTCGAGCAAAATCGAAACGTGATGCAAATTCACTAACCCAAGGTTCAGTTAAGTTACAATATCACTAATCTTCGTCATTAAACATCTTAACTCTATTTATTACTTATAAATAACCTAATTCTAAGTGACGTCACTTGCTACTTGCGGTTTGGTTTGACGGGTGTAGACGGAAGATGGCCGGATCGTCGACTGGGTGACATGTTGGTGGTTTACGGTGACAATGGCTGTGTATGGCGGCAGTGGCGGTGCGTCGGTTATAACTGGGACTCTGGTCCAACGGTTAGCCGTCGGAGCGTGTATGGCGTGCGTCCTTCGACCGGATAGTGGTATTTTCTTCTCTCGGGAGTAGATTCGACCTGCGGCTTGTGGTTGCCGGTTTTCAGGGTTGTCGGCAGGCAGAAGAATGGCGTGGTGGCTGCCGGGATTGGTTCCAGTGGGGTCTTGGCACGTGGCGACGGACAGAGAGCCGTATGTTGGCGGTAGTTTCCGTTCCTGTTCTTGGTCTCGTCCTGCGAAGGAATAGGTTCCAGATGACAATCTGGAGCCAAGAATAAAAGGTCCTCTGGGGACCTACCCAGAGGTATTAGTTACATAACCATACAACCATGTGGTACCCGCTACCACCTTCCCGTCTACTTTTTTGTACCCAATTTTTTACCTTTTTTTCCGGTATTTTAATTTGTCTGTGAACCGTCTTCTCACCGTTATTTTACTTTGCGTACAACTAAATTTTAGATTAATATTTTAACGACAATCAACTTTTAACATGAATATTTTACAAATACCTTTTAAACTCTATTACTCTAGTCCATTAATCAGTCCTTTTGTGTTTGGACTTTTATTAACTGTAACTATAAAAAAGTATTAAATCAATTAATCTGCATCACTTTTAACACTTAACAAAAATTACTTTAGAAAATTAAGAACACCGTGCGCACTTCTTATTTCTTTGATTGTCAGAGCAGAAAGAAGGATCAGGGCCTGGAGCTGAGCCTAAAACGGTGACGTATTCGTAAGTCGGCACCGGAGATGAACCGAACACCTCCGAAGTTTGACAGCTCGGCTATATCCGTTTGCTAACCCTTTTACTGGCTACTCTACCCGTGGCGTGTAGCGGCGGCTAAATGAGACAGGTACCGCTGTAAATAAGTACTGTAAAATGATGTGGGTACCATTTGGGCGGCAGTGGAGCTCGTAGCAGGAAAAGGCAGAGTTGGATTTGGATGCT
Organism: Topomyia yanbarensis; assembly: GCF_030247195.1. Classification (NCBI taxonomy): domain Eukaryota; kingdom Metazoa; phylum Arthropoda; class Insecta; order Diptera; family Culicidae; genus Topomyia; species Topomyia yanbarensis. The sequence continues at coordinate 53,986,639 of NC_080672.1, forward strand.
GGGAGGGCAAAATATTGAACCGCTCAAGGATTGATATTTATTGTGGCGGAGCCATCAATTGCTCATCGTAACCGACGGTTACACTGTATTGTGTATAAACGGTTCTGCGCAAAAGTTCATGAAAGGTCCGAATTATCCCAACCCTGTTCCAATTTGGACCACCCATTTAGAACGGGCGTGACAGGTAAATGGCGAACATCGACGAGTGAAATCATATTGGAATCAAACATGGTGACTTCCTGTCACGCAAAATTTTCTAAAACCCTTACAATACGACTATTTTTGCAACGGGTTTATCGAGTAGATAGTAATTGAAAGTTGCCAGTTTAAATTTTCAAGTTATGTCATATGTTGAATTGCGGATTCTGGAAGCCAATTTGAAAATACCCCTAATGTTAAGGCCATAGAAAATTTTGATTTATCAGATAACGCCATTTTGGATTTCAAAACGGGAACGAAAATCGGAAAAAAATTTCTCTGGAAATTTATGATTAATGATCAAAAATGTTATGAGGTTCTGTCTAGGGACCACCGGAATCGGAATCTTGGGTTTCAAAATGGCATAAAATATCGATTTCCGTCATCTCCTCAACAATTCCATTCCGGAAGTACCCATATTGTTTAGTTTATAGAAAGTATTCAAACCCAGAGGAAAGCCATCTTGGATTTCAAAACAGCCTAAAACATCAGCATCCGATCGTCAATCCCATTCCGAAAATACTCTTATAGTTGCGGTTATAGTGCGTTTTCTAAACCGGAAGTCGCCATTTTAAATTTCAAAATGGCCTAAGCATCGATTTCCGGTATCGACCCGTAAATCCCATTCCGAAAAAAAACCCATATTGTTGGGTGATAGAGCGTATTCTAACCCCGAAGTTGCCATCTTGGAATTCGACATGGCCTAAAACATCGATTTCCGTCATCTCCTCGCCAATTCCATTCCAAACCTGAAGTCGCCATTTTAGATTTTAAAATGGTCTAAAACATTGATCTCCGCCGTTCAATCTCGTCATTTCAATTTCGAAAATGCGCATATTATTGTAGTTATGGAGCGCTTTATGAACCGGAAGTCGCCATCTTAGATCTCAAAATGGCCTAAGCATCTATTTCTACCATGTACTCGTCAATCCTACTATGGACAAATACATAGGGGAACCCGGGGCTATTCTGACCTGCTTAAGCAAATCGCCCTTTTAGCTGGATAGATAGGTTAGGTGTATGGTTTTGCAGTCTAATTTTTAAGCAAAAACAAACTATTTTGTCTTCATCCGACGTTTCGGTCCGTTTGGAACCTTTTTCAAAGATTCGATAATTGTTGATTTGTTGTCAGATCTGTTGTTGTCCAAAAACGGATTGTCATATGGTTTTTCAGGATCATCTGTTCCGATCGTGTAAAGTCTTATCGGAATCGAAACGCTCGTCTTTTTCCCCTGAATTCGGTTCAGTCAATATCTTTCAACTAACTGCTAACTTTTGCTTGACATTTTCTTTTTGAACACTCAAAAAGAATTGACATTTGCAAAAGTTAGTAGTTAGTTGAAAGATATTGACTGAACCGAATTCAGAGTTATAGTTTTCTAAACCGATTTTGCGATTTGTCTCAACAATCTCATCCCGAAAATACCCATATTGTTGAGTTTATGGAAAGTTTTCTAAACCGGAAATCGCCATCTTGGATTTCAAAATGGCTTAAAACCTTGATTTGCGGCATCGACTCGTCAATTCCGAAAATACCCGAGTTATATTAGTAATAGCAAAGAATTTTTAAAATTGTGTGCAACTTTACACTTTACGAATTTCGTTCTTTAAAAAAAGCGTTCGTTTTTTCGAACTTAATTCGTGAAAAAGTTACGTAATTCGAATACATTGAAGACCCGATTTTATCAGCTTTTTGACCAGATTTTGTGAGCCTTATATGAAAATATGTTTATTGAGCTCTAGCAGTCGAACCAAGTCAAATTCGAGTACAGCATATTTTACTTATCTTAGAGATGCAATTTGTATAATATGCACTGGAAGATCCTCTTAAGGGAAATTTTTATTAAATAATCAGAAAGGGTTGTAAGGCTATGTCTAGAGCATATTTTAATAGCTTCGGTTTATTAACATGAAAGAAAAAAATTTGCCCATTTTTTCATAATACCCATTTTATCAGCCTAAAATCAACCAAGGGACTGATAAAAATGGGTTTTCTCTATATTACGAAAAGAAAAAGTTCGTTAAAGGAGGTTTCAGTATATCACATTTAAACCTGCATTTAATGTTCATTCGTTGACTTAAAAAACATTAATTGCTTTGTGTTTATAATTTTGCTCTATTAAGGAGAGGTTCTCATACAAATGATTAAAAAGTTAAGCAAAATTTGAGTTACTTTTGGTGGGCCAATGAAAAAACACAGAAAACGCTTTTATTTTCGTCTTCGTTTACATTTACCCATCAATTTTTCAAAACCATGATTTCTCAAAATGAAAAAATGGCGCCCGTTGTGACGCTCTGTCTAAGGTCAGGTGCACGTGAAATCCCAAAACTGCATACAGCCTGCTACCTTAGTATCGATCTGAAACACAAACCTACTACTAACTCTCTAAAGTAAGCTAAATTTATTGGAGTAATTGCACGGATCCCGTTTAACACAATAGAGTAAACACGTATACCTTCAAAAAATGCAAAGAAAAAAATCAAATTTTTGAAAATTTTGAATGAGACCTTAAATGATCAGTACACCCAATGCTTTCCTTTTTCTCATGCCTTCGACACTCTGTAGCAAAGGATTAAAATTCGCCTTCCACGTCGAGTCAAGTATCGTTAGGGATTGACTCCTAAAGACCCACAACAGCAAAACAGACACCGGTAACTGCCAGACGGATCAATCAGGCTTATCTAGTCTGATTTTTGTAGCCACTGCCCTGCGCCAGCAGATTTTACGACATCGCGCCTAAACAAACAACTGCTCGCCGGAACTACCTCTCCGATAGAGTAAGATCGGAAATGAACTTCGGAGCAGGCGCCTGACAGATTTCCTCTATATCAACAGCCGGTGATTCGATTTGTTTACTGCGCCCAATTGGTCTCAGCATGTGCGGTTCCGCGTCATCGGGCCAGACAATTCCTACTCAAAAAGTCAAACAACAGTCTGTCCCAGCCTGCAGTCACAACATTGCCGAACGAAGAAACCCTACGAAACTGCATAGATAAGCGATCCCCGGGAAGGAAGTGAAATTTATTATCCTTTGCTTTTTTTTACTCCGGCTTACTTTATTTGGATCGGAACGAATTTCCCTGGCGCTTGCTCGAGTTAAGCCGACGAAGTGCAACTCTTGGAAACACACCAGCGAATTTTTGGGTTTCGTCTTGCTGCGAGTGGAAATTGAGACACTGCAATTATTGGATCTTCTAGTCTAGTCGTGCCTTTTTTATGCCTGATGGGCGTGCTGCAGGAGCTACCGCTGCCGTTGCTGCCGATAAGTGGCTCGTGTTGTTTGGTTAAAAGGTTAGGAGACATTTTTTATGCCTGGTGTCTGCCTTCGAGGGGAAAAGGAAAAAAATACAACAAAATAGACGACAACCAACGGGTTCAAGTGGTCTCCGAATAGATTTTTTATGGGCATCTTGTTGAGTAATGACGTTGGTCACCGGAATCAGAATAAATTAATTAATTCAATATTGTTGGAAATCATTCAAAGCGAATAAATTGAAAAAGTGATACAATTTTGTGAAACGCAAATCACCTGTGTTGGATATTCCAAGTAATAGATCGTTAAGGAGGAGGCGAAGTTTCAGAAGCAAAACTAGCGCGAGTAAATTTTACTTCGAGAATTGCTTCAATCTCTTGTATCTTGTGCATTCTCAATAATTGGATCATTAAATGATAACAACCTGAGCAATCATTACCTACTACAACACAACATCAAGTTTAGTTCTCAATTTGTTATCAGACTCTGCTCGGGAAGCGCCGCACGTAGGATTTTTTCGATATTTTGATTTTACGCGAAATGGCGCACTTTTGCGTGAAGAAACGCCGAAAATGTCATAAAAAGTCATAAAATTGTTTATTGAAAAAGTTAGGCAATAAAAAAATAAAATCATACGTACATCGCTGGAGAAATCAATTTTGAATATACTGTGAAAATTTCAAAGCGACCAAAAATCATTTGTTCGAGTTACAGCCAGCTCAAAAAACTTGTTTCATGAAAAAATGCAGTTAAAATTTTCAGTACACACGGGATATACAAAGAGGCGTTGTGGCAGAATTGAAAATTTAAACATTTATGTATTGTTTTCGTCTTTCATGTTTTGGGATATCATTTTGAACATCCCAAAGCACATTGCAGTGATGTAACCCCTTAACTTCATTCTTTATATTCATTTTTTAAGTTTTTCATTTCATGGATTTTATTCGATTTGCATTTTTTTTTTTTTTTTTTTTTTTATTTCAATTATAGAGGTTTTAACCTTAAGGTCATTCGCCTCTTCGGGTTAGAAAAATCTCTTAGGAAAAATTTCTAACCCTATGTGCGGGGTCGGGACTCGAACCCAGGTGCGCTGCGTACAAGGCAATCGATTTACCAATACGCTACGCCCACTCCCCGATTTGCATTTTTTTTCATTGTGAATATATGACAAATTTTAAATATATGATCATATCATTTTATTCATTTATTTGATTCTGCTCTCGTTTGATTCATTTGAGTTCGTTTTATCTATTGTACTCGTTTCATTCTTTGGATGCATTCGTATCCGTTTATTCATTTCGTGCATTACATTAATATTATTTATTTGACTTTATTTTATTTACTGTTTTTATTTTATGCAATTTATTCATTTTTTCAGTTTAAAAATTTTATTCAGTTTTTTTTTATTTTAATAGTCTGACTAATTTTGTTCAATCATTAATTTAATTCATTTCATTAAAATTATTAATTTGACACAAATTATTCTATTTTATTAATTTTATAACTGGTCTAATGTCGCTTATTTTTCATTTTAATCATTCAATTTATTTTATTGTTTAAATTTTTTTCCTTATTATTCATTTTACCATATCTATTTATTTTGTTTATTTTATCCATTTGTTTAATCATTTTAATAATTTTATCAATTTCTTTCAGTACTGATATTTTATTCAGTTTTTTAGTTTCATCAATTTTGTTGATTCCGTTCAGTCATTCATTTCATTTATTCATTTCTTTTCAGTTCAATTTATTCAATTAATTTTCTAACTTGTTTACATTGTCTACATTACTTAATGAGCTAAAACTAATTTGATTTATTCACGATTTTTTTCGTATTTTATTAATTTGGTTTATATTAAACATTTTACTCGTTTTATAAATTTGATAACTTTGTACCCATTTCTTGCTTTAAGGAGGTCCTCTTATAGAGTAAGGTGGGGTAAAAGTGCGCATGGGACACAAGCGCTAGAACCTGGCAACTCTATATGGATTTAGTATATCATTAAGTCAACTAATCGCACATATAAGCATGAAAGGTTTGAATATAGTGGCTTGAAATTAAGGGGGAAGGACCATTTTTCGCTGTTTTGATGTAATTTTTTGAACGACATTGTCTAAAAAATGAAACATTCAAATTTGTTCAACATAATGGAAAACTGAACAACATCAACCGAGGCAGAGGGAGGGGTACTTTTTAGTTATGAAGGAAGAGCAAGAGGGGATGGATATCCTAAAATTGATTAGTTTAATTTATGGGCGGTAATAAATCGGCTATTTAATCAGTACGCACTTTTGCCCCGTGCTATGCGCACTCTTGCCCCGACCATGGGGCAAAAATGCGCATTTCAGAATTCATAAGAAAATAATTATTTCTCGGATTACAACCAAAACCAAGAGATATCTAGTATTACGTTTGGAAGATGTGTGATGAGAGTATTAATTTGTAATCATGCCGATTTTCTAGTGCTTTTCTACCAATAGTTATTTTACGAAAACTGTTAGGTTCGCACTTTTGCCCCACTTTACTCTATAATTGTGCAAAAAGTACCTAATGTTTGATAATTTTTTTTTTTTGAAGGAGTTAAATGACTTAGACATGTGCGCTATTCTGCAAAATGTTTATTAAGGTTTCATCTATAAAATAAAATTTTTTGAGTGTAACGTGTCAAAAATGGCGACTCCAGCAAATGGTGTTTTGAAAACCATCTCAACTGCGGGCAACGATACAGGTCGCAATTCGTCATCTACAAGCAGCCAACCGAAACGATCTCGAAGATTACATTCCGTAGATGCGCCACAACCTAAAAAACATGAAAAAAATCGATATAGAAACAAAATGGCGGCTTTTTGAAAATAAAGTATCTTTTTTTTCGCATGATTTTTCCTCTTTGGCTGGCTGTAAAAAATCGTTAATGATCAAAATATTGCGATTTTGTAGGTTACAGCGCTCGAGAATGTTGTCTTCTTTTAGGCGGGCAAAACCCGAAGTCGGATAAAGCCGCCATTTTGGACGCCATTTTTGACACCTTACACGCGAATATGTTTATTTTATAGATGAAACCTTAATTAACATTTAGCAGAATAGCACACAGGTGTAAGTAATTTTACTGCTTCAAAATTTTTTTAAACATTAGGTACTTCTTGCCACAATTATATAAGTGGACCCCCATTCATTCGAGTTCTAAAATTTTGCAAAAGAAAAAACCAGCCACGGTTGTATTGAATTGAAAAAGGAGCGAAATCGGCAAAGTCCCAAAAAGTCGATTTGCATAAAAAAAATTCGAGATAACATAAAATCTCGACGTTTGGCTTGTTTGGCATCAAAAATACGAATTCGATTTCTGAAATTTCATGGGGCATCCCTTTAAAAAAAATTTTTGAGCACTGGCTTATATGGGAATTTTATATGTGACCGGACGGTTTATTCTACATTTCCGGAACCATATAAGTGATCCGTTTTATAGACATCTGTGGGGATATGTGGGGGCCCAACCATTTCTGAGAAACTGGTGTGACTTCGTTAATTTTAAAAGATGGCCGCTTTTCTCGGGCACTTCTGGAACCGTCTATGGTGGTCAATGTAGTCAACGAAAGTTTGGTTGGCCGTCGGTGACCTAGAACTGCAAATTTAAGTTGTTTGAGAGATAGTTTGAGAGGAGTATCGGTTTGAATCGCAATTTGCTATGTGATCGCATGCCACAACTCGTAACTCCACAACCGGAAGTCGGATCAGGATGAAATTTAATAGCCATTTACGGGGGCGCAACACCTTTCATTTGAGACTAAGTTTGGTGGAATGGGTCTAGCTATCTCCAAGAAACCGATGTGACTGTTATTCTGAATTTAGATACTTCCACCGGGGCTTCTGGAATCGATGATAGTGGCCAAAGAGACCTTGAATGGCTGTTAGTGACCTAATACTATAAATCAAAGTAGTTGTGGTTACATTTTGGAAAATTTTTCACCTTTATACATTCATTGCAGAATACATTAAAATCGACATTTTCTGAGTGATCGTACTCATCACCCTGTGATTCCGGAACCGGAGGTCGGATCCATTAGAAATTCAATAGTAGCCTATGGGAACGTTGCACCTTTCATTTGGGACTAAGTTTGTGAAAATCGGTTCAGCCATCTCTGAGAACTTGGTCGAAGACAACAACTTTCTACAAGTCTACTTTCTACTTCTGCCGCAGTCAGACGTACAATCGAGCCAAGTGAACAACAGGCCTCTCGATCTAGTGTGCATTGTCTCGAGAACAAAGGAAACATCGGACTATTCTTGTCATCATGAGTAAAGTTGACGAAAAAGCTCTACTCCGACTCAACGCTGCGGTCGTTGACTTTAAATTTTGTTTAAAACGACCGTGTTTTAGTGAAGTGGAATACCTTCTGAAGATAACAATGCAACTTAGACTTACGAAAGTGTTGTACCTTCAGTATCATCATCTTCGCAGTGCAGTGTTAATATCATTCAACACGTTAGCACAAGCCTAGCGTTTCGTTTTGAAGAACAACTTAAAACACGTGGTTGAAAGTGACAACGTTGGAATTAAGATTTCCGTATATATTGAGAATGATTATATAGATGTAAGGTTATATGAACTATCGCCTCGTACCCCTCCTGAGCCAATTGCAAAATGCATGTCGCAATACGGAGAAGTAGAATCCGTTACACCTGATACTTGGAGAAACTTCTTCCCGGGTACTCCTAACGGCGTTTTTGTAGTAAGGATGCGGGTCGAAAGGCCTATACCCTCCTACTTGACAATAAAACTCAAAACTCACGGAACTACAATTATGAAAACTACGCTATGCACCCATGAGGGGCAAACTCCTACGTGCAAGTATTGTAATCAGACAGCTCATCATGGACAACCTTGCGGGGAAGATGCAGAGGAAGACGCATCTCAGGCGATTGCCAACTCATCTACGGCAAACCAACCCAAAACAGAGTTTTCAATACCAATGCCTGAACCACAAACGGTGGCCAAATTTGTGGCAGCAGTTGCACAGACCATAATAACAACCACAAAAGAAGCATCCAGTACCGCTAAATCAACTGTAAGCAACATTAGCAAGGATAACAATAACAGTGACGGATTCACGCTGGTCAGCAATAAGTGCAAGTAACAAGGAAAAACATCTGATCACGGACACCAAGCCGGCTTCGACCTGGACGTGAAAAACAAAGAAGAATTAAATGACCCCCCAGATGCAGATTGCCAGCAAACCCCGCGAAAGAAGGTCTCCGCTCGCAATAAAAAGTTGCGCGCTCGAGATCCAGTATTATAATAATATTTGTTTATATTTTTATTTTTACATTTGTAAACATATAAAAGATCCACGGCTCCGTTAAGCTACTGCTATGAGCCGTGTCAAATAAACGAATTATAAAAAAAACAACTTTCTGCCTCGTTAGTATAAAAAGTTATTTTTTTAGTTCGATCATAGTAAGTCATGCCTAATTTCAATTGTTATCAGATTGTGGGGAATATTTATACAAACAATTCCTCCAAAGACACCCTGTGAATGTATTCGATGGTTTAGCCTCTAGTGAATTAAGTTCACGTTTTTGGCGTTTCCGCCCACTGTGCATGGCCAAGATCAGCCATATGAGTGGAATCTGTATATTCTGCTTTGATACTGAAGAACTAAAAAAAAATCCAACACATTAGCACATAGCTGGCTAAAAACACTTCTGATTTCACCAGCTCCGATAAAAGATCAAAAACATTACAAGGTGATTTGTTTTTCATTTTAAAATATACACTTGAGAGCTTGCACATTTTCAAGCGATGCCAAACCTTGTTCTTTGAGGGCACCGGTTGCCAATATATCTAATACTCTCTTGTCTAGACTCTACCTAGAGAGCTCTACTTCGAAACGCTGTAACTTTCAATTTATTGCTTGGATCTCTATGAAAATTTGAAGATATATTCTAAAAGAGCTGTACTTGCAGATCGAGAAATAATAGGTTTTTCGAAAAAATAAACGTTATGTAACCCCTTAAGTTGAATATTCGTCGTCTCAAAACTAAAATTTTCAAAATTCAAAAGGAAAATACTTGCAAAGTCAAATAACTTAATAGCTATCCATTTTTTTCGAGTTCCAAATATGACTCCGTATTTTCATACCAAAAAAAACTTTGGCTACAACGATCTTGAGACCCCGCTAGGCAAGAAGACTGCGACGCCTGATGCCTTTCTGCCTTTGCCAGCTGGTGGTTGCCGGTGGGTACAAAATCAACAGTGCTCAAGACGGTTGGACAAAAATCAAACAGAGACAGGAGACCTAGAAAGGACGAATGAGACATCGCGACAAGTGGCGCTGTTTGTTTTGTCTGGTCAGACGCCAAACATTTGCTGTCGAGTAGTGATGGATAACACAATGGGTAGGATATTTAAGGATGCCATCCAGTCAGGATGGTAGTCAGTAACCATTCTAACTTAGAGACAACAAGAGCTGAGCAGTTGTTTTAACTGATTGACAAGGAATAGTTGAAAACCGGTGTGACTAAACACTTACTATCGTTGAACCTACTGAAGTGATACAACAGTATAAAAATGTACGCTCAAGTGTTTGTGCTTGTTTTAAGTGTAAATTTTGTGAGCACATATTCGCTAAGCAAAGATTTAAATCAAAATGAAGACTATAGTGAATATTTCCGCATCCTATCGGCTTATCATCGACGACTACAGAGTGAAGGCCTCTATGCTAAACAATCACAAGGTGAATAAAAAATTCCCTATTCAACCATTCTTAATAAAACATATTTAATAGTCATTTCAATTTTGATAATATAAAACTAACAGAAGCATTTATCAACTCAACCACAGATTTTCTACCAACGAGTTTTGATGAACTGTCGGTTCTGCAGCTGATCCCGATCACAATAAAACAACTTCGCCATTCTCAACTCTCCAAGGAAGAACGCCACGCGCTTCACAAAATTTTCGGCAACATTTGGGATATGATCGTGGATGAGTCCCGGCGAAAGAAATCCGAAGCGCGCAATCCAGTTCTATCGATCTTATTGAACTCTCGTGAAATTCGGCAAGGTAGCCAAGAAATCCGTCAACAGCTTACCAGTGACGTTGATGGCAATTCCGTCCAGAGAGTGTTCTCCGCCGAAAATGCCAAACCCATTCGCTTGGCGGATGACACCACGGTGGAACCGTCCCAGCGTCTACTGCGCATGTTAGCCGTCATAATTCAAAAATCTTCCAACGAACGATCTCGCAAAGCATCACCTTCCTCGAGTACTAAGCACAGCCAAGCGGACTCCATAAAATTAAGCAACGCAAAAGTAACGGTCAAATTCCCACGAGTGAAACGGTCACCATTCTCGGTGATTTCAACGAGTAACGTACAAGAATCGCTTGAACAGGCGGAACCCAATCAGGCAGCTGACTCGAAAGCGGATCTAGCAGACGTCAACGGCGACAGCAACAACAATAACAGTCTGGACGATGATGATGATGATGCCTACTACGAAGATGAGTACTACCCGGAACACGCGACGGAGGATGGAACGATTGACGGCGGTGCTAACGAAATTCAGACGCAGAATCAAAAGAAAAGCAAATCGTCCCTCTCGCAGGACTATGCGTATGATGAGGGCGAACAGGAAGGTGACTACTTTTGGGACATATTTAAGCCACGCTTTAGCCCCGGAGAGTTCGAGAATCCTTCGTTCAATGAACTTATCATGTTGGCAGCGCGCCATCGAGCAAAGAAACAGTCAACAGTGGGGAAGAAATCTAAGAACTATAGGACAACTGCTAGTGAAGAATATGTGGATGATTATTGGAACTAGGATATTTCAGAACTTTGCTTGGAAACTTAGTGGAAGTGTCATCGTACGTGGGTGTTAACTCGATTGTGAATATTAGACGTTAGATAGTTTGCATATTTATTATAGTATAGAATATTGATTATTTGGTTAATTGTTATACAATGTTAGCTGATTAGTAAACGGATTACACTTAAATCTAAAATCAATATTGGTGAGATACTAGATTTTGAAGAATGCATTGCTAAAATCAGTTGGGTAGTTTAGTTCCTCACCTCAATAAGCGGAATAAATCCGTTCAAAAATAATGAAAAAATCACGATTTCGTGAACTGAACGATATACAAGTTTCTGAAATTATCAATAATAATAAAAAAGACTAGTTTGCGCCAAAGATATACATGGCGTTACATTAGAATTGGGTTACTGTGGTTGTTCCCTGGACCTATTTAGATTTCGTTATGGCTATTGTTCATAATTTGGGGATACATTGGTTTTGCATAGAGTATATCAACTAAAAGAGCCGACAATTAGACGAACTTTATAATTTCAGGAGCTTAGTCGTGACTTTCGTAATTTCTCAACACGTTACCGTGATTTTTCTTCATGAATCTTCATGGTGCTTTCGAACAGAACGACATTTTTGTAAGCATTTCAGTTCTCTAAACACTAAATTTTGAAAATAAGCATAAGCATAAGAGATCGCCCATGGTTGCTACTTCGTTATTGACCAGAACCAATAGAGATTGCAAAAGATTCATTGGAACAACATGCTTGGGAATAGCACGATGAGCCACATTGTGCAATCAATATTGATCCCTGCATGCTGATCGATACCGACGCCGGCCACGTCCGAATGCAGATCTTCTAGGAATGGGAGGAATGTTAGCCCGATACATGTCACTGCTAGAGTCCGAAGAATCCTCCGCATCTTCAAATGTATCACGGGCAGGGTAGATTTGTTAGTAAGTCTGCCAAAAGCGTTATCATCTAATAATTGCTCTGGGCAGTCGACTGCCGAGAATTAGGGAAAGTTATCATTTGTTCTATTAATACGATTGACCAAATAAGCAACTTGAACTCCGGAAAGCTGACTATGAGAAGCACTGCTTATATACTTTTTGAACACGCGACGAATTTGGCGTGGTTTCTATAGTTTCGGTGCTGATCCAAGCGATCGTTTAAATAAAATAAGGAATCTTATACAAGAGGAATTGGTGTGCGTCTTATCTATTCTTCTAGATAGTTGGAATTTCGGGCTTTTATTAATATTAAACTGCAAAATTAATATGAAAACGGGAGATGAAAACTGAGGTATATCAGCAGCATTAGTATAAAAGAATGCCTAATTAAAGCAAATACCAGGATGCCAATTCTAAGCAATCACTTCCGCGCGCGTGGAAACGAACTGGGGCTACAACTAAACAACCGTTTGCGCGACAGGGATATAAAAAAAATTGACAGAGGAAAATCTATAACTGACCTTCGATCCCTCACGCGAATGGGCCATTCTCACTTCTCATGCATGACCAAAATCATCACTGCCCTCAGACGATACCATACGTTCTCCCCACGCACACCCAATGCTCCGTGTACCAATTCCCCAACCGGTCAAACAAGCACCATACGAACATAGAAACCAGTCTACTCAGTCCAGAGCAATGCCAGTTAGATGCCATAAAATCAGCGAACAAACAAAAATGCATACGACAAAATATGTTCACTTTTGAAGATAATAAAATGAAGACTACTACTCCGGGTTGAACCTTTGTTCGTGCCCGTCACAAATCTTGATAGCTCCTGGTAAACCAGGAGTTCTTGAGTTTTTCAACAGCAACAGTCTTTTTCAAGACTATCTACATTTTTCGACTGTCAGTCTTTCTCAAGGCTACCTTCTTTTTTCTACTCAATCAGTCTTTTTTAACATGGAAAAAAATCCGTTCATAAATGCATCAACAAAAAATCTCGATTTCGTGAACTGAATGATTTACGAAAACCGTGACCAAATTCCAGAAATTATGAATAATAAACCTCGTATTTATGAAACTATTTGTGTTTTCGAAAAAGTAATTCGTCTCGAACATATACATGGCGTTACATTAGAATGTTTGGTTGGCTTAGTGTTGTTGTTCCCTGGACATGGAGAGGACCCAGAAAAAAAAATTCGGAGGTGGTCCGAAATTTCGATTTTGAAATGTATAATAGGTATTATCTTGCTACAGCCTCGGCGACAACATGCCTCAACTTCGGCCCAGTTGAGGCAAGTTGTCGCCGAGTCTGTAGCAAGATAATATTATATGGGTGTACCCCATTAGGCATAAATACGTTAGGCATACGGACGTTTGGCATACGTACGATAGGCATAATGGACGTTAGGCATAAATACGTTTGGCATAATGGACGTTAGGCATAGTATACGTTAGGCATAATGGACGTTAGGCATAATCGACTATTGGCATAATGGACGTTAGGCATAAAATATCATATTTAAGTATCCTTTAAGGAAATAACTTTTTGGTGGTGACAGCCTCGGGTGATGAGAGCGAAAATGTTTGAATTTTTTTTAATTACTCTGGAAGCTGATAAAACTCGATTAACATTTTATTCTATTGTATATGCCTCAAGAAATCTTCACTCAAATAAAAGATGCAGAACGAATGAGCAGCGAATGAACAAATTGCACATCTCTAAAATAGGCTAAATACTCTTGTTTAAAATCAGTCTATTTTGTATTAAGGTGTGAATAAAGCACATCAACCCATTGATGCCCATGTTGCTTGTAAACAACAACGTAAACTGCTAAAGCCTTTGATTTAGGCAGAATTTACTCACAAAAACAAGGAAGACCAGTAACTCGGACTATTAGAATTTAGAACTGAAGTTATTGCTATTAGTCTGATATAACTCTGCTGGAGCAGTACCACCATAGGTATTGACAGTTGGCGTTGATAAATGAAATTTTGATATATCTTCATTATTTTCCATTATTATTGAAAATGGCTAAAGCGTATCTTCGACTATCTTTTCCTAGCATATAGAGTATTGAAAATTTTCTAGGAGAATTGTGTTGAGCACCGGAAGGTAAATATTGAGCAGCTTCCAGCACTGCGAAAGAAGCATCTTTCAAAGCATGTTTTTCGTGTTTCTTGAACCATGAACGATAGAAAAAAGTTGGGCATGTGAGGATTAACTTAGATTAGTTCTTCGTGCATGCAAGGTGTAATTGTCCAAGAAGAAAATACATAACCTAGAAGAACAGCTCATGAAAAAAAGAATGACGCATTTTATTATTCATTCAACGAATATATGAGTATTGCTGGTTCTATATTGATTATCTCTCATATTCTTAAGCACAGTGACTGTATTCTCGAGGCCACCACAAATAGAACTACCGAAACTCTTTGATGTGAGAGAGTTTATTCCTGTACTGTGATGAGTTACCCAAACGAAAAATGTATCGTCACATATGTAGAATCCGTAGCCTAATGTGGATCCTGTAAATAACACTGCCGGTTTCCATTAAATCCAAAACTTAATGTCTGTTCATTATTTTTTCCCATTTTTATTAACAACCTATTGAGTCAATTTGTTAAATGTTGTAACGGCATTTAATTAGCAAGGAACTGGACGGTGAAGTATATTTTTTAAAAGCCATAGTACTCAAGGGAGAGCAAGGAGTTGAAGAAAGAAAGCTTAGTAAAGCGTGGAAAGGGTCATATGAGCAAGCTTAGAGTTTCCCGGCGACTTAACCCTTTGTCTGCTATCGCAGGAGTCAGGATCTTTTGGCATTAGAAATGCGAATCACCCGAGTCTGCGGCATGTCCGGACGTGCGTAAAGTAACTTTGCATTTCATGCTGTCGGAACCGATCTTCAACTCCTTGCTCTACCTTGAGTACTATGGCTCTTAACATTGAAAAATATACTTCACCTCCCAGTCCCTTGCCAATTTAATGCCGTTACAAAAGTCTGTTCATTATTTTATTTTTTTTAAATATTTGGATGCAACTGTATTGGTAATACATCTAAAAGGCTAAAAATTTGCTTGTATCAAAACTGAAGAGATATTTTCTTCATTTCGTCTGCAGAAAAATAGAAAAAAGCTCTACACTTGTAAGGGGTAATTATCTCGCATGATATTTTTCATTTTGGAGTCTCTCGCTAGAGTTGTGCGAAGGTATGGTATAGCAAAGCGCCATTTTATCCTAACCTGAAAAAAACAAGGAAAAACTCTAACGAAAGCCTTACGATTATTTTTATATTTTTGTGAATTATGCCTATCGACCATTATGCCTAACGTACATTATGCCAATCGTCCGTTATGCCTAACGTATATTATGCCAATCGTCCATTATGCCAAACTTCCATTATGCCTAACGTACTTATGCCTAACGTATGTATGCCTAACGTGCTTATGCCTAACGTATTTATGGCAAACGTCGCGCACCCATATTATACATTATACATGCATTATACAATACGCTCATAAAACCCAAACCTACACGTGTCATTTTGAACATCATACCCCATTATTCATCTCTCTTCACACATTCCTCTATTTCCTCTGACTTCTTCTATCCACCTATTCCTGCTGCTTTGCCTTTCCAGACTACTGATTCTATTTACTTCTTAAAAGCTAGTACTCACGGTCCGCCATCCGCTGCGGCATCTCCCGATATAAACCGTTTGTCTCGCCACGTTTAGTTCCATCCAGCGTCACGGTCTCCTATTAACCGCTTGTACTATGGCTGCTCACCTGCGTCCAGGTGCGCAACTGCGGTAACCAGATTCCTTCCACCAACTGATCTACCTGCGAATTGTTCCTGTTCGACCGACGCCTTAATGGAACTTCTGATGAGCCGGTATCTGAGTCCCGATGCTTGAAGTAGGACACTTTAAGTGTCGGAAAAGGAGCCCTACAATATACCACGTGTCGTCATAAAATCTATAATCGCTGTGATTTACTCACTTCTCTTGGAAGGCGTTTTCCGTTTTGTATTTGCTAGGCTGGTTAAAAGCGTATCGCTTTCCGTTCGCAGATCACTGCTTGCTCATGCCTTCAGGATTCTTATCTGGTGGAGAAGTGCATGGCTTTACTTGTATGTTCAAATAAGTGCCGTGAGTATCCAAAATACCTTCCCAGTGCAATCCGGTACGATTTGGCGTGGTCGGGAATCAACCATGATTAGATCAACAGGCCTTGTGTGAACGGACGTTGTGTTCCTGCTTGTACGCTGCCAAGAAGAAGGCAATTAGCGTCGGAACGATTGTTTCATCTCATCCTGCTTACCTTGAGTTTTGACCGGATCCTCACTCGTGTGACTGTCGGAATCGGGTACTTTTTCCGAGCGACCCTTGCCAAAGCAAAATCGTATTTATAATTTGTGCGTTCTGTCCCGCACGAGTATTTTTTCAGCCGGTTTAAGCGCCCTGTGCAGGAATCACAGCTGCACCTTACACCATTACTTTTTATTGTGATTCCTTTTTTAGTAAGCAGAAACACTCTCTTTGCAACTGACAGGTAGAATCGATATAGTTACTGCAGAAAGTTTGTTGATGATGTGTCACTTTCAAGCTGGCAGGCGGCCCTTGTGGTGGATTCATGCACGCTTAACTTTAACTTAGTATAATGTGTGTGTTGAAGATGTTCACATTGAGTTAACATCTAATCAAATAATTTAACTGCTACAAATACTCATTGTATAATACGTAATATGGGTACTACACCATATTTAATTAAAATACGAATTTTAAAGAGAAACTTTTTTTAAAATTTCTCAAGAAGTTAAAAAATTTCAGGGGGTCCGGACCCCCAGGACCCTCCTCCTGGATCCACCACTGATTTAGTTTTTGTTGTGATTCTTGTTCATGATTTGGGAATACACAGCCGACAGTCAAACGTTCTCATGATTTCAAGAGCTTATTCGCAATTCTTGTGATTTCTTATCACGTTACCGTGCTATTTTATTCATGAGTTTTCTATCGGATTTTGCAATCAGACTAGCAGGAGTAATGTTCATGACTTCAGGATCTTAGCCGCGATTTTCGTAATTTCTTTTCACGTTATCGGGATATTTTAGTCATTTAAGTCATTCACGTTCATGGTTTCAGGATCTTAGTCACGATTTTTGATATGTTTGTCACTGGTTGTGTGATTTGTGTTCACGATTTCAAGATCTTAGTCACGATTTTCATAATTTCTGTTTATGTTATCGTGATATTTTATTTTAGAGCTTACTTTCAAAGAGTAATGTAACTAATGTTGATATCCAACATAATAGTCGCGAGAAAAAATGCATTAACTGGTACTCATGGTCAAATCTTTATAAAAACCTTTGGACGTGATGAGTCCGCGAAATGATATTGGTGGGATTGCGGATAGTTGATGGGTGAAATGGGAAAAGATTTCTATGGGCTGAATAGCTATTTGGTGTACCAGTAAGACGGCTTCAAGTTGCGGAAAAAAAAGTGAAGTTAGGAGAAGCTATCGGTTAGGAGTAACAGAAAATCGTTCGAATTCGTTACGTAAGTTGATTAAAAAAAGAAATATTGTAACAAGTTTAAGAATTTGAAATTCGAGGAGTCGAGACACTGACAGAATCGGTGTCAATACGGTAACAGCGATTACATCCGCCTCGCCTCAACTCTGGAGGAAACACCGTGGACGAAAAAGGTCAGATCTGAACATTGTAAAAACTATTGTAAATATAGCAGTAAGAAATATCGATGGTATTTTTAGAATACGTTTAGTGTCATAGAGAAGTTTAAAATCCAAGCGCTTGGGAATAAATAGTGGTATAGGTCGGTTTAGTAGAGTTCTACGGGTAGAACAGTGATCGATGTTAACCCCTTCAAGCCTAAATACAATTTTATGGTATTACCGAGATGAAAGAGAGAGAGAGAGAGAGAGAGAGAGAGAGAGAGAGAGAGAGAGAGAGAGAGAGAGTAGTTATTTGGTGGGGTGTAAATCGATTCATGATTACCGTCTTCCAAGGGTTTTCCACGATATTGGTGTTAGGTGTCAGCTGATGTGTTCGCGGAGTAACTAGGGAAGTAATTCGGGGAGTTTGATGGACTCGCCTTGAGTCTCGCCGGGCAAACGAAATTTTGCTGCTTCACATACAATCGGGATTCATCCTGTTGCTTGGCGCGAAGTGAAGGCAGTTTCAATCCCTGAAACACGTTTCCTTCAGTGACCCGTTACAACTATATCACGCACACTATTTGGGATTCTTAACGCAGTTTTCGTTTTCCATGGGGACATCACAATGAACCTTATTAAATGACTAACTATGTTCAAGGTCCATATAGTTTTGCCTTTCTCAATAGAAAGGTATTGCAATTGCTCTGAAAACCGACTTTTTAACGGAGGCCCGGAGGGCCGAGTGACATATACCATTCGATTCAGTTCGTCGAGTTCGGCAAATGTCTGTGTGTGTATGTATGTATGTATGTATGTGTGTGTGTATGTGTGTGTGTATGTGACCAAAAATGTCACTCATTTTTCTCAGAGATGGCTGAACCGATTTTGACAAACTTAGTCTCAAATGAAAGGTGCAACGTTCCCATAGGCTGCTATTGAATTTCTAATGGATCCGACTTCCGGTTCCGGAATTACAGGGTGATAAGTACGAACACGCAGAAAATGTCGATTTTAATAAATTCTGCAATGAATGTATAAAGGTGAAAAATTTTCCAAAATATGACCACAACTGCTTCGATTTGTAGTATTAGGTCACTAACATCCATTCAAAGTCTATTTGGCCACATTGGCCACCATCCTCGGTTCCGGAAGCCCCGGCGGAAGTATCTAAATTCAGAATAACAGTCACATCGGTTTCTCAGAGATGGCTAGACCGATTCGACTAAACTTGGCCTCAAATGAAAGGTATTGCGTCCCCGTAAATGGATATTTAATTTCATCCCGATCCGACTTCCGGTTCCGGAGTTACAGGTTGTGGCGTGCGATCACATAGCAAATTGTGATTCAAACCGATACTCCGATGAAAGCAAAAAAGGTAAAAATTTCGCTATAATATCTCTCAAACAACTTAAATTTGCTGTTCTAGGTCACCGACGGCCAACCAAACTTTCGTTGACTACATTGACCACCATTGACGGTTCCGGAAGTACCCGGGAAAAGCGGCCATCTTTCAAAATTTACGAACTCGCATCAGTTTCCCGGAAATGGTTAGGCCGATTTTCACAAACTTGGTCACAAATGATAGCTATAATATCCCCACAGATGTTTATAAAATTTCGTACGGATCGCTTATATGGGTCCGGAAATATAGACTAAATCGTCCGGTCACATATGAAATTCCCATATAAGCCGGAACTCAAATTTTTTCTCAAAGGGGGGACCCCATGAAATTTCAGAAATCGAATTCGTATTTTTGATGCCAAACATCTTTAAAATGCATGAAACGTCGAGATTTTATGTTATCTCGAAAATTTTTTTTTATAAAAATCGACTTTTTGGGACTTTGCCGATTTTGCACCTTTTTGCCTTTCTCATATAAAGAAAGGCTATGCAATCACTGTAAAAATCGACTTTTTAACCGAGGCCCGGAGGGCCGAGTGTCATACACCATTCGATTCAGTTCGTCGAGATCGGCAAATGTCTGTGTGTGTGTATGTATGTGTGTGTATGTGTGTGTGTATGTGTGTGTGTGTCATTTAAACTCACGCAATTTTCTCAGAGATGGCTAAACCGATTTTCGCAAACTTAGTTTCATCTGAAAGGTATAACGCTCCCATAAGCTGCTATTGAATTTTTAGTTGATCCGACTTCCGGTTCCGGAGTTACGGGTTGAAGAGTGCGGTCACACAGCAAATTCCCATATAAACTGGTACCACCATAATGTTCAAATGATGTAAAACATATTAAAATTGATGTAACATTACTCTAGTTTGCGGGTCTGTATCACTAATGATCAATCAAAGTAGCTTTGACCACATTGGCCACCTATGATGGTTCATGACGCCCCCGGGGAACCCGCCAAGTTCCTAAGCTAATATCACACCCATTCGCCAACGAATTCTCTACCGATTTTTACAAACTTGATTTCAAATGAAAGATACAGTAATGCCATTGACTGCTGATGAATTTCATTCGGTTCTGACTCTTGCTTCCGGAGTTACAGGGGTGTTAGTAAGGATACACTGGAATTTCCCATATAAATCGGTACAATCGTAATACCTCAGAGGCTAAAAACTATTAAAATGGTCACCAAATAACTTCTAATCGCAGATCTAGATCACTGATTGCCAATCAAACATTCTTTGAATATATTGTCCACTATCGACGATTCCGGAAGTCCGGAATTCCGGGCATATTCCACAATTAAAGTCAAATCGATTCTTCGGTGATGACTGAACCGATTTTCGCAAACCAAGTCTCAAATGGAAGGCAAAATATGCAGTTGAGTATTGCGTCGCCGCCCCCCCCGTCTCGCCCTTACACCTCCCTCCTTCATCACTCCCCTCCCCTTGGACCACCCTCACGCCCGCATTTCCTTCATCCATCCCGTATACCGAAATAAGATGAAGGATTTCTGACGCATCCTCCACTCCCACTCTACTAACCCCCCATTCCCTACACGTTCAAACCCATTCCACCAACCTTTCCAAATTTTAATCACATGAACATAACATTGAACTCATGCTTATTAAGCTAATTAAATATTATTCTTTTGCCTTTCTCATATAGAAAGGTTATGCAATTGCTTCAAAAACCGATTTTCTAACCGAGGCCCGGAGGGCCGAGTCTCATACAACATTCGACTCAGTTCGCCGAGATCGCAAAATATCTGTGTGTATGTATGTGTGTATGTATATGTGTATGTATGTATGTATGTATGTATGTATGTATGTATGTATGTATGTATGTATGTATGTATGTATGTATGTATGTATGTATGTATGTATGTGTGTATGTATGTATGTATGTATGTATGTATGTATGTATGTGTGTATGGGCGGATTTGTTAACAAAATGTCCACATCGGTTTCTTGGAGATGGCTGAACCGATTTTTACAAACTAAGATTCAAATGAAAGGTATAATATTCCCATAGGTTGCTATTGAATTTCATTTTCAACCGACATCTTGTTCCGGATTACGAGTTGAAGAGTATGGTTACAAAACAAAATTTGTTGATTTGTCCACATCGGTTTCTCGGAATTTTCTGAACCGATTTTGACAAACTTGATTTTAAATTAAAGGTCCATCAGCTGCTGTTGAATTTTGTGTGGATCCGAGTTCTGGTTCCTGAATTACAGGGTGATACGTACGATCACGCAGCAAATCCCGATTCTAACGAATTCTGCGATGAATTGGTGAGGTGATTTTTTTCCAAAATATAAACACAACTGTTGAATTTGTAGATCTAGGTCACCAACAGTCATTCAAAGTCTCTTTGGCCACACTGGCCACCATCAACGGATCCGGAAGCATCCAAATTCAGAATAACGGTTATATTGGTTTTTCGAAAATGGCTAGAACGATTTGACCAACTTAGTCTCAAATTAAAGGTGTTGCGTCCCCGGAAACTGATATTAAATTCCATCTCCATCCGACTTCCGGCTCCGGAGTTACGGGTTGTGGAGTGCGATCACATAGAAAACTCCGATTCAAACCGATACCTCGATGAATGCAAAAAGGTGCTCTTATATATATACTTACCAAGTGTAATAAGAATGAAAGACATTTCCATAATGTTATATTGTACGAACCAGTTATTAAATCATAGTTTGGAGAAATGAGAAAGGCACAATTGCACCTATAGGTGGATTAAAACAGCTTTTCAATTTAATATTAATGTAGCTGTTTTTTCTTTTACAAAATTTTAGAACTCGAATAGTGATTTTTTCTTGTATATTTGTCATGTCATGTATAATAATAAAATGTAATATATTCATTTGAAAGCTTTTAATGAATATAAAGAACGCAAACATTCACGTGTTCATGATTGAGAAAGGCACAATTGCACCGCTAGGTGGATTAAAACAGGTTTTTTTATCTATTTTAATTAAATGATACCACGGATAATACTCCAAATTTTGTGAAATAGATCACGTAAAAATTTCATTATTGTATGAAATTGTAAATGATCTCATGGTAAACAGGAACAAGTCTGTTTTTGCCAGGAGTCATGCTGCTGGACTTGAGTGATTCGTAGTTATTCTGCCTAAGCTCGACCCCCATCAGCAAAAGACAAAAGTTAAGCTCGTTAGGTAATTTAAGCCTGTTCTAATGACTCAGCCACTCTTAGTTTTCCGGTCTGTATAATTCACATCCTTGCTCTCACTAGAGTACTATGGCTCTAAATTTTCATAACTTTCCCTGCCCACTAATCTCTAGCTAATTGAATGTTGTTCAGGCAGTCGCGCTAGTGCACTGAGTGCACGCGGCTCTGAATATCTAGCGAAATCGTCTTAAGCGGCCCTTACACGTTCAATATTTTTGTCAATACCAGTATTGACGATATTGTTACAAATAAATATCACCAACACGCAAAATAGATTGTAAATCATGTACTAGGAATTATAATCGAGCTCACGAAAACATGAATAATATTTAATGATTTCGTGAACTTTTTCACGAAAACTAATGGTAAGTTGTGACTATTATAATAGGTATCATTCACTACTTCACGAATACATGGATAATATTTCATGATTTCGTAAACTATTTCACGAGAACGGATATTGAATCGTAACTAATATGTTAAGAATCATGAACCAGTTCACAAATACATGAATATTGTATTATGAATTTGTGAACTATTTCACGAGCACGGATATTGGATCGTAGCTAATCTATTAGAGATCATGAATTAGTTCAGGGAGATTGAATGAATTCATGAATAAAATTTCAAATTTCATGAAATAGTTCACGAGAAAATAACTAGTATATTTCGATTTTGTGAACTAATGTTCCTATATTTATGATACACATGATGAGTCAACCGGTAGTTTTATTAATAATATGCATAAAGTTGGGAACTATTTCGTGTACTGAAAATCAAATTAGAAATAACTTGGAAGAATCCGTGACTGAAATTCACAATACAAAAACAAATATTTCCACTAATAAAAACGTTATATGGGCGTTATTGAAGAGAAATTGAACATAACTATAAATCACATGATTTTTGTTCATGGTCCTGATTAGGATTTTGGGAACATTTTTTTCCGTGAAGACTAAAATATTTTTCAAGAATAATTCAGCCCAAAGATATATTTAATTCTTCCAAAATGTCTGGGTCCTCCCAGAAAGGCCGTGGACCAAATATTAAAAAGAAACGAAAATCCAATTGATTGTAGTAATTCATTCGATGTTTTATCCGAATGTGAAGCAGAAGAAATATGTAATTTTTCTCGCCTTGTGCGTAATGTCAGAAACAGCAGTCTCCCCACCGATAACAGTGATGATTTTCAGCCTTTCGAACTGAGCTTTCGACGTTCCATCCGGGCGTGAAAACCTTTCTTCAGAATGTCGAGTTATAGCGAATGGCTTATTTGGCGACAAAAACTTCTCCTGAATCTTACGGGGAAGTTATATAAATACACCTTTCAAGGCTGTCTTGAAAGAGTTACCGCAAGGTCAAAGTTTGGACGAAATATCCAACGAATTGAAAAATTACTTGCATAAGTGCTTCTTCACAAGTTATTCTTATGCAGAGAAAAACTAACGGCTCCAACGCGCAACAATGCTCTGGAATTATCCACAAGCTTCATTTAATCACCGCTTTATTTAATCGCCGTAATGAGGTAAATAATTTCAAAGTGTTATAAAAAGCACGTTTTGTGTTCCACGCACGAATAAAGTGGAAACATTATGGACCACATGGGGGCTGAAATCAAAATCTGAGCTAGTGTCGTAGATGCCATGGCTTCCGGTACAGTAAAAATTGTCAATTGGATTCCAAATGCATGATCTGTAGTGATAATTCGCACACAAAGGAAACTTAACCGGTGAAAGAAACAACAGAATGTTTAAAATGTGCTAATTATAGCGTAAACCACAAATCGAATTTCTGGGTATGTCCCAGACAAAATTAAAAATTCTCGTTCAAAGCATCAAAGGCAACAAATAAAAAATTACCTTCAGGTACACTTCCAGTTTGAACGTGTTAATCCACTTCAAAATAGAAATACAACTTCTCTACCTATACAAGGATCTTCTATCTTTGTCATTATTCTACAACGTCATTTTATACTTCAGTGTACGGTAACATAGCTAAAATAACGATGACTACACGTTTCCAATTTCGTTTTCACGCAACGCTTCCTTTGCTCCAACTGACCTCAGTAGCATTATGGAAGAAAAATTGATTTTTGCAACAACTGATGACTGAAATGCTAAATTCTATCTCCATGTTTGAAGCTTTTCAAACTGGATTGGATTTTGCGAATAAATTTTGTAATGAATTTAAAGTTTAATAATGAGTTTAAATAATCATTTAAATTTATTAAATTGGAATAGAATTGTTGGATTTGGTGGAGGAAACGCAATTCCGGTTAATCGCAGAATCGAATATCGCTTCTTGGCTTCTCGTGACACCAACTTAATCGAGAGTTTGGGAATGAAAGTTGAATCCGATCTTGGTATCATTTCTATTTCTGCAACGTATTTGCCTTGTCAGTGCACTAGCGAGCAAATATTGTAATCGGTGATTTCAAAGCTAAACACCGATCCTGGAACAATGCTCAAAGCGATTCCAACGGAATCTTCTTTTGAATGATTGCTCTGCTGGTTATTATTCGATTTTGTTCCCGAATGAACCTACGTGCTGCTATTCGTCAGTAAGGAATCCATCAATCATTTATTTAGTTTTGACGGATCCAAGTCACATTTGTAGCGAATTGATTATACATGAACGCTAACAACATATACGTTTTTCTCAAAATCCCTTTTTTAAGCTGATGGAAACTTAACTCGAAAAAATCTTTCACGATCGTTTTGAAACTTGGACAGTACCTACATTAAAATTAGTTCCCCCTGCGACAACATTCAATTATTTGTCAATTTTTATGACATCTTTAGTGTTTTTTATTGAAAAGAACGCCATTTCGCGAAAAGTCAAAATGTCAAAAAAAATCCTACGCCCGTTGTTTGTTGTAGGTTGCTCAAGGTCAAATAATGCGAGAGATAGTTTTCTGGGAGTGCGCCTTTTTCAAAATAATTAGCTCGCGGGCAAATTATGTAATAAAATTACTGAAAAAAATTTTTTTTTTGCTTCATAACTAGTATTATAAATCATATTTTACAGGATCTCGATTCATCTCGTTACGGTGACAAGAACAATTTTAGTTTTGCGCCAATTTTTTCGATTTCTACAGTGTTTCAACCCCTTAAACAAAATCACAGACAATCCAGATAATTAGTTGAAAATTTATGACATGACGAGTAATTTACGATTCAATAATGACAATATATACGAAGTTACTTGTCTGACCTGTGATATGTTATGTAAAGTAATTGCACTCCTAAATAACCACTATAGCCGACCTAATCGGTCAACAATAAATTACGCATCCTTCGGCTGACGCCGTAATACTTATGGGCCAGTTGGCTGGGAATATTTAGGTGAGAAGGTACTGCTAATTACCAGCTTATTGGTCATTGTACCTTTTCGCTTAACACGTTGTGGTCAACGTCGGTGAAGTGTCAATCCAAAAATGGACAATGAAACTAGTCTCACAAAGACTGGTCACTATAATTGTCCCTGAGTCCCTTTGGCGTGGTCAATGTCGGGATCACTGAAATTAGTGGTAGGGCTGAAATGTTAATGTTGGCAACCGACCGGTACCGTATTGTGTGAAAACATTGAGTTTGTGGTTTCGGCGTCTTTTGTCTTGATTATAAATGTATCTACTTCCTTCAGCAGTTCTTAACACGCATTTAATCATTCTCATCCCTCGGGGAATTAGGTTTCTTCGGTAAAGCAGAAAGTCAAGTTCGTGACTTAGAGAATTACAGGTATACTGTTGATTTTACTGGAGTTAAAGCGGAATGTTTCCATTTTGATTGATTTAACCTGCATAAACACACTTTAATAAAATCTATTAAGTGCATTTTAGTTAAATTGAAGCAAACGTTACGAAAAAAGGAAACATGTAAAGTTTACTGCCTTGCTTGACAAAACCGTCCATTTGGTATGGTATTCTTTTATAGCTGAGACTGTTATGCGTTAGTTTAATTTACATCCGTTTTACATAAATATTCTTGATTATAGCAGTTCATGGCATCCCAGACGGGCCATCACGTATGAAAAAAATGTCGCCTAACCTTTTAACTAACCAGCACACGAGCCACTTGTCTGCTGCGGGCGCGCGCCGTGTCTCAAAATGTCGATACGCAAGCATGACTAGACTTTGTCCACTTGAAAGGCCCAAAAACAAATTCTTCATCAATGGAGCAAATATTGTTCAACAGTGCAGCGGTTGAGAGCGAAACTCTGGTTGCTGCATTTTCATGGTCTACTACAGTGATTGGAACGCAAATAAACCTTACGTAGAACCTAGACTAAACCCTAAACCCAATAAAAAACTATTTCCTTCACATTTTCTATCATTATTTGAGAGGCTGAGAGCAAGAGTGGGTTAAAAATTCGCTGCGAGCAAAAGCGGTATACGTTTTATTTAGAGCAAAACCGGTTTAAGTACCAGTCAGAGCAGAAATGGGATAAAAAAACCTTAGCGCAAAAGTGGGTTAAAAAGATATACCACTTTTGCCCTGAGAGGATATATATTCCATTTTTATTCTAAGAATGTTTTCAAAAATGATTTATCACCAATCAGGGAAAACCATCATCAATATGGGTATCATTTGAAAGGAGGTGGTTAGTAGATATGGGAAATCGATAATTACGCCATTTTGAATTCCAAGATGGCGACTTCCGTTACCACAAAATAGTGAGAACCACCATCAATATGGGTGTCATTTGAAAGGAGATGGTGAGCAGACACCGAAAATTGACCATCACCGCCATTTTGAAATCCAAGATGGCGACTTCCGGTTACCACAAAATAGTGAGAACCACCATCAATATGAGTGTCATTTGAAAGGGGATGGTGAGCAGACACCGAAAATTGACCACCACCGCCATTTTGAAATCCAAGATGGCGACTTCCGGTTACCACAAAATAGTGAGAACCACCATCAATATGGGTGTCATTTGAAAGGAGATGGTGAGCAGACACCGAAAATTGACCATCACCGCCATTTTGAAATCCAAGATGGCGACTTCCGGTTACCACAAAATAGCGAGAACCACCATCAATATGGGTGTCATTTGAAAGGAGATAGTGAGCAGACACCGAAAATTGACCATTACCGCCATTTTGAAATCCAAGATGGCGACTTCCGGTCACCACAAAATAATGAGAACCACCATCAATATGGGTGCAATTTGAAAGGGGATGGTGAGCAGACACCGAAAATTGACCTTCACCGCCATTTTGAAATCCAAGATGGCGACTTCCGGTTACCACAAAATAGTGAGAACCACCATCAATATGGGTGTCATTTGAAAGGGAATGGTGAGCAGACATCGAAAATTGACTTTCACCGCCATTTTGAAATCCAAGATGGCGACTTCCGGTTACCACAAAATAGTGAGAACCACCATCAATATGGGTGTCATTTGAAAGGGAATGGTGAGCAGACATCGAAAATTGACCACCACCGCCATTTTGAAATCCAAGATGGCGACTTCCGGTTACCACAAAATAGTGAGAACCACCATCAATATGGGTGTCATTTGAAAGAGGATGATCAGCACACACCGAAAATTGACCATTACCGCCATTTTGAATTCCAAGATGGCGACTTCCGGTTACCACAAAATAGTGAGAACCACCATCAATATGGGTGTCATTTGAAAGGGAATGGTGAGCAGACATCGAAAATTGACTTTCACCGCCATTTTGAAATCCAAGATGGCGACTTCCGGTTACCACAAAATAGTGAGAACCACCATCAATATGGGTGTCATTTGAAAGGGAATGGTGAGCAGACATCGAAAATTGACTTTCACCGCCATTTTGAAATCCAAGATGGCGACTTCCGGTTACCACAAAATAGTGAGAACCACCATCAATATGGGTGTCATTTGAAAGGGAATGGTGAGCAGACATCGAAAATTGACCACCACCGCCATTTTGAAATCCAAGATGGCGACTTCCGGTTACCACAAAATAGTGAGAACCACCATCAATATGGGTGTCATTTGAAAGGGAATGATGAGCAGGCACCGAAAATTGACCACCACCGCCATTTTGAAATCCAAGATGGCGACTTCCGGTTACCACAAAATAGTGAGAACCACCATCAATATGAGTGTCATTTGAAAGAGGATGATCAGCAGACACCGAAAATTGATCATTACCGCCATTTTGAAATCCAAGATGGCGACTTCCGGTTACCACAATATAGTGAGAACCACCATCAATATGGGTGTCATTTGAAAAGGGGTGTCAGTAGATATCGGAAATTGATTATTACGTAATTTTGAAATCCAAGATGGCGACTTTCAGTTACCACAAAATAGTGAGAACCACCATTAATATGGGTGTCATTTAAAAAGGGTCAGTAGACATCGGAAATCGATTGTTACGCCATTTTGAAATCCAAGATAGCGGCTTCCGGTAACCACAAAGTAGAGAGAACCATCATCAATATGGGTATAATTTGAAAGCAGGTGTCAGTAAATATCGGGAATTGATTATTACGTCATTTTGAAATCCAAGATGGCGATTTCCGGTTACCACAAAATAGTGAGAACCACCATCAATATGGGTGGGGTGGTCAGTAGACATCGGAAATCGACAATTAGGCTATTTTGAAATCCAATATGGTCACTTCCGGTTACCAGAAAATAGTGAGAACCATCATAAACATGGGTAACGTTTGAAAGGGGGTGTTCAGTAGTAGCCGTTTTAGATCCGATTTTCTTTCACTGCAAACATTACATTGCAACAACACGGTTTTATGCCTAAATGATCGACAACGACCAACCTGCTCTCGTTTACAACATATGTACTCGATGGATTTACTGACGGATTGCGAACCGATGCTGTTCACATGGATCGGTTCGGCCTTCGACAAAATCAACCATGATGTCGCAATAGCGAAGCTGGACAAACTCGGTATTCATGGACAACTTCTGCGTTGGTTCCTCGATGGAAGGCAATTCCAAATCAGCATTAAGGACTGCCTATCTGCACCATTCTTCACTACATCCGGCATCTCAATAGGTAGCCATCTCGGTCCATTAATTTTCCTCCTCTACTTTAATGACATCAATATTAAATTACAAGGACCCCGCCTTTCTTTCGCGCATGATATGAAAATTTTTCGACAAATACGGGATAAAACCGATTCCGAGTTTTTTCAGAGTGAACTGGAGAGCTTTAGTACGTGATGTGACCTAAACAGAATGGTTTTACATCCGAGTAAATGCTCAATCGTTACGTTCACTCGGAAACGCTATCCGATTCAGTTTAACTACCATTTATTCGACTCGAGCATTCCAAGACACTCTCACGTCAAGGGTGGTGGAGTCATCATGGATGCAGCACCACACACTTCATGCTTCGTGGATGAGGCATGAAGACAATAAAGATAAAACAACCCAATGTAAGAGCATGGGAGGTATGAGCCTAGAAGCGTAAGAGCATGGGAGATATGAGCCTAGAAGCGACCGGGCCCACTATATGCTGGATACTGTCAACGTCTGTACATCAACATACGGATGCCACCCCCTGGATAAGAATGATCGACCCGCGCGAAATTAAAATTTTGTGATTTGTTTCTCGCATCAATAAAAATATTATATATGCACTTCCATATTAATTTTAGTGGTTTTAAAATAGGTTATATGAGGAAAAAAGCGAAAAAATGCTAATTTTCAATAAAATTGCTTTTGGTTCACTTCAATCCATTTTTGGGTTTATTAATATTCCTTGGATCTTCAAATTTTAAAGGTGTATGAAATGACACCAATACTGATGGTGGTTCTCACTATTTTGTGGTAACCGGAAGTCGCCATCTTGGAATTCAAAATGGCGGTGAAGGTCAATTTTCGATGTCTGCTCACCATCCTCTTTCAAATGACACCCATATTGATGGTGGTTCTCATTATTTTTTGGTAACCGGAAGTCGCCATCTTGGATTTCAAAATGGCGGTGGTGGTCAATTTTCGGTTTCTGCTGATCATCTTCTTTCAAATGACACCCATATTGATGGTGGTTCTCACTATTTTTTGGTAACCGGAAGTCGCCATCTTGGATTTCAAAATGGCGGTGAAGGTGAATTTTCGGTTTCTGCTGATCATCCTCTTTCAAATGACACCCATATTGATGGTGGTTCTCACTATTTTGTGGTAACCGGAAGTCGCCATGTTGGATTTCAAAATGGCGGTGAAGTTCAATTTTCGCTGTCTGCTCACCATCCTCTTTCAAATGACACCCATATTGATGGTGGTTCTCACTATTTTGTGGTAACCGGAAGTCGCCATCTTGGATTTCAAAATGGCGGTGGTGGTCAATTTTCGATGTCTGCTCACCATTCCCTTTCAAATGACACCCATATTGATGGTGGTTCTCACTATTTTGTGGTAACCGGAAGTCGCCATCTTGGATTTCAAAATGGCGGTGAAAGTCAATTTTCGATGTCTGCTCACCATTCCCTTTCAAATGACACCCATATTGATGGTGGTTCTCACTATTTTGTGGTAACCGGAAGTCGCCATCTTGGATTTCAAAATGGCGGTGAAAGTCAATTTTCGATGTCTGCTCACCATTCCCTTTCAAATGACACCCATATTGATGGTGGTTCTCACTATTTTGTGGTAACCGGAAGTCGCCATCTTGGAATTCAAAATGGCGGTAATGGTCAATTTTCGGTGTGTGCTGATCATCCTCTTTCAAATGACACCCATATTGATGGTGGTTCTCACTATTTTGTGGTAACCGGAAGTCGCCATCTTGGATTTCAAAATGGCGGTGGTGGTCAATTTTCGATGTCTGCTCACCATCCCCTTTCAAATGACACCCATATTGATGGTGGTTCTCACTATTTTGTGGTAACCGGAAGTCGCCATCTTGGATTTCAAAATGGCGGTGGTGGTCAATTTTCGGTGTCTGCTCACCATCCTCTTTCAAATGACACCCATATTGATGGTGGTTCTCACTATTTTGTGGTAACGGAAGTCGCCATCTTGGATTTCAAAATGGCGGAAATGGTCAATTTTCGGTGTTTGCTGATCATCCTCTTTCAAATGACACCCATATTGATGGTGGTTCTCCCTATTTTATGGTAACAGGAAGTCGCCATCTTGGATTTCAAAATGGCGGTGAAGGTCAATTTTCGATGTCTGCTCACCATCCCCTTTCAAATGACACCCATATTGATGGTGGTTCTCACTACTTTGTGGGAACCGGAAGTCGCCATCTTGGATTTCAAAATGGCGGCAATCGTCAATTTCCGATGCCTATTGACCTATACGGATCCCATATTACACGATTTTTAAGGCATCGAAAAATTTAAAAAAAAATTCATTTCCCACAAGTCCGAATAAGAAAATTCTGATTCTTTTCTTAGCGCAAAAATGGGTTAATAATCTATACCAGTCTTGCCCTGAAAATTTTGTCGAACCATTTTTGCGCGAATTAATATTTGATCCACTTTTGCCTGAGGTGTCATGACTATACCATTTCTGATCTAACAGAATATTTTAACCCACTTTTGCTCTGAACAAAATTTTAACCCACTCTTACTCTCAGCCTCTCATTTGAGCTCTGTTGTTTTTCTCTCTTTCTGGAGACACAGAATTTGTTTGACATTTACAGTATCGATCTAAAACAATGAAAAGCCGGAAATGGGACAGGCGCCAGCCTCTTTTTTCTAGTTTTCAATTTTATAAGTGCGCCACAGGAAAAGACGTGAAGGATTGTGAAAGTGCAGGTAATGTCGATTTTATTTCTTACGGTGATTTGAAACAAGACATAAAATTTAACAATTGTTGTGTTGAATCGATCGAATGTAGTGCATGCAATTGTGCACTCTAATTTGGCCACTGGCTTGCTAAAAAGTAAATCTCTCAGGAATTGCGACGCTGACAGATCACTGTCGCCCTTCCGTTTATGCTAGCTTATGGTTGACGACGTATGGGTGGGCAACCCATTACTGGACAAAAAAAAGTGGGCCGTCCCAGGTTCAAGTGGGTAATAAAAGAATATTTTTTAGGTTTATGTTTTGTTTTGAAGCAGCTAATTGAAATTGATCCTTGAGTGGGTTGGGAAGAACGGAGCCAATCATTTAAAAAAGACGACAAAAGCTACGGCTGACAATGTTTAAGACAATACAATGTTTTAGCATTAAGCCAGGTGATCGTGTGGCAGTACAATTGACGCTAGACGTTCCCATTGACAGAAGAATTGAATGGTTTATGGAAGATTACTGCATGAATGCAAAATATATCATTTAGGAGGCGAATTGCCCTGTCGGTGTAATTATGAATTATGATCCGAAAACACAAAGGTAGATTGAATTGTGGCTTTGTTGTTGTGTATTCGAAAAAAATGTTTTAATTGAATGTTTCATTAATTTCCGCAAAAGTCGATTTTTCCAAAAGTTTTAATCGCTCATTTGATATCGCTTTAAACCTGATGATTGGATCACTAAAGCAACAGTCGCCATAATATAATAAATGCATGTAATAATAACTGCCTACCCTCAATTTAGAATACAGTGAAGACCCAATTTTATGAGCCCCGATTTTGTCTACCCCCGATTTTGTCAGCACTAGCAACCTATATTACACTCAGGGTTTTTTACGCGGTTTTTTATTACCCGGTTTTTTTACGCGGATTCCGCTTAAAAAACCTCGTTAAAAACCCTCAGCAAAGGAGGCGTGAAAACCCTCAGCAAAGGACTCAGAATGTTTTTGGACGTTTTTTTTGTGCGGATTGCGCAAAAATATTCCTTTTCAATGCAAAAGACGAGCTTTTTCCTGATAAAAAATTCTAAGTCATTTTATTTGCAAAAAACTTTGATGAATTTTTTTTGTGTGGATTTCGTAATTAACACGGTTTTTTCAAAAAACATTCTAAGGCCTTCTCAATGCAAAACACATGCACACTAAGCCAGCCAAAAGTTGTTCAGTAAATTCATTTGACGACTTGCTCAGTAAAGTGATATTTTTACGGAGCTGTCAGCAAATTGTTAAAAAAATTGCGGTATAGTTTTCATTTTTTAGCGATTTTCAGTAATTTTTCGAATAATTTGTTGAAACCCGCAATATTTTTCACTGAATTTATCAGCACTTCTTTGTTTTTTGGTACATAAGCATTATCCAGTAGAATACTGACTGATTGTTCGGTAAAATTGTACCAACATTACCGAACCTCGTCAAAAACTTACAAAACAGGTACAGCAAATTATCTGTCAAGTCGCCATTTTCAGAGGAAAGTGCTGACTGACCAGTATTTTTCGACGTTCGGATAGAACGGATTGCGGGGAGTTCAGTAACCGAATCGTTTTACTGAATTGATTACCGAACGGTTTGCTGTTCAAAAACGCAGCAAAATTTTACTGTACCCATTAATTCAAATTAAGTGTATATCAGATTTTCGGAAAGAAGGAAGAGACGGATCTGGAAGACTCCTTATGGTCCCCTCCCTAATGTATTGGGTATTTCCCAAATGGACTTGACTTATTTCGAAATCCAATAAGGCAACTTCCGGTGACCCAACCAATATAGACGAATTTCGCGCTAAATCGTATGTTGAGTTGGCAGCTGACAGGGTAGGTTTTAATGAAACTTTCTGTACATGAAGATTTTGTCACAGAAAGCCACTTTGCATACTTTGTTTTTCCAAAAATGATCTAGACTGTCTATTGAAAAGGGTCAAACTTTTTGCATCAAGTCTAAAAATGACAAAAATGTTGTAGGAGTGATTTTCACAAAGTAGTCAAATTTTTGAATGTAAATGTTGAAAAAAATCTACGCTGAAACAATCGATCATCAGCTCCTACACTGAAAAAAATCGATTATGAAAATTTAAAGTCGAGTTACAAAAAATCTTTGATTTGGATGAAATTTTGTTCAAAGATAGGTAATTATGTTCCCTACCTGCCGTCAAAAATTCAAGGCACTTTCAAGGAAAAAAAGTTATTTGAAAAAAACATTTCCTTGTCCAAACTGAATATTTTTTTCAGTGTAGTTTTATTCATGGTCGATAGCCCAGAGACCAGAACCCAGAATTCCGAGGAGAGAACCCAGATTCCATAGCCAAGAATCCAGAGTCGCGAGTCCTTAAGGTTGGAGAGAGAATGCGCAA
Source organism: Topomyia yanbarensis (assembly GCF_030247195.1). NCBI lineage: Eukaryota > Metazoa > Arthropoda > Insecta > Diptera > Culicidae > Topomyia > Topomyia yanbarensis. The sequence goes on from NC_080672.1 coordinate 54,021,237, forward strand.
AATTCGCAAACGAAAAAAGCAGTTTTTTCCACACCGTATGTCAGATCTTCATAAAAATCAATCAGCGTATGTAGAATGTTGTTACAGTACTGCTGATTGATTTTTATGAAGATCTGACATATGGTGTGGAAAAAAACTGCTTTTTTCGTTTGCGAATTTTACCCTTTCTCTGTCCAACCTTAACCCAAAATACTGAGGCGAGTCTGGAGTCCAGCATCCAGAGTTCAGTGTCGAAAAGTCCATAGCGCAGCGATCAGAACAAAGATTTCTGAAGACAGACATCAAAGTCCAGAATCCAGAGATCCGAGTCCAGAACCCCTAACCCAAAATAGTGAGACCAGAGTTTAGAGTCCAGATTCCAGAGCTCAGAGTCCAGAATCCAGAGTTCAGATTAGATAATCGAGAGTTTAGATTCCATTGCCTAGTGACCAGAACCCAGAGTCCAGAAGAGAAAGCCCAAAGTCCAGAATCCCGAGTGCAGAGTGCATAGTCCAGAGTTTTGAGTTCAGAGTCCACAGTTCAAAGTTCAAGTAAAGACCCAGAGCCCATAGCTCAGAGACCAGAGTCCATAGCACAGAATCTCGAGGCGAGAGCTTAGAATCCAGAGTTAAGAATGCAGAGTCCAGAGTTTAGAGTGCAGAGAACAGAGTCAAGAATCCTGGGTCCAGAGTCCAGAGCTCTGAGACCAGAATCCAGAGCCTTAAGTTAAGTACTTAACCCAAAATACTAAGGCAAGAGTTCAGACTCCAAAGCACAGAGCCCAGAGGACAGAATCCAGAGTCCATAAAACAGAATCTCGAGGCGAGAGTCCAGAGTCCAGAGCCCAGCGTGAAGAGTGCAGAGTCCAAAGACGAGAATCCTGAGACCAGAGCTCAGAGTCCAGAGATCAGAGTCCTCAACCCAAAATACTGAGTCCAGTGTCTTGAGTTCAGAGTCCAGAGACCAGAGCCCAGAGCACAGCGCCCAGAGACCAGAATCCAGAGTCTAGAGTTCTGAGGAGAGGGCCCACAGTCCTGAATCCAGAGACCCAAGTGCAGAACCTAAAGCACATAGTCCAGACTACAGAGTCTAGAGTTAAGAGTTCGGATTCCAGAGTCCAGAATCAAGACCCCAGAGACCATAGTTCAGAGTCCAGAGTCCATAGCACAGAATATCGAGGCTAGAGCCCGGTGTCCAGAATCCAGCTTGAAGAGTGCAGAGTCCAGTGTTCACAGTCTAGAATCTGGACTGACTGGGTATTTTCGGAATAGTCTTGACGAGTAGGTGCCAGAATTTTATGTCTGACGCCATGTTGAAATCCAAGATGGCGACTTCCGGACTGTATCTTTGCACAGCACTTGATACTGTTTAACTTTGATTTATGCAATTGATCCATAATGACAATTTTACTAGAACTGCTCTTCGCAACTGTGGTTACTAGACTGCTTTAAGGCCTTATTTTTATAGTATTGTTATTTGGTAACATGAGTATTGATGCAGGTAAGGTACAAGTAACCAGACTACGCTACGGTCCTGTTAGTCCAGAATAAACAACAAACAAGAAAAACTTCAAATTTCAACAAAAGTAGCGAAAAAACTTTTTCCGCTCGTTTTCTCAGTTTTATAGGAACAAGGGGAACGGAAATGTGGTCATGGTCAGTAGAGCAGACTGCCTTTTTAAAGACGTAAGAAAGATCGTAGCGTAAGCTAGATCAATTATCATCGAGTTCCGTAATATCACAAACGTGGCGGTTCTCAACCTAGGTGTAACCAATCCTGCACTAAGTTGAATCTCTGGTTGAAATGTCACATGGTTTTTGGTGTTGCTGGAAGCGTTGGAAACTCTTTGTTTCTTCTGAATTTACCAGGTGCTCTTTGCTTCGGATTTGTGGCAGAGCTTTTTCTAGCTGGTATATTTAACGGCCTTTCAGAATCGAAAAAAAATATTGTTACGAAGACTCATTTACTTCTAATTAGTGCAATACTGCATGCATGACGCGCGGCACAAACAACCCATCATGCAGACAATCCTTGTCGAAGAAGACGCAAATCAGTCTCACCCAAATGTCACCTGACACTACTTTGAAGGTGCATGCCAAGTTCGAATCGATAACTACACCATCGATCTCAACTTTGTGAGCGGGCATTAGTTCTTCACGAATGTTTTATCGTTAGTGACGTCATTTGTTTGATTTAGACAAATTATCACAATCCTGAGCTTAATTAGACGAACTTTCCAGATATCTGGCACAAACGAATATTTCTGCGTTTTGCGGAATATTAGAATACTTCGCGGATTATCTATGATCCGAAAGACGACCGATACGGTCGAACCCAGTTCATTATGTTTGATTTCAAATGGAAGCTCGGATTTTGGCGACAAATCTTGCTCGACATCCATTTTATGATCATTTGGGTTAATTGAGGAGTACACTTAATATAGGTAGAGTACCAATATTTATGGTCTTCCTGAAATTTCAAATAGGCACACCTCAAAAGTATTGGTATGTACCTCGAAAAAAGTCATGCAATGCACGAATTCATTTGTTGTTTTCTGCAACGAAGTATTTTCGTGCTTTGTAAATAGTAGGTTTCGTTCATTTCATAAACAAGAATGGCCGCTTGGTGAACGAAAACTTTCGTAAATTTTACACATCTAATGTACACTGCACGAATGTTATCGTTGACATTATTTTTCGTGAATGAAACGAAATGTTTTGTTTATTTTAATAAACGTTTGTGTATATTACGAACTATTTCGTTGGTAGTACGAATTCATTTCGTTTATTTTAGAAAAGTTTTCGTATATATTAGCCTCTTATTGCTTTCAATCGATCTTTTAGGATCAATCTTTGACAACATCGATTTTTTTTTAATTTAAAAAAAATCGATGAGGCCAAATCGATTTTATTGTGCTACGAAGAAATGGCCGCGTGATGAACGAAAGTTTTCGTAAATTTTACTTATTTAGTTTGCATTGCACGAATGTTATCGTTGATAACGACTTTATTTTTCGTGAATGAAACAAAATGATTCGTTTATTTCAATAAATGTTTGTGTATATTACGAACGACTTCGTTGGTCGTACGAATTCATTTCGTTCATCTTAGAAAAGTTTTCATATTTAATAGCTTGATATTGCTCCGGCAGAGAAAAACTCAAACTTATTCATACAAAACCAACAATTCGCGATGGCGCAACTGAATCCGTACTGCTCCGGATTCTGGAACAACTGGAAGCGAAAGAGGTTCAGGAAATCTTCCTGACACCGGCGGACACGGATACGGCTACCGCCAGACCGAGACCGTCGTGATGATCAACAATTATCTGACGTGTAGCAAGAATGACTCCATATTCTACTTCTATTGGAGCTCTCTTGACGTTGACGGTTTGACGAATGGTGCCCGTAAATATTATAAAGATATTCGTATATAGCAGCGAACAATTCGTTTGCCGAACGAAGCTGTTTCGTAATAAACCAACGAAAGTCGTTTCGTGGTTTTCACGAAAAACTCGTAATAAAAAAATTAAAGTGTAACAATAGAACTACGGACGATTCAGCATATGTACGAAAAATTCGTATATTTTATGAAAATTGTCTGTACGAAATTAATTCCTAGCGATTTACGAATATATTCTATCAGTGTGTGATGACATCATCACAGTTCCTGGATGGCGGAGTGGTTAACGCACCCAACTGGGAGACTAGGAGGTCGCAGGTTCGATTCTTACTTTAGGACATATCCTTTCTCAGTGTTTCCAATAAAAAAGTGGATTTTCACCGTTTCTTCATTCTCACTGTTCCGGTGATTCTTTCTCTGTCTGTTTTCCAGTGGACACGTTCATAAAAAATTCTGGAAAAAGAAAAAAATAAAGACTCACGTCAAAACAAGGAATATAATAAAAATTATTTTTTCCTACAGCTTAAACTTCCAAAATTACCCATATTGATTGGGTTATAGCGAATTTCGTTGAACCGGATGTCGCCATCTTGGATTTCAAAATGGCATCAAACATAAATTCCTGGCACCTTTTCATCGAGATCATTCCGAAAATACTCATATAGTTGAGGTGCGGGCCATAAGAAGTCTTCCAGACCCGTCTCTTCCATCTTTCCGAAAATCTTTCGAGTCCTTTGCATTTAAAAGGACTTGCAAAAACCGTGTTAATTGCGAAATCTGCGCAAAAAACTGTCAAAATTTTTCTTGAAAACGTAAACCAAAAATTCTGCAAAAAATCATGAATACACATTATACTGCTGTACATTACGGTTTAATAAGTTTTGAAGGATTGAAAACTTCTTTAGAGATTTGCGTGGGTTTGACTGGTCAAGTCTCCCCATGTTCCCCTACATAAGAAGATTTTTATTCGATGAGGTCATAAATATCCTCTGCAAATAAATCTTGTCACAACCCCTCAAAATTTTTGGAATATTCATTTGTATAGTTGTAAGGACCAAAATAGAAATTAGGAAAGATACATAAACCTAATATTTTAAGTTTTATGAATTATACAATCACGGTAAACAGATAAAAATTCCTTAGAACAATTTAGTATGTACTGCAAAGACGGTGGTTTTGCCATTTTGAACTTCTTTGCTATACTCGTACCCGAACATGTTAGGTTTTAATTTTTATTCTCTCTTATTATTCCATCGTGTGGAAATTCGAGAGAAAACTAACTACATTATTTAAATGATGGCACAGAAGAAAAATGCCGTCAGAAGATTCCATAACTGTTTATTAATTATTAATGATTAATTACACTATAGAGCATGAAAAATGGGCATATTTCGGGACTTTTTCTTGACGCAATAATGAGATGAATGGAAAATTATTTTTTCGAGTAATTTCATCACAAGATGACGGCTGTGCAGCATTTTCCCGTCGGGGAGTTTTTTTTGGAAGGGGTCCACGGCCGGAACTCTATGTCCCGTAATTTTTGATCCAGAGCCAAAAACCAAAGCTTTTTAAACTCCTTAGAACGACAGAAAGCGACGTACGTAAAATTTTTTCTATGTCTTGATTTTTCGCAAAATGGCACTCTTTATAGTCGAAAAACGCTGAAAATGTATTAAAAATTGCTTATTAAAAATTATGCAATGAAAAAATTCCCACGTACGTAGCTGGCGAAAGTAATCATACTGTAAAAATTTTAGGCTGATCATAAATCATTTGTTCGAGTTACATTTCCGGCCAAATCAAAAAAAGTTATTTCGAGAAAAACACGGTTAACGTTTTTAGTCTACTCGGGGTATACATAAGAAGCGTGGCGGAAAATTTGACTATTTATTTATTGTTTTCGTGATTCATATTTTGAAATATCATTTTCAAAATCCTAAAGCACATTTTAAATCAATAATTAAAAATTCAATGTTTTGAAAAATCTTCAGTGCTGTAGCCCCTTAAGAGCACTGTACTGGACAAATACACCGAGCAAAAAGTATCTGAGAATTTCATAAGTCTCGACATATGAACCAGCCTTCTGACGATGCCATTAAACGCTTTAGAATGTCATAGGCAGACTTATGAATTCATTTATCTTTATTCATGCACTCCATAGACGTACAAATAATGTATTTCATAAAACAGTCTTATGATTTTGCTCCAATATATGCGTTTAAGAATTTCATAAGTTTTTCTCATGAAACCCATATGAGATCTGTTATTGATTCTATAAAATTATATTGTTTTTCATAAACGTCACTTTTGTGAAAAGTTCACAATCGTTTCTTATGAATTCAGTACTGGCCTGGACGTCCAAAGGAGCTAATAGTTTCAGGCCAGCACTTTTTGGTTACCGCTGTTTGAAACAAAAGAAGTGAGAATTTTAGTCAAATTGCAACAAAATTTAAAATAATTGTTTTTTTATATTATTCAATAAATTACTGTGAGCATTAAATCAGTTTCCATGGTTATGATTTTTACAGAAGATATCCAATATTTTGAAATGAAATCAGTTGTGCATATAATTAGTATCTGACACGTATTTCATAATTATCAAAATCATTTGAGAAGTAAGAATCATTATCATTCAGTTGTCAAGTCCAGTTTCCCAGTTGTCTAAGCCCAGTTGGCCAGGAAATATTGACGAAGCGTTGCTCATTGCTCATTATGTACAAATTTTAATATTTAATGGGAGTTTTCTCTTCAATCTTCTGAAGGCATCTACACTTGGCGGTTCATTTGTCCCGAATTTAGTTCTACAAGATGACAACACGAATGAACTCATTATGAATTACGCTCATGTTTTAGAATTCTCGGTGGTTTGTTTACTTTGTCAGTTGCGTGAGTTCGAGTGCAACAGGTGCCCATCTGTTACATTCAAACTCACATAACTCCCATGTGAACAAACCACCGAAAATTGTCAAACGAAGTTCATCCGGCTCATTTTGGGGTTATGTCGGTTGGTGTAAAACCTAATATCATCTAAAGGTTGATTTTTACTGTTGAGTTTTTGTCTACTAAAAATGCTCGAGAAATATCAGCCATGTTCTATTTTTTATATAAATACACAATAATATCCATAAAAAAACTTATGGCATTCATTCGATCATTGTGATGAATTTCATAAGACTGTTCTATGGAAATCATTATTACTACTATGTTTTCTGCTTATAAATGTCAGCAATTTTCATAAATGGGCACCTATGGCGTTCATTCGGACATTTTCATAAATTTCATAAGAGTGTCTCATGAAAATAATAAGAGATGGATTTGGAAAATTTCCCCTCCAAATCATAAGACAGACTTATAAAATCCATTCAAAATCCTTATGTCTGAAAGTCATAAGACGTTTTTATGGAAATTCAAAGTAAATTTTGCTCGGTGTAGAAGCGCTTCTAAACTGGCACGTCATTATTTTTAATAACGCGCTACAGAAAAAAAAAGTAACAATGTGAATCCTCGTGAAATTTATCTGGTTTTATATGGACTTTTTAAACGTATGCGTTAGAAACAATTATTTTATTGTGGTCGGAATTTAATTTACTCCGTACATATATATGATTCTTCAGTTAAACTTGAGCTTGTAAGTAGTGAGCTTAAAATGATCTGCACTTTTCTTCAAGATTATAAAACTAGCATGTGCACTAATCATATGCTTTACCTGCGATTACAGATACAGCAGACCCAAGAAGTAATCATCTAGCTGTATTTTTAGAAATAAGGACGTTTAACATGTCTAAAGCAAGTAAAGCAAATGAAAGGTCAAATCAGATAACAAGTACTTTTTGGACCCACTGTAAGTTAACAAATAAATAAAAATAGGCTCAATCCTCAACCGAGCAAGATTCTTAGTTTCAATGGGATTGTCGCACTAACCCTGCAATTATCACGTATGATAATAATCGAAAACGCGTGTAATACCAGGACATTACTTGTAATGGATCACTTTACTTGTTGGCGTCGCCAAATTCGCAATCAAAATATAAGTACAATTAACATTGAGTTATTCAGTCGAACAAAAAAAGGCCAGTCCTAATGTGGATGTACAAATCCCGTCTTACACCTGTTATACGATTAATCTGATACTACTGATCATTATAAAACTTCGTTTATACCAGACGATACATTGATACGCAAAACGTTTTCCTTTGTTTGCCCCTAGGCTCGAATACTTCAAGTTTCCCAGGGTAGTGTAACAACACTCTACAAACTCGCAAGCAACTTGTATCAAATCTTCAGTAGAAAATCTTATACGCTTGGAATAAGCCACCAGTGCAAATCAAATCAATCGCTCTGCCGATTCCTAGACGAACAAACGAAAAGTTCTTTGCATTTAAGTCTTTTGAGGAGAGTTTTTTACAGGGATTTTCTAATAACGGGCGTTTTACGCGGATTTTACAATTAATACGGTTTTTTGCTCGGACGTATCTCAGCGTAAAAAAAACCTAGGTTCAGAAAAGATTACGAGGCTACGTCTAGGAACCAAAGAAGAATATTTTCACAGCTTGCTTTTATTCAAAAAATTGGTCCCGATTTGGTCAATATTCCTATTCATCAGCCTAAAATACGCCAAGGGGCTGATAAAAACGGATCTTCACTGTATAACCAGTCTCAGCAGGAATCGATTTGGGCTTACAATTGTACACATAATGACATAATGCTCATCCACCACAAATCCTAAGGACTCCCCCAAACAAACACCCTTTTATGACATTCCGTCCGAATCGTCAATGTCTGCGGACAGTTGTTTTGATTTCGGACGGCGACTTCTCGTCGTCTTCGTTTTTCGGTGCCACGCCTTGGACTACCTTAAAAACATTGTGGCTTCTCCAGCTATAATGCATAGAAAGGAAGTCGGTTGGACAGTCGCCAAGTAATGAGAGACAACAGATCCGATTCAGGTAGTTAAAAAAAGGAACGCAAGAGATATTTAAGATGTGGTACGGTCATTTAATCATTCACTCACTACTCGAACTTTAAGCAAAGAACATCTGCGCTCAACATATTTGTCATTAGTCTAATTTGAAGATTAGTTAATACGAAGTAATAAAGTTAAAAATGTGTTCCAAATCTGTGCTGCTTGTGGTGCTCAGTTTACTTTTAGACAGTGCAACAGGATACGTGATTCGTGAAAACTCATCAAACAAGAAAGATGAGTTCAGTAATTATCTACGGACCTTGGAGAATTACAAACAGAGGCTGCAACACCAAGGTCTTTACTCGAGCCATATAAATCATCATTCAAAAGGTAAGTTGAAAAATTTAACTTGATTATTGCTTGGCAAAAACGCATTATAAAATAAACCTTTAATTAGTCCAATTTTAATAACAACCAACCATTTTTATAGGTCCATCCAATTTCGATGAACTTGAAGCATTACATTTGATCCCGGTGACCATCGAGCAGCTTCGAACTGGCCAGTTAACGATCAAAGAACATCTGGCGCTCCGCAAAGTCTTCGGAAATCTGTGGGATCTACTAGTGGAGGAATCCCGCCGCGAAGCATTCACCCCTCGCAACCCTATCCTGTCGATTCTGCTGAACTCACGAGAAGTTCGGCTGGGCAAACAGGACATCCGCAAGCAAATCGAGAACGACGTTCAAGGAAACACCGTCCATCGGATATTCCGTGCTGACAGATCAAAGCCTATCAAGTTCTCCAGTGACGGAACAGTGGATCCACCACAGCGACTTTTGCGGTTAGTAGCTGCTATCGTCCAAAGATCTTCCGCCGAGAATGGATCGAATCTTAAAACACGCACAGCACAGCAACATTTACGCTCAAAGCAGTCAAATTCAATCAACTTTGAAAACGTCCAAGTAACTATCAAAGTACCACGACTCAAGCGATCGCTCGCACCCGCGATCTCGGTGAAACGTTTCGAGCAGCTAACTGCAGAAGAGAAACGCCGCGTCGAAGAGGCCAACGAGGCGGCAATTATGGCGGCTGTCTTGGCGCAAATCGGTGGCAACCACCTGGACGATGACAACGACGACGACGATGATGATGATGAAGAGGATGACGACTACCCGGAACACGATCGGACAGTGACGGAGAAAACGATCGAGGAAAGGGAGAACGTCGGCCAGGAGGAAACCGATGGGGACGACGAGACGACGAGTAGAGATGAATTTCGATTGATACCTTCGCTGGATTATGCGTACGACGAGAGTGAGGGCATTGATGATTTCTTTGTGAACGAGTTCAAGCCACGTTTCAAGCCGGGTCAGTTCGAGAATCCGTCCGTCAATGAGCTAATTAGGCTGGCTGCGAGTCACCGAGATAAGATGCATAAAAGGCGCGATGAACGAAACAGGTAGAGGGTATGAGTGAAATTCTAACTTATTCGGGTAACTGAAAATAATTAAAAGTAATAACAGACCAATCGTACGTAAAAGTGAGACATAGTAGGCTATCGCAAGCACTTGTAAATGTAAATATTTATTGTAAATAGACCTAGACGTAGACATTCATGTAGTTATATAACATGTAAGGGCTTTAGAGTAATTTCCAGGAATGTTGCAATATTACTAGGTACTCGTTTAAACAGTATACATATTTTCAACAAGTCAAAATGTAAATACTTTTTAAATTGTATCTCTATTTATAGTCAAAATCAAAATGCAATAAATTATTGAAACTATACTCAAATGGTTCAAAATATGCTTCCGAAAGTCTTAAAGGTATAATTAAGGTAATTAGAACGAACAGTCCATGAAGCATTCAGCTATCATTCCTTGTCGCAAGATAGCCAAAATATTCTGAGACTATACGCGTAATACCAGTTTCAGAAACATCTGAAAATAGTCTAAAATTCCAGAACATTTCAAATTTGAAAAATAAAAAGTATGCAGTTTACTTCAGTGTGCATTGCCGATGAGAATTGAAGTGTTTTGTCTATAGTCTCATTCTCATATGACTAATATTGTCATTCTCGCATATTTTGTCGGTATAACTAGGATTTGTGATCAACTTTTGTATGCCAATATATGCAATTTATGGAAAACTCTTTTTAAAACTGGACTTGAAACTAGTGAAAGGAGATTCCCATATCGAATACATGAGCAAAATTCGGAAATAGTTGTAGTTGGAATTTGTCTGCTTCGGAACATGTGTTTTTTGACGGCTGAAAATGAACCTGTTGCGACTCGTGGTGAATAGAAAAAATATTCATTCAAATATAATTCAATTGAATATCGTATAATATATTCATTTCACTAATTGTCTAGGAAAATGTTTTCAAATGCCGGTAAAGCATATGAAACAACAATCATCATGGCTTACATTGTGCCAGGGCCTACTTTGATGCGTTTGATTCGTTGCTGCACAGTCGCTTCGTATAATAATCGAAGACGAATGAAAATCTGCCGTGGATGAATGGGCGATTTGTTCGTTTGACGTTTTCAGCTGCGTCACTGAATATTGATAATGAATGCGGCTGAATATGATCAGTTTTCATTCAACGAATTTGAATATTTTTAACTCGTGGGATGAATGTATCGGTTTCGCATTTTACCGTACTAGATTACAACTTGTCGAAAATAAAAACGTACTAGATTGAAACGCGTGTGGCATACAACTTTGCTGCTCGTTTCTAGAGGTCTCTGCAAGTTGTAGTAAACATTGTATGCGAGGTGTAATGCCACATCAGTTTCGAATCCACGCTGCCTGATTCACGTTGACTGCCGCCAAATTGGGAAACATGTTTTATTGAAGTAACAAAAAGATGCTTAGATTGTTACCAATAACTATAATTCTATTGAGTGCTGCTTTAAAGTTTGTTCTTGTACTCAGGCAAAACGAATAGTGAAACATATAAGAATTTTCCCATGCTGCAAGGAAAAGTAGTATAAATATGTTTTGACAAGTTTATCAAGTTTGTAGTTGATTCTAATAATTTACATACGATCTTAGTGTGTCTAAAAGCGATATTGATGCTAATCAAAATTGGTATTATTTGCCGCAGTTTCTCGACAATTCAATATAATTTTATATTATCAACTGCTTCGCACTACCCTAAAATGCTTGCTTTCTCGAAATGTCTTCGTTATACAAATCTAAACAACCGGATAAAATAAACAATGCTGTGTACGTAGTTTGACCTTCGATTTGACCCAAATAGATTTGTGCACCTATTTAAAAATAAGCAGGATAATGAGGAAGACACGATCATCGAAAATGACCGATCTGTACGTGAGCCATACAAAGGATCTCCGTGCGTTCGAGGTAGACGGAGAGCGAATTCACCATCCTTCACTTTGATCTCAGGGGATAAATGATAATGGGTAGGTAGTAAAAACCGACGACGATGGAGTGCGTCGGTTGAAACGGGACAAAAAATCAACTGTCACCTGCTATTGGGCAGTTCTGCTGTGTCCAAGATTAAAGTTCGGGATTAGTTTCGCTTGTTCATTAGTGCAGTGAGGATGCTGGAAGAAATCATCGTGCAATATGGTTGATAGAACAAGAAACATGCCTGGTGCAAAAATGGTTAGTCTAGGAGCGTGTGTGCTGGCGGTGTTAGTTGGACACAGTTTTGGATACACAATTATTCAGCGTCAAGGTAGGTGATAGTAGATTGATGCAAATGAACGGTGTAATATAGTGCTGAGTTTGATTCAGTTGACATACACAGATGATCCTAATAGATTAAATGAAAGATTAAAACTCAAAAGCCTCAGAAAGACCTTGATTCTTTCAAACATTTTCTGAATTATGATGATGAAAGTAACTATAATCCAAAAAATCAAAAGGTTTGATAGGTTAAACCCGTATTTGAATCAAGAAGTTCAAGCTTCGCTTTTTTTTACTCTCAGGACCAGAGGCGTGGATAGAAGGGGTTGGGGATATTATTACATAGATCAACATGTGCATTCATTCTGTTCACTAGTTTGAAAACTTGGAATCTAAAACTAATAAATAAATTTTAAATTATATGAAGCATATCTTTAAAAATTTCGATAAGAAAAAATGTTAAAAGATTAATGAATATATATTTCTCTTCTGAAGTTTGAAAAAGTTGGCCCTATAAATCTAAAATAGTAAAAACTTTAATATTTGCTGAAAATACTCTTATTTGAAATACAAAATAAAACTTCGCGATTGCAAAATCGAAAACAATTTTTGCTATTACTCTACACCTTCCCAACTTATTCATCTTTACATTGTAATAGTATTAGTGCAGTGTATTAGTTTGTATTTCTTATTATGTGATAAATCTTGTAAAACTTTTAAATTAAATCGATGCCTTAGAATGTGGAGAGCACAAATTCGCGAAACGTTGATTTTACTACCCTAGTAAGAATATAAGTTTTATAGCATGCTACACATGCAATGTAAGTTTTTATGGTTCTAAAATTGTCATAAAACCTTATTTGTTACTGAAGCAAAAACACTGTAAAAGCTGATACTTGTCAAATTATCTGTGGTTAACCTATAAACTAATTGGTTCTTCTAAATTTTGCTAAGAAAAAAATGATCCAACATTCAAAACCATTAACATTAAATGAGAGTAAATCGATTTAATTTCTAAATCATTACATTTCCAAATAATTGTTCTTATTTTACTAATTCCAGTTGCATTCGTTGGGCAGCTTAACAGGTTTAAAAAAGTGGCAAGAATACATTGAATTATTTATATCTATTTTGATAAGTACAAATAATGATTACACGGTGCTACAGTGATCATCAAATGTAACACAAAAGAATTTATGAAAAATGTTGTATGCCCTCAAAATCTTAAAAAGATTTTCCCATACTTTTAGCACTTAAAAAAGTTCTGCGGGGTCATTTTTAATTTTTTAATTTTTTTTTAACAGAAGAATATATAATCTTTCCAACGCACTATGGGGTAACTAGGCCGAAAACCTGGACAAAATTATATTCTGCTGTTCTATATATTATTTTGCAATTATAATTCAAGAGAAGCTTAAATATTTGATCTTGAGCACATTTTTCATAAAAAATCCACCTAACAGTGTGAAATTTGTTTTCTTCTAATATTTCTTCAAAAACTCAATCTAAATGAAACCATTGTGAATGGTGGCTATAGTATCATTCGAAGGACAATTTTCTAACAAATGTAATTTTCTAGATTATATTTGTTCATTGGAGACAATACATAAATTACCTTGTTTTATTGATGATCATTCCGTTGTTATGTTATTTTTCTCAAAGCAAAAAGTAATATTTTGAAAGGAGACGATATTTAACTGATTACTACAGAAACAGCTGCTTTGTATGCATGCATTCAATATTACAGTCACAATAATGCTGTTCGTCATTGTGTATGTATGTTTTGTTCAAAGATTGAGGTGTGGATGTAAATGACCGCCCAAAGAAAATATTTGTGTCGACATAGATGAAAAATTACTAGGAGAATCTCATTCTCTTGGTAAATAGTAAATTCAAGAAAAAAAACTTTCAGTTTATCAACTATGAACAAAAGCAATAAAAAACTTTTTTCGGAAGTGCTACTGTATACTGAAGAAAAATGTGTAACGTTAACATTCCTCGATGACTCTTTGTTCCTCATCTACAAGTTCTACCGCTGGTTTGAAAAGGTGAGGAGGGAGGGAGGTAAGGGTTTGTCATTGAAAATTTATGACTCTTATAAACGGTAAACAATTTACGAAACTGATAAGAAATCTTAGCAGGCGATTCAGTTAAATAAGACTTATAGTTGCTTATAATGTTTGATAAAAAGCACAAAAATTATGTAAAAACTACAATTTTCAAATTGCTCTCAAACCAACGGTCGGACGCGGTCGGATGAGTATCCACTTGCGATGGACTTACAATAGCCGATAGTTTCGAATGCTTTCAACCTTTTATCTTAATTTGACTTAATTTGCTAATTTTTTCAATTGCGAAATAGTACTAAAATCACAAAACAAACAATTACCTTTTTTGTCAAAACAAAATAGTTTGACTTTTTATTTCGATATATCCAGCATTAGAGCAGTTAGAATAGGTCATTAGCAACGTTTCCTAGTATATTAATACTACATTGATTGTATTGTTCAATTTCAGTAGAAAGTGTTTCCTATTGCCTGATTCAGTAGAAAAAAACGTGTTTATTTTTAATAATGTTTGACCGTGTGTCACAAATTTAGACCAAAGTTTTTAGTCATCAAAATATTGAAGAATGTTTAAAAAATATAGTTTGATTAAAAAGTTAGATAAAAATTTTCCCTATTTTGTCCAACTTTTTGTTCTAGCCACCCCATAGTGCAACGGTGTGCTATGTTATGTTATTTTGTAAAAATACTATGCGATTTTGGGACAACAATATAAAAACTACCATAATTTTGTGATTTTTTCAAGAAATTTGTGATGAATTGCTCAATATTCTTTCAAAGAAGCGTCTTTGATGCAATAAAAATTTAAAGGGGAAATTCAATTTCGCATCCAACGACCTATTTATCATAAAAATCAGTTAAAAAATGGCAGAGTTAATATTTTTTTTTTTCAAATTAGAAACGTGTTCGTATGAAGTCTTAAGAGATTAAGAGATTAGTGAGGTATTGTCTCGCACAATTGTATTCAATAATTATATCTTCCGTTATCCGTTTTCCGAAGTTTTTTCTATTTTTTTTTTGTTCATCGAGTCTAAGTTTTAAAAATCTTACTGAATTTCCTAGTTCAGACAATCGTATCAAGAGTTATCATGTCCGCCGTGGCGCTCCTCGACGTGGAAATATTTGGACTCTTGGCACGCTCGCATGTATGGCTCTGCGTGACTGAAACATCCTTTTTTCGTACATACTGAATGTAAAAATAAATCCTTACATTACACAAGAGGTACATTGTTGCCATACTTTCGCAATCGTTAAACAAAATTACTTTCGGGTTGTCTAGTCTAGACTACTCTACACCTACACAGCCAATACATGTAGAGGTCTTGGAAAATTGCAGACGTTCGCCAAAAATTTTTCATGTCAATATTAATGTTTGTGGCACATGCGGCCAGCCCAACTGCGCAACGTTTAAAATGAAGATGATTCAAAATTATACGGCAATCAAATTATTTATTTAATTAGCGAATTATTTTAAACCGTAAATAAGGAAGAAACGTGTACAACCGCACCGACCATTTCAATTCGATGGGGATTTGATAAATCGTTGGAAGTGACTTGGCTACCCAGGTTAATGTCACTTCTTTAGTCCTTTCCTGGGACAGATGTATTTAGCCTTGACTTGCCTTAAACAAAATTACTTTCGGTGTGAGCACTTTACACCCCCTTAATAAATCCACATTAGATTCTCGGAGATGGTTGGGCAGATTTTCACAAACTTAGCCTCAAATGATTATATACATTATGTACATTATCTCGACAGACTGCTATGAAATTACGTACGCATCGGTTAAATGGTTCCGGAAATATAGAATGAATCGTACGGTCATATAACAATCGCCATTAAGCCGGAACTAAAATTTCCGAAACTTGAAATTGCAGAAATCGAATTCGTATTTTTGATGCCAAATTTGTTTAAAATGCATGAAACGTCGCGATTTTATGTTATCCTGAAAAAATAATTTGAGAAAAATCGATTTTTTGGGACTTCTTGAAAAGGTTATGCAATCGGTCGAAATTTCAACTTGACTTAACCGAGGACCGCAAGGCCGATTTGCTTATATTATTCGATTCACTTCGTCGAGATAGCAAAATGTGTGTGTGTATGTACGTATGTTTGTGTGCGCATGCGTGTGACAAATGATGTCGCTCAATTTTCTCAGAGATGGCTGAACCACTTTGCACAGTTTCAAATGAAAGGTACCGTAAACCGGGGTGACTTTGATCATCGGGGTGACTTTGATCACTCGAAACTTTTTTCGTAGATCGCTTATTAAACCAGAATAGTCTACCGAATCATTTTAATTTGAAATTATTTTTACTCTAAACTTATAAAATACTGTTTTGTTATACTTTTTGAGTATATTGTTCGGTTTTTGGGTACAAAAACTACAAAAAACCGAAATTTGACTTTACCACATTTTTACAAAACATAAAACATATATAAAACAAATAAATCTCAGATTTGAGCAAGAGGAATAAATTACAAGCGAGTTTTTATTTTTATTTATATTGGGATGTGACAAATTTAGTTTTAAGCGTTTGTTTATTTTAAATACATTTTTTTGTGAAACTAGTTCGCAATTATTTCAAATTATTTTAAGCTAAAATTCGCAACATTTTTTTATTATTCAATATTCCAACGTGTTAAAATGGATGAAACTTTTTGTACATTGATAAAGCACTGAAACAAAACAATTTTAGCAGTTTTGAAGGTTTTCAGAATCTTTTATTTATTTTAATTGGACACAAATTATACGATTATAAATTTTAGTTACTCTAATTTTGCAGTACATTGAAATACTTTGTATAATACCAATTAACATCTATTTAACAATGAGTATCTTTCCAGAATTAGCTTAAACAAATATTTGAATGAAGAACATTGACATCAATAACTTAGTGTGGGTGAAAATGCAGGTTATCAAAGTCACCCCGGAATACGAAAACGGACATCAACTTGAAATCATTTTTGGAAAAATAGCTGTAAGCGGACAATGTTAGGTAAAACCATCCAATCTTGTTCTCCATACATCAGTACATGGTTTAAAAATATTAAACTTGAAATAAATGTGCTGCGTCTAAAAATATGTAATGATCACTTCGAAAAGTGATCATTGTCACCCCGGTTTACGGTATACCGCTCCCATAAGCTGCTATTGATTTTTAGTTGATCCGACTTCCGGTTCCAGAGTTACGGGTTGATAAGTACGGTCACACAGCAAATCCCCATATAAACTGGTAACACCATGGTGATGTAAATGGTGAATGATGTAAAACATATATAAATGGAATCAACATTACTTGGATTAGCGGGCTTAGATCACTAAGTAGTTTTGACCATATTGGCCTGCGGGGAACTGGACAAGTTCCTAAGTTATTGTCCTATTTTCCACCGATCTCTTTACCGATTTTGCAAACTGGCCTAGACCACTGATGGTGAATTAAAGATTCTTGGAATATATTGTCCACTATCGATGATTCCTGGGGTCCGGGCATATTCCAGAACTAAAGCCACTTCGGTGATGACTGAATCAATTACACTAGTTTACAAAATAAAAATCTGAACTTTAATATTCGAACACCATTTCTGATGTAAAATTTCGTGCTGAATCCGAAAATGAGGTCCAAAAAATTTACAGTAGAACAGTTTTCGAGTTACAATAAAAAAATAAATTTCGCCTTTAAAATTAAAAATGCGTTCAGTAAAATCCAAATACCTTCGGTTGTAGTGCATCGATATGAAATATTATAATGTTGAATTAAAGATAATTTAATGCACTGATCGTTAGAACATTTTGTTCTAGTGCGACTACTGGTTCTGGCGTTATTTACGAATTTATTGAATTTTTTTTATTGATTTTTCATCATGTTTTTTAAGAAAAATGAGCGGTTGGTCAATTCTGACAGAGAGTCCCTCATATATTATGAAACAAAGCCTGGAAAAAATTGGAATCGAGACGGTTCAATGAGTTGACCCAGAGAAACTCAAAAATCTCCATTCTACAAAAATTGAATAACTTTCACAATTTCCATCCGATTGACACTAATAAGTGCTTATTTTCATTGGTTATTAGTAGACTTTAATTTCCCATAGAAATATATTTTTTAGGATTGCATTATCTTGCCCAAAATATTGACCAAACACTCATTTTTCCTCAAAAAATGATGAAAAATCAAGAAAAAGCTCAATAGATTCGTAAATAACGCCAGAACTAGTAGCCGCGCTAAAACAAAATGTTCTAACGATCGAAAGTGCATTACCTTCAATTCAACATAATAATATTTCATGTCGATGCACTACAACCGGAGATATTTGGATTTTACTGAAGGCATTTTTAATTGAAATTCATTTTTTTACTGTTACACGAAAAATGTTCTACTGTGAATTTTTTGTACTTCATTTTCGGATTCAGCACACGTTTTTACATTGAAAGTGGCCACTAGCTTATTTAGTTCAGAAATGCTGTAAACTAGTGTTATCACTAACCTAGTCTCAAATGGAGGGTATAATATGAAGTTGGGTGTTGTACTCCCCATCCAGTCCTCTCCCTCCTTCCTCTCACACCCCTCAACTCTTTCATCCCTCCCTCTCAGACCAACCTCACTCCCGCAATCGCTTCATCTACCTATATAGCAAAATACGTTAGGTTGTTCTCGACATATCCTCCCCTCCGACTAATTATCCCCCACTTCCTTACCACCCCGTATTACAAAATATGTTAACATGAAGACAACATTGAGCTCACACTAATTAAGCTAATTAAATATTATATTTTTGTTTGTTTGAAGTGTGTCAGTGTCGATATGTTGCTCATCAGGCTCGTGGCATAATAATGTAATAGACATAAATCATAGCTATGATAAATGAGAAAGGCACAATTGCACCACAAGGTGAATTAAAACAGGTTTTTTCGTTAAAAATATTAAAATTGCTCTACATTGTTATTAGGAAGCGTCTTTGTTTAAATTGAACTTAAATTTTAAATTTAGGTAGAACATTTAACTCCGCATCCAACCTATTAATGATCAATATGGTGTGAAAAATTCAAAAGTATGTTTGTGAACTTTGAGCTTGAAATTGGAAAAAATAACGGAAGATGTAATTATAGCATCTAATAATGCGAGACAATACCAATAACTCACCTTAGGTGCTCATGCGAGCAAGTTTCTAATTTGGAAAAAATAATACCTCTGTGTGAATGTGTCTTAATAGCGTTCAATGTTCATTTGAGCTGAACTCATTTGATATATTTATATTTTTTTTCTTTTATTTGACACGGCTCAAAGCGCTAACATAACTGAGCCGTGTTTTTTTTTATTTTTACAATATATAAAAAAAGTTAATTTTCACTTTTTTTCGATTCTCAAAGCCTTTCATATTGTGACAAATTTCAAAATATGTTCAGATGCCAAACTTCACATCATTTGGACAATTTTAAACCCCAGCCCACTTTGCTTGAAGTTTTTGAAATTGGTAACAAATCAATTTTTCTTTTGTTCCCGAGAATTTTCCACGTTCAAAAAGATACATTTTATGAAAACTGATTGAAGAATAATGGAGATATATGCAGGACAAAATTATAAAATTTAATATGAATGACAAAAGGCCCTATAACCCAAACTTCTCGCATTCGGAAAACAGGTCGCAAAGGTTCCGTTCGATTTCTGAGATTTTTTCACATTAGATGATCGGTGCAAAATATGTATGATTTGCATCACAAGGCAGAAAAATTATTGAAATTAGGAGATATTAGGGACAAAAAAACGCAGTACCCAACTTTCCCATATTTTGCGTTGTCATCCGCAACTTGAGGGTCATTCAGTTCGCTTTCTCTAGCGTTTTCGTTCACGTCCAGGTCGCCATCCGTACTACATTCATGTTGCTCACGGTCTGATGTTCTTATTTGTTTTTCATGCTTACGTTGTAGATTAGTCTTCATCGGCGTCTGATTCTTCTATGGTTGTTGGTTTAGAAGCATTTGATGTAATCGTTGTAATCGATGTTCGTAACAGTAGTTGGTTTAGTGGTACAGAGACCGATCGTTATTGAGTTAGTGTTTGTTAATGCGCGATCCGCAGTCATTGGTTCAACAACCGGTTGTGGTTTAGCATACGACGACTGTGTACCGGTCTTAGCCGTGACAGATGGACTTGCTTTAGCAGCCTCCGAGCAAGGTTTCCGTGGTGTAGCGGTTGACCACAGAACTGGCACGTAGGAATCTGCCCTGGGTACGTGACCAATGTTCGCTGATTAAATGTAACACCTTGTGACTTGCGTTGAATGGTCAGATAGGAGGGGATAGGTTTTATCTGTAGTATACTCATTAAACGAACTCCGTTGGGAAGAAGTTCATACATGTATCTTCCGTAACAGTTTCTATTTCACCGTATTTTGACATGCGTTATTGGATAGCAGCGGGATTAGTACGCGGGGCTAGGTCATGTAGCTTAATTTTAATAGAGTCATTGTCTATGTATGTTGGGATGCTGCATAAAATTTTATTATAATCGATAATGTGTCTCAAGTCGTTGTGCTTGGTAAATATTTTTGAACATAATCAAGACCTCATAATGTGGATGGTGGAATTACACTATGATGAGATAAAAGACCGAACTGATTTATATTAATCATTCTACCAATGTCATATTTTTTTTGCATTTTGTGCGATACTTTTTTAATTTTATTTGATGTATTGATTTTCTATAATTTAATCAGTTTATCCATGGTTTTATTTGTGCTTTACTGTGTTCATCTCACTAATGAAAGAGCCAACAATGACATGTGTAAGAAATGTATCATCTAACTGTTATGTGGATTAACTTGTTTTTTGCCTACGAAATGTCCTGTATATCTGCAATGTGTAGCGTTGAATTGCATTGTTCGAGCAACGCCGATGTCCTAGCGGAATATAAACATTGCATACACACAGGATATTCTGAACGTAAAAAAAGTTGTCTTGGGAAAATTGTTTTCATGTCGTAATATTAACCGATTTTTAATCTGATGGCATCTAAACACGTCCACAAACTAGGGGTTAAACACAAGTGTTATATAGGATCTATTCGATAACAATGAAGATATAGTAACTTGAAGTCAGCTTCCGGCTAGAAATTTGGGACTTGGAGTGTTAAAATGGTCCATATTGCCCCCACTACAATCTGTTAATTTTACCCTCCAAGAAATTTTATTTTTAAATTGACGTGCCGATTGAGCGATTTTGTCATGATGTGAGTTTTTTTTTTCAATATGCATAGGAAAGAAATTTTTCTCAAATTTACATCTTAATTATGTACTTACATACTTCATAAACCTTGAAATCGACACCAAACAACCTACGACCACTGATTTCCATTTTTCTTTCCAGCCAACAACTATGAAAATCACCATCAAGAAAACCCCCTTCCATCCAACGACTCACCTAGTGTTCGAGCATTCAATTGGCCAGAGCTACGCCCTCATCATTCCAGCGACGAGTCTAGTCAGTTACTCAACCTTTTCTACCTCACCCAAGTGATCGCCGCCTATCGAAACCCATCGAATCCTGACTCCAAATTGGATCAGTTCATCCGTCAGTTACTGGATCAAGATTTTCTAAATTATCTCCACGAACTACTACGTGATATCGATGGATTCGAAGAGCTGGCGGGTGTGGGCCACGGACAACGAACAGAAGCGGATTCGCTGCGCAAGGAATATTTTGTAAATGATCAGCGGCAATTGATCCCGGCGATTCACGGAACGCTGAGTGCGATCCACTTGGGAAACTGGGTAGATGAAGATTTTCGTGCCTGGTTGAACAACCTGCGGGACGAAGCCAGCAGGTTAACCGTGGATGTGGTTCATGAAGAACATGATTTGATTCGGGCAGTGGAGGGCAAAGTAGTGAATGTGGAGAAACCCTGGACGATTGCTGGCGTACTGGACGCAATTTTCGGGAAGCAGGGCGATGTGCCGTTTGATGAAAAGTATGACGTCATAACTGAGGATGGTAACGAACACTTGGATTCCGGCGAAGAGTTGTGGGTTGTTATTGATGACTCGAGCAATGAGGAGTCTGATCTTACATGGTCACATGGAAAAGGAGAGCGACCGATGCTTCCGAGTGAGTCTGTTGATTCTGAGGAGAATTCATCAGGTATCTATACGGACTCTAGAGAGGCTGTTGTCAATTATGCCCTTCCAGTGGAGTCACCGCCAAAGGTGTCCACTGTTACCGAGAAGCTTAGCCATAACTATTACACCGTAGTTCAAGAGACCACCAATGTTTTATCACCTTTGGTAATTGATGTTCCAAATGTTAATAAACAATATACAACAGCAAATGAGTTAACGGGGTCCGTTCATGTTGAACCAGTAGTCAATGTAGCTGATTTAAATCATTCAAATGAGCAGAGGGTTAGTGAAAGTGAGGAATCGTTCAATTTCGAATTCACAGAAGATGGGCAGCAGGCTCCAGAGATCGGCACACCAAATGTCAGCTCCAACGAAGATAAAACACATACTATTGATAAAATTGTTGCCACTTGGAATGATCGTTACACATACAATTCTACAGACTATCCTATGTTCGTTAAGAAACCGGTAAAATCTGACGGCCTCAAACAGCACGCAGAATCAACTGTACCGGAAGTAACTGAAGGAACATGGTATCAAAATATTGCCCACCGGCCGGTGGAAAATGTTATAAATGAGGATGAACATAGGAAGCTTATTCCTCCGGAAAAGGACGATTCTGATGCACTGCCGGTGAAAACAACGGAATCGGAAGACTTGAAGAGCATGAAATCAATTTACGAAAACTCATTGGCCAATGCTGCCGAGCAGCATCAATTTTGGAGCAAACATGGTATCCAACAGTCGACAACTGAGGTATCGAAACATGTTGAAGAATCAGTGGGTGCTTCCCATACCAATAGCCCAATTAGCACGATAGAAATAGGGAACAAGCATGGGTTTTCGGACTTCACTGAATCAGAAGATACGTTGGGCAATATAGTATTGGATCTAACGCACGTCATCAACCAACCAGACACAATGTTTGAGTCGCTTCAGTTTCCTCACCCAATCGTTGATTTGACTGCTCCACATGAAAATAGTCACGAATTTGAAGGTACTAATAACATAGCCCAGCAACTCCCCGAACAACTACCACTGCCAGAAGAAGAGGAAGATGGTGGCAAGTCAAAAGATCCACCCCCTTACGAATTCATGAGCGAACATTTATACACGGGCACTATGGGACATGGTGGAAACGCTTTTCCAGATCACTACAACCAACCGAATGTGGTATTCGAGTCGGATAAGCTGCCTAAACCGATCGATGTCAGTCAGCCGGCTGATTTGATTGAACCGCCCGAGGATGGGTTCGGCACTAGTAGCACTAACAACGTCTTGCCGCTGCCATTAGAGAAGGATATGGTCTTTAGCCCAACAGTACATCAGAAAACCGAATTGGCAGCTGATTTAGTGGTACCTGCTACAGATGGTACCGGTCTGGAGATGTCAGAAATAATTACAGGGAATAAACCAAAGTTGATTGCCGAGAGTAGTCTGGCTGCAGGCTCTGAAAATAACAAAGAAATCCATCATAAATTATCGGTGCCAACTCATGAACATGAAGTGCAACCATTAATTGGGAACATAGAACAGCAAGTCGAGAATTCGATCACAGATATTCACCAGCATTCGGTTACTGAAGGTGATGCAGATTCTGTACCACTCTGGATGCATAATTCTTCAGTAGAAGACGATGCGACAGATTCGGAACACGACAATGAAGGTGAGTGATGAAACATTACTAAACTTACAAAGGTGATAGTGTAACTTCGATCTTTCGGCTTGGAGTGACTGGTTGCGGATGACACTTTGGCAAGCCATACCTGGGCTGGCGGAATACGTGGGTAATGTGGGTAGTACTACCTACTCGAAAATTACCGGTGGAGGGCGGAAGGGGGGGGGAGGGATATTATTCACTCGAAAGTTTGGTACAAACCAAAATCTGAGATTAACCATGTATGTGTCTCGCAGACAATGCGTGCATCTGAAATTCTCCATGTACAACAATTTTATATTTTTATTCAGATGAAAATTTCTTTGCTTTACAATTTAAATTTCTTGAAAATGTGGGATAATAATCAGGATTTGTAAAAAAAATTGACATAATGTTTTCTATTAATACTAAGAGAAATACATTTTGACACATTTCCATCCTAAAACAAGTAATGCAGATCAATTTACAAGAACTAAAACAATGTTTATGTAATTTTATGCAGATTAATCATAAATATTTTTAAAAACTTGAAATACAGTTTGTATACAAGAACAATTATTTAGTTATAAATTAAAACAAGGAGAACCACTATTAGGCTTTTTATAAGGAAGGCAAAAGACATGCATCAGAGGGATTGATTCCAATATCAGAGTAGAAGAAACCGTATCAGAGAAAGTGAAGAGAGATAAAGAGAGAGCGGAAAACAATGACAGGGAAAAAATTAAAGGGTTTTGTCCAGGACACGACCACGGTGATATTGAAAATGTAGTGTGCAATATAATTCGCGGCGTTGGTGGTAAAACATGATAATGAGTTATGTTCTATCAGCGACCATGCAATAGACTTGGGTGGAAACCCAACTCCTACCAGCGGAAGGCAATGGATTCTTCACATTTCCTTTCGATCATGGCCATATGAGCCTGCTTAGCCCTAGTTTTCTGTGTTATTTCATGGACTTGTTGACTTTTCTCGGTGAAAAATTCATTTTCACCGAGAAAAGTCAACAAGTCCATGAAATAAACATGTTGCGGTGACCATAAAATCTTATTTTCTGTGTCATGTTTATAACTGATTCGCTCTAGAATACCTATCATTCAATTTCATTGCTTTCGTTTCGATATGGGTCGAGCTAACTAGGGCTCAACATTTTCGATATGCACAAATTTTAATCTTTTATGCGGAACCAGTACCTAAATAAATCGAAATAAGCGAGTGTGAACCGACATTCAAGGTGTTCCATGAAGCTCAAAACAATCGGTTTTTCAAATTTGAGAACCGTCGAGTTTTTTTTTGTCAGTTTATAAACTCTAGTGTCGCAAAAAGCAACGCGGTACTAGATTCATCGCAAAGGCATGCTCTCAACTAGCACTGAGTGCCGTAACTCTCAAGCTTGGTGTGCAAAGCAGTACACAGCGCACAGCATAATTTAAATATATCTGTCGGCTACTACTATCGTCTCCGCTCCGACGTTCGACCAGAGAATGAGCGCGCCCGAGAAATGCTGAAAGTAATATATCCGAGGATGATGCCATCGGCTAAATCAATACAGCCAATCAGAGCCATGGAAAGCAGACATCACGAGCGCTTGACCGCTGGATGTCTAGACCTGTCGTTGTCCCCTCCTCCAGCAGTAGCACGTCGCTGTTGTGCTATCTTATGACAAGCGCCATTTAGCACTTTTCGAGAAAAACGATTTTTAAAGTTTGAGATTGAATATCTTAAAATTTATAAATGCTAGAAGTTTTTCGGAGAAGACATTCGATACTTCTATCTTTTCTGAAGTAATCTCTCGATTTGTGTGAAGATCGGTTGACTACACTTACAGTTTTTGCTTAAAATGTAAACCTAAGTCGCTCGCATACGTGTCATAAGTGTGTATTCATGATAAAATATGTATGACGTGTCACAAATGTGCACAGAAGATTTCATATAAAAATGAATTATAACTGATTCGTAAAACTATGCGTTATAGATCACTATGTCCAATATTATACTTTTCCATGCGATAGCAGCAATATCAGGTTGCAAAATGACAGTACTGGAACACAAAGTTTTCCCAATTTTCCTCCTTTATTCAGGAAAAACAATAAACAAAAGTTGGTTTCATTGACAATATAGAGACAATGTCTATCAAACAATGTTATTGTTGACAGGTGACTAGACGAAACAAATATTCTTCTTGCATAATCCATCAGTACATTTCGGTATACTTTCCAAAACAAGTGGAAATCTCAAAAGGAAATTCGTTCAATAATCTTGAATATATAAGCCAACCATTCCCAGAAAAAAACTATGGTGGGAAAAGTTTTGCTCCCGAGACAAGAACCTAGCTAATGCTTATGGTTGATCTGCATAGGAATT
Source organism: Topomyia yanbarensis (assembly GCF_030247195.1). Taxonomy (NCBI): domain Eukaryota; kingdom Metazoa; phylum Arthropoda; class Insecta; order Diptera; family Culicidae; genus Topomyia; species Topomyia yanbarensis. Next base: position 54,047,375 of record NC_080672.1, read on the forward strand.
ACCTATGTCATCAGAGACATCTGTTGGCTTGCTATAAGCTTTTCGGCTTATAGCAAGCCAACAAACTAAGAATGTTGTCTCTTTTTTCTTTGTCATAAGATAGCACAACTCAATCACTCGAGAAATTGGCGCTTGTCATAATCGTGTTTCGCTATATCTCAGTAACCCAGCAGAATTTCAAAATTCTGAAAACGCAACTTTATGGAGATTTTAAAATTTAGTAACATGGCATATCTAACTCAGTTCACCCCAAAATGGCGTTTGTCATAAGATAGCACAACAGCGACGAGCAGTGATCAAATGCAGCACTCATCGTAGCGCATTGTCAACATGCCTGAGTGTTCTTTACGGCCCGACGTTCGACGGGAAAATGAACTCGCTCGAGGAATGCCATTCTTTGAATAGTCGAGGATGACGTCATTCATAGAAGCGTAGTGCGCTGTGTGCTCAAATCTGTCGTACGAGATGCATAGACACGATGTTACTTGTCTGGCAAAAGAGCAACAACTGATTCAAACAGGCACGCGGAACATTTATTCATGACTTTTCGTGTTCGTTTGAGTCACCAAGGTGCTCCCTATAGACGGCTCTGCCGGAGATAGATTGACTGATGTATGGGAGTTTCCACGTTTTCCGAGATCTATTCATTTTTTCTTGTTTTTCAATAATGTACTATTGAAATGCAAAAACAATATAGTAATAAAACATAATTTCAGTTAATTCTGAATTGTTTGGTGATAACCAGTTGGAAATACGTTCATAAAATCCCCCACACCTCCTTGTCCTTTCCTTCCGCTCAGGAAATGATGAAAACACACGGCAAGGCACAAATTCAATTCTAGACAACTTGGAATTGTTCGGTGGTTATTCTAGCGGTTGTAAATAGAAAAATGAAATACGAAATTCGCTTTATCGAAATAATATTTGGCTCATTTAAGGCATTTTTTCAATAAAATCACTTCCAAGAAAATTCATGAAAATATCTCACTCTTAGGGGTATTAATCAGTAAAATTACAATACCAAAAGCAAGGGCATATTGTATGCTTTATATTCTCCGAAGATATTATTGACCTAAAATAGTCCGTTTTGATACTAATAATACATTGAATGTTTTTGGTCTTCTTGCTGGCTATGAAAAATGATAAAACTCTTTCGTCCGCATTTAATGTTAAATAACTCTTTTGATAATAGTCCCATTTCAACAATCTATAGTTCGTTCGAAAGGTATTCGTAGAACCTTTCTAAAAATATATCAATTTCAGTTACGTTGTCAATTTCGGCAGAAAATTTCAAAAAAACTGCAAAAAACGCGATTTTTGCACCTTCAAACATTCATATCTTGGAAACTAAACATTAGAATCAAAAACCATTTAATAGCGTTCTGTCTGGGTGATAGGCCTTTCATTTAAAATTGGTGTGGATAAGATCGGTTCAGACATTGCTGAGAAACACGAATGAGAGTTTGTCCGTTACATACACACACAGACACCGTCCCAAATCGTCGAGCTGAGTCAATTGGTATATAAGACACGACCCTCCGGGCCTCGGAAAAAATCTTGAAAGTTTGAGCGAATTCTATAGATTTCTTTTCTAAGAAATGTAAAAAATGATCAAATATATTATGAATGACAAAAGGCCCTATTACCCCAGATTCTCGTATTCGGACAAAGGTCGCAATGGTTCCGTTCGATTTCTGAGATTAATTTTAACATTAGAAAAACTGCTAAGTATACATAAATTGCAGCACGGAGCACAAAAATAATTAAAAACATGGGATTTTGGGGACAAAGTGACCCAGTACCGCACTTTCCCGTATTTTTCATGGCATGGAAGTATCTCCATTAAAATATTTTATAATAAATAAATTTATAATGAATTAAAAATGAAGTTATTTCCTTTAAAAAGAGGTATGAATTGTTATGTTCTGAGTAGAAAAACTCTAGAAAGAGAACTGCGGAGACTCCATTTTGGATCGATTGGATTCGCGTTTAGCTGTCAAAAAACGAATCCAATCCAACATTGCCTATCCTTATAACATTGGACGTGTTGCCATGCAATGCCGGGGCATACGTTGCCAAAAATGCTGTTTTTCTCTCCGCAGTTCTCTTACTAGAGTTTTTCTAGTTCTGAGTACTACATCAAAAGTTATAGATTTTCTAGCCAAATATTTGAAAAAGCCCTATCTGCAAAACATAAACATTGAGAATATTGCCAAAGAAGGTTTGGTCGGATTCATTATAAACATATTTGGAAAATAAATACTATTTTATTTCGTTTGATTGCGCATATTGCTTCTACTGGTATACCTCACACAAAAAATACTGTTCATGTCTGATAGGGATGAATTATGTAACGCGTTTAGAGGGGTTTTACGAGAAGTTGTGACTTATGGGGTAAGGGGAATAGACTAGATCTTTACGTAACATGTTTTTACTGAACAAAAATTTTTTTTCGAGGAATTTGTTACGTAATAGAAGAGGGGGAGAGAGAAATTCATGACAATTTGTTACATGGGGGGAGGGGGGAGTCAAATTTGGGCAATGTTCGTGTTACGTAATTTATGAATGCACCCATATACACAGAGAGTTAGAAGAATTAAGTGAAAACTAATTTGATGACCACACTGAATCTATTGATTCACACATTATTTTTTGAAATTTGTTTCAGAACATAAAAAAGATCCGCTAGACATAAATATAATTTGAGAACTATTGAAATTCATGTGGCGTACGTTAAAATTATAATAGTTTGCCACATATAAATTTGTTTCATAACAGATGTATGTGCGTGATCAATACAATTTATAGCATATTTTTGTTCATATGCATATCATATATGTGGAATACATTAAATATATGTTTGGATTTTTAGCAGTGCGTTGAATGTCGTAATCAGATTGGCCCTGTATGTATATTATAGAAAATGTGCGCTTAGAGCAGTTGTAGTTTCGATCAATTCATCTAGTAGGTGTTGTGCTGCTGTTATAAGCCTTTTACAATCAGTTATAATACAATAATTCGTTAGAATCCTTTTAAAATTAGTGTATTGCTAGTTAGGCCCTTTCATAATCAGTTTGGTCATAAAAATCAATTAGGCCCTTTTATAATTTGATGTAAAATCGTTATCAAAATTCTTCATAATCAAATGATACGTTATGTGCGTGTTCGGGTAGATATCTTTTAATGGAAAACATGAAAATTCGATTTGTTTGCATTTGGCAGTTAGGCCCTTTTCAAATGTTAAGCGGGTTTTAATATATTTTTTCTTCATATTTTCCCATAGTATCAATTTCAAAACTTTCAAACGAAGTCGGCGTGGTCTAAAATTGTCCAAATGATTTAAAATTTGGCATCTTACTTTTACCACAGATAACAGACGTTTAGGCTAGAACAAAATCTCTTCAAAAACCTGTGTAAACTTTCAAATTGATAAACATTGGAAATCCGTGTTTCACTATTGCAATCTGCGCAACTGTTTGTTTCACGTGTTTGACAGCTGCACTCTAACTGCATTGTATCGATCACTACGCCATATGCAAACGTTTGCCAAACGTGTTTCAGACGTCTGATTTATTCGGAATTTCAGTAGCGGGTATTTACACTCGATTCAAATCGAGCCTAAACGTCTGTTATCTGTGCTTTTACATTTGTCACAACACAAAAGGGGGGGGGGGGACTTTAAGAATGAAAAAAAAATTGCAATTGGGCTCGTTTCTTGAGGCATAATTATGTTCATAAAACTGGGAAAACAATGCCATGATCCCAACTAAACGATTGACGGTAGCGCCGTACATTTATTGGTGTAAATTAGTTTTGCAGATACACAAATGAATGGCTGGTGTCCAAAGGGGCTAACCCACATTTTTTCCGGAGTTTTAAGAAAAAGTAATCAGCATGGACTGTCATTTGAGAAATTTGAAAATATTTTTTGGATTTTTGTGCTATAAGCAGTCAAACTTGACCATGGAGGTAACTCCAGTACTACCTGGTATCCAAAAGGGGCTAACTCCACATTGTGTCTTACGGAAATTCGAGTTTTCTCGTTTATTTTCCGAAGTTTTAATAGAAAAAGTCAATCGATTCGCCATCAGTAAATATTATGTGGTAGCTCACATATCGGTGACCTCGATATAATACTGCTTTTAGTTGGATTGCATTGTACGTTGACGTTTCGGCCCCAACCGTCGTTCCTGAGGGTGAGTGCCGCTTACATACTTACTATGTATGGCTATGTTCTATCTAATATATATTTCTTGCACAAATGTATATTGTTGAGCGTGATTTTTCGAAAATTCTAGTGAAAGTGTCATGTCTCTACATTGAAAGTTGACAGAACAATAAGGGATCAAAAGAAAAACAATTATTATCTTTCTTTATAGAGTTATGGTATCTTCCAAAAAGTTACTCTATGATACCTAGCGCTTTATTTGGTTGAAGCATACTAGGGCGGCGCTGTTATCTACTTTTTCATAAAGCTAGATAGAAGTTTGATGTCTTCGAGAAAGTTGTAGGTCCTATTATTTTTAACATATCTTCTGAAGATGCAACTTTGTAGGTCCTGTATGTTTCGAGATAGAGAAGGTTTTAGTTAAAACATTTACTTACAGATTATGTTTTCAAAAATGCGCCATATTTCAAATCTTGTAGGACCTACAAAGTTATCTTCAGAAGATATATTCATAATTACCTGACATACAACTTTGTCGTAGACACCATCTTTCTATCTCGTTCCATTAAAAAGTTGATAACAGCGCCGCCCTAGCAACTGAATTCCCGACTAATATGAAATGATTAAATAAAGCGCTAGATATCACTCAACAACTTTGCCAAAGACACCATAACTCTAAAATGAAAGATAAAAAAAGTACGTGCGAATTTTGGGTTAGCCCCTTTTAGACGCTAGGTACACCCGGGGTTACCCCCTCGAATTACAAAAATGCTCGTGAATTGAAAGGTAGTTCATGTAATGATCCTATTTTTTCTAGACAACGTGGGTCAATGAACTTCTAATAAAATTGTGTATTTACAATGTTAATTTGGGAATGCGGAAGCTTTTTCCATTTCCTGTGAAAAATGCAAAATGGGAGTTAGCCATGTAGTCTATACATAAACTATAGTTTTTCGCATATGTTTTAATATACATAGTTGCTTTCTTGATAAATCTCTACGGATTATTTTGCAGATATATTAAAATCATACCAATCATATTTACAATTTCAGCACCTGGCGTACTAATGGCACCGAGTGAAGCAGAGATCCACAAACCGCATTCTGAGCCGGCTAAATCACCATCTTACGAGGAAAACTACACATCGGACATAGGTAAACACTTCTCAATCATAAAAACCAAATCATCTTATTATCTTACTGCTTCCGTACGTTACTTTCAGTTGATGCTAATCCAGATGAACTACTGCACATCAAGCACGATATGAGCATCGTGTTGGCACTAATAGATCAACAAACCGAGTTCCGGCTGCGAAATCGCATTTCCTCTCAAGACTTGGACGACTATGTTGAGCAGTTGAGTCACACAGACCTGCTGCGATTGATAGATGGTGGACGAGTTAACCGAACTGCAGTCCTGGAATCGCTGCAAAAGTTAGTGTCGAGAAAACATTTCGCCGATGGTTACCGGATCGTACAGGTTCTGGAACTGCTGAAACAAGGTGAGATGCCCGGACCAAATGACGGTTACTTTGATAGGCAATATGGTGGTAAAGGACGGAGTGCTCAAGAAGTTATAGACGAGTTGGACCAGGCAGAACAATTTGCTCAGATAGTTACCGATCAGGATGAGGTTGCGGATGCGGTAGGGCTTGTCGATGAATTGGAGGAATCTATTGCACAGGATGCAGAATTTCGTACGATTGAGTCGGAGTCCACACAGATGGAGGTGACACATGCTCCAGATTTAGATGATGAGAAGCCAGAAGGCCGGATACTGATCGAGAATAATTTAGAGCAAAGTAAAGTGCCTTCGAATGGCACTGTGAACAATCCAGAGACTGAAACGAATGGATCTATATTTGCAATTAACACAACGTCAACGACAGATTCTCCTCTATCGGAGGCCACATTGGACTATGGCAGCAAACCATCATTCCGTGCGCAAATTCGAGATGATTGGAACAAGGAGGAGGATGCCCTGCAATTATTAACTACTCTAGTTGAGTCCGAGATCGCGGAAGAAATGGTCGATGAGTTGGAAGCATCCATTGCACAGGAAACACAATGGCGAAATATCGAATCGAAGTTTCAACAAGAAAATGTGACACTTGTTCCAGATTTCAGTTATGAGAAACCAAAAGGTAGGATACTGATGGAAGATGTGTCAAACGACGATGAGCAAAGTGAAGTACTTCCGGAAGAAAGCACGACTTTTTCGACCAAAGTTGAATCCGCTACTGTGGATAATCTAGAGACTGGAACAGACAATCCCATATCCGAAACAGAGGTGCCTCGGAAGACGCAATTGAACTATAGAACAGAACAACGAAGTTCGAGTGTTGAAGATGAATATTATCGTGAGGAGAATATCCTTCAGTTAGAAGATAATCAAGAGGAGGCTGAAAACGTCGAAAATATGGCCAATGAATTGGAAGAAACCATTGCACAAGATACTGCATTACAGGAAGTTGAGTCCGAGGTCCTACAAGAAAATATAGATTCTAATTTAGATGCTGAACTTCAAGAAGGCCGGATCCTTATCGAAGCTGAATCCAATTCGAATGAAAACTGGAGAAATTACGACCAAATTGAGGTGCTTTCGGAGGAGGTAGCAAAATTTTTGGCCAACAACGCATCCACTACCATAAAAGAACCACTTTCATCGAAGACAAATTTAGAACAAAGAATCTCGGAAGCCTCTACAGACCACAAAAACCTCATAACTGACGATCAGATCGCGAAAGAGATCACCGACCAACCTCCGGACCAGATAATCATCCAGCCATTTCTCGGCGAGCTACCCAATGCAACGAAACCTTTGGCGGTGGGTCGAGTTAGTTCTAAGGAAAATGCAGGCACTGTAACGGAAACCCATGACACCACGCTGCAAGATGGAAACTTAACTGTCTAATTATTTAGTGATTTGTGATACAAAACAATTACTTTTAAGAATTATCGTACAATAAAGACAACTTTTAACGATTCGACTAACCGGAACACTTTTCTCTTCGAACTTTCAGATTCGATCAATCATCAGAGCACAATTTCCGCTCCGGTAAATCTGCAGGATCCGGAGATGATGAGCCTGATTCCACACATTATAGAACAGCTTCGGCTCGGACATGTATCCGAAACAGAAAAGCTCACTCTGGCGGAAATTTTCGGCGATCTTTGGCCTCTGATGGTAGTGGAAGCCATGCAAGGGGATAACCAGGATAGGGTTAATACTCAAATGCGTGAAATTCTCGATAGCCAGAGTAGCTGAGCTCAGCTGAGGGTGCAATGATTTTATGTACACAAACTTTGTAAATAGATAGTTTTATGAGCATATCGCAATTTTCTGCTCTCTTTTGCTTTGTACCTTCCCTTTCTTCTATTGCAATTACCGGCGATAGTGGGTACCTGGGATTGACCTGGAACGAAAGGTATCCAACAGTAAGTTCAGTTATCGCATTGCTTGCAAAGTGTTTGGTTCAAAATGCATTTAAAAATTTGGCTTTTGTTGATTTTGCTGGAATGTTCCTCAATCAGCTCACTACCTTCTTGGTATAATCGTGGTAAGATTTTTGTCACTTGTAAACGATGAATTCCAGCTCGTAACAACTTCGATTACAGAATCGTCATGGGACTACAAAGATCACCTCAAACAGTTGGGTCTCTATCCGAGAGTGTTCCGGTACGGTACCAGAAGCTTTCCAAGCTATTTTGGTCAGCAGCACGAACGTGACTTAACTGCTGTCCCGAAAAACAGATTCAATCTTGATTCCGGTTTCGAAATTGCACCGTTCCAAGACGTTGAACGATCGGATGAGCCCTGGCAACAACCTACGTATGATTGGGATAGCTTCAACCAGTTGCAGTACAATCAAGAATATCAAAGGTTCCGGGAAGATAGAATGAGAAGAATGGAAGAAGAAGCAGCAGAAATCTTGTGGAGATGGTAGAATGTATGAAGCCAAACGATGCTTTGGCACTACAATCAGTTTGCAGAATTTTCGCACTTTGTTTCAACTTCACAGCCAATTCTTATTACGCAAAACAACTGCAAGGCTGGTGCTGGTTTATTGTGATCAAAAATGTTAATAAAATAAAATCTTCTGCAAAATCATGTATGTACATACTCCACTTGAACATTCATTATCAACGTAAATACGCATGTGACTGCTACTTCGCTTAGTTTTTATTTGTCCTGAAGTGTGCTACGATAAAAAATTCATCAAACAAGAATGTTTGTAAAACGGTCCAAATTTTTACTAAAAAGCAAATCATGTTTCTTTAGCAAGTTCAATTCCTACAAAATAAAAAAGATGTTCGCTCAAGCTTCTGGCGAATGCGAATTGCCGAACCTTTCGTTTGACTCCTTCCATCAAGTTTTGCACAGCCTCCTTGGTCCCTTTCCTCGCCGCAGAACGGCAGTTTGCATTGAACTAAACTTTTCTATTGACCGGGGCTTTGGCGATTTGGGAAGATGCATTTACTTGGAAACCATCTGGACGACGTTCGCGGTATACCATAACTGCAAGATGCCGAGTCTGCACAAACCAGAACGGAACAACCCTAGTAACAATTGTGGTTTTATGATAGTTTTGTGGCCACTGATAAAACTTAGATTGCACTTGTAGCGTGCTATAAAACCTCAATTGTTACTTGGGAATTGTGTTGCTTGAGGAAAAGCAACAGATGTTCGTCCAGGGATTTCAACTTCCTGGTTGATTAGGGTGACCATACGTCCTGGTTTCCCAGGGAATGTCCAAATTTTTGCCTGACTGTCCTGGTATGCTGGGAAGTAGAAAAAACGTTTGATTTTTCCTCGTTTTTCGCCTGTAAGCCTAAAATATGTATCTCCATTGAATCTTTGCTTTATTCACTCTGGTCCTATCTGCAGCTACGACCGATCGTAACCAGAACTGCAACGTTAACTCACCCTCCAGCAGGATATGACAAACAAAGCTTACTACACTTGAATCTCCCAATTATAACATCCGATGTCTTCTTTAACCTCTCAACAGTACCTAGCTATTTCTTTTTTCAATTTCCTTTTCATGCATGAAAATTGAAAACAGAAAGAACGAGGCGTTCGTATGTACATAGCATATGAGTGAGCTGTAGTCCATTTGCACAGAGTTTTGGCAACCGAACAAATGCATCGGATTCCAGTTGTGAACCAAACTCTGGCCACTAACCACTACCTTTGGTGCCTCTAGGAAGACACATCGACGTTTTGGAGACTCTTCTTCTGTTTGAGCTAGTGGTATTATTTCGTTTTACTGAAAATGCGCGAACATTTCCATAAAAAGGTAAAAGACAAAACATCAATAACTATCGTGGAATAACTTCACTGAGCGCTCTCTCGAGCTGGGGATTGTTGGCACACCAGGGTCAATGGAAGCAGTACCTAATTCACGATTGAGATGGCTTCACGCCTGGACGCTGAACAGCGACTAACCGGCCGAGTCTAGCATCCTACATAACAGGGAGTATGGAATGTCGCGTTCAAACTGATATTATTTACACTAACCTATCCGCTGTTTTTCATATAACAATCGAACGAATTGAGAAAATCTGAATAAACTGTAGTTTTTGCAGCTATTACGATCCTAGCTCCGATCAACAGATAATTGCTATAGGAGATTGCCAGGTACTTATTTGCACATCAATAATGGCGCAGGGGAGCTACTTGGAACTGTTGATGTTTCTGCTTTGCATCAATGACGTGTATTTAGTACTGAAAGCTCTTTGCCGGTCCTGCACAGATGATCTCAAAATTTAATTTTTTTTTCATCTCATTCGCTTTGTTTAGAATTGCCGATTTTTCCAACAACAGCATGAAACCTTCGCTAAAGGTGGTGTAGCAAGAACTGCGCGCGCGTGTGTGTGTGTGTGTACATCCGAAAAAGCCCTAGACCCTAGAGCTTTTAAACTACCGAAAACCTGGGAAGAATGTATAGTCGATTGAGAGGTAAAGCGAGGGAAGGAGTCCCCTTTCGATTGTCCTGGATTTTTACTCGACTGATATGGTCACCCTATGGTTGATGGTCCCGGTTGGAATGTAAAATCCGCTCTTCAAGTCACAAGAACGGATGGCCTGCCACACGAGATATTTCTTTGTGAATTGCGACGCTTGATGTGTTTGAAAGCCTCCGCCATCTTTCCTTTTCCAGTTGACGTCCGCCTTACTCTTTAGTTCGATGCATGGTTGTAGGCGACACTTTCAGCTTACTTGCGCGACATCTCGGACGGAGATGTTGGAGTTCTTCTGGAAACAGCTCGTTTCATCGTTTTTGCGCCCTCCAGATTTCATTTTCACCTTGATCCAATCTTTTTGGCTGTCGACAAACGTTTTTCGAACAGTTTTATTACATTGGTGGCAGTTGATTTGGTCACATCCAGCAATTTCGCCAACTTGGCGTGCGAATAGTTCAGATTTTCGCGATGAGCGAGCTAAATTTGGTTCCGTTGTTTCTCTTGCTTCTATACCATTTTCACAACTGAAAAGCAAATGTCAACACCAAACAGTAGGCGTGATGCTACACACATCTTTAAAATGAAGGGTGCTGTTTCTAACGAACGATGGAAAAAATGGGTCAAGTTGAAGTTGACCAATTTTTGAGCGTGACACTATTTATTCACCACCAAAGACAATGGAATATAACATTCAATTAGCTAGAGATTACTCGGTAGGGAAAGTTATGAAAATTAGAGCCATAGTACTCAAGTGAAAGCAAGTATGTGAAGTAGACAGATCGGAAAACTAGAAGTGGCAGGATCAAGACACATGCTGGTGAACTCTTGTGATTCGTAGTTATGCTGCCTAAGCTCGACCCTCATCAGCAGAAGACACAAGTTAAGCCCGTACGATATTAAGCCTGTTCTATAAGGAATCAGAATATATTGGCTTACGTATGTAGTCGGAGATTTGTGCCTTGCCGTGTGTTTTCGTCATTTCCTGAGCGGAAGTAAAGGACAAGGAGGTGTGGGGAAGTAGAATTGGAAGGGTGGGAAAAATAACAGCACAAAACAAAAATAAACAACAGGTAAGTTAAACTCAACTGAAGTAGTTCAACGTGCCTGCGACTAAGCCTAAAGCTCTCTACCACATTGGATAAGAAACTTTAGTATGTCTCTGAGTTTCAGTCGTCCAAACATGGTTTCGTCTATATAAGGACGGCTGAAGACTCGAAATCGCAATTGCGCTACCGCTGGACAGTTGCATATCAGATGATATGAGGTTCCGTAGTCGGATTCACAAAGATCACATGAAAAAGACTCAACGCGCTGAATAGTTGCCATGTGATAATTGAGTTTGCAGTGGCCGATTAAAGCCCTGGTCAGCATGCCGCTGTGGAACTTCGAAAAATGTAGGAGATTTTTCGAAACAACTGGGCATGGTTGTTCTAGAAACGCCTTTGTTTGGCGACACGTTTATAGATTTCTCCAATAATTTCGGTGCTCGGACGAAGCCCAGGACCGTGTTTTTTCCCTTATCCAACTTGTCGAAATTGGCAGCGCGGGCTCAGGACCAACGAAATCAATCGCTGAACCTGCCCTGGCCAATTCGTCAGCCCATTCATTTCCAGTAATACCGCAATGTCCGGGCACCCAGACAAGGTAGATAGTGTTGACAATGCTTAGTTCTTCGATTTGGGTTCGGCACGCGATCACTAGCTTGGACCGGGATTTGTCTGAGCTAAGGGCCTTGATTGCAGCCTGACTATCGGAGCAGAAGTTTATAACTCTGCCGGACAAACTCAGTTGAAGACCCGATTGCACCCCGCACATAATCGCAAATATTTCTGCTTGAAATACAGTACAGTATCTACCTAGTGTGTGAGATTGTTCCAATCTCATTTCACGACAGTAGACACCAGCACCAGAAAGTCCCTCCATCAGAGAACCGTTAGTGTTGCAGACCACTTGCGTTTGTTGTTGTCTTTCCATATAGCCAGACAACCACACCTCTCGAGAGGGAATCTTCACATGGAATGTCCTGTAAGGAGAACTACAAGTGAGTGTAATATCGCTGGGAGCAAGAATAACTTCACCCCATGTAACCATTTGTGACCACAATCGTGTATGACTGGCAGCAAGATCAACATGGTTACTGTTCCAAAGCCCAGTAACCTGCAGTCTGTATGCACATGATAGTGCTTCTTGTTTGAGGTGTATGTGTAATGGTTTGATATTTAGAAGTGCCAGCAGTCGGAGTCGTGGTGAAAGAACCAGTCAACGCCATGAGCGCCATTCTTTGCAGATGGTTTAGCTTTGACTGGACTGTCACCACCTCTCCCCTCTGCCACCACACAAGGCATCCGTATGACAGTATTGGACGTACAATTGTCGTGTAAATCCAATAGATGTATTTAGGTTTGAGACCCCAGGTCTTTCCAAAAGTTCGTCTGCACTGCCCGAAGGCCATCCACGCTTTCTTGACTCTGAACTCAATGTGAGCAGACCAATTCAGTTTGGAATCCAATATGACTCCAACTTATTTGACTTGATCTGCATACAGTAGCTCAGAATCAAAGAACTGCAAGGGACGAACCCCGGTTGTTATTCGCTTCTTCGTGAAAAGAACCATTGAAGTTTTGCTTGGGTTAAGTGATAGTTTAACTTGTCGACACCACTGTTCGACAGCTCTTTATGCCTGTTGCATTAAGTCAAAGATTGTTCCGATGCAAAATCCAGTAATTAGTATTTGGTAATCGTCAGCAAATCCGTAGGTTGAAAATCCAAGCTCATTGAGTTTCTTCAACAAGCCGTCAGCTGCCAAGTTCCATAACAAAGGTGACAGAACGCCGCCCTGAGGACAACCGCAAATACTCAACTTCCGTATCTCAGCCTGTCGCGGTGACGAGCAAAGTATGCAGTTACTAAGCATTGCGTTTATCCAACCCGAGATACATGCAGGTATCCCATGACCACGCGTCGCTTCCAGAATAGACTGAAAGGACACATTGTCAAAAGCAACAGATGCAAGTGGCCTATTACACTGACGGTTCTCTGATGGAGGGATGTGCTGGTGTCTACTGTCGTGCAATGAGATTGAAATAATCTCACTCACTAGGTAGATACTGTACTGTATTCCAAGCAGAAATCTTCGCGACAATGTACGGGGTACAATCGGCCCTTCAACAGAGCTTGTCCGGCAAAGTTATAAGCTTCTGCTCCGGAAGTCAGGCTGTAATCAAGTCCCTTAGCTCAGATAAATTTAAAACACTATCTACCTTGTCTTAGTGCCCGGATATTCCGGTATTACTGAAAATGAATGGGCTGACGAATTGGCCAGCGCAGATCCAGGCTTCGTTGGTCCTGAGTCCGCCCTGCCAATTTCAACGTAAGAAATACGAAATACGGTCCTGGGCTTCATCCGAGCACCACAATTATTGGAGAAATCTACAAACGTATCGCCAACCAGTTTCTAGAAAAACTGTGCTCAGTGATTTCGAAAAATCTACATTTTTCGAAACTCCACTCCAACCGTCCACTGCATACTCATGACATGGCAACTATTCAACGCGCTGAGTCTTTTTCATGTGATCTTTGTGAATCCGAATACGGATCCTCATATCATTTGATATGCAATTGGCCAGCAATAGCGCGATTTCGAGTTTTCGGTCATCCTTACACAGACGATACCGCATTTGGACGGCAGAAACTGTGCTATAGTGACGCCGAAAAAATCAAAATAGAAAGTAAACAAAAAGAGTATCTCATTGTTATATATGACGTTTTGAATAAACTTTATTGATATGAATAAGTGTCACGGTTCTCCGGACCTCGGATAAATATTCAGTTTGAATGGATTCAATACCTTTCTTTTAAATGGATGGTAAAAATTAGTTTACCGCAGCCATTCTAATTAGAACATGGAAATACAACATGCCAGTTTCTACAATATAAAGCGTTTCCAAAAGCTTCAAGTTTAATTTTTCAAGCGATGTGCTGCACTACAAATCATACACCACCCTAATACTCAATACCCAATACACCTATACCAAGCTGCTATCCAAGCTACCGACTAACAACAGTCGGCCAATGAGTTATCTACACCCTCGTTTTTGTTACCAACCTGTTTCTAAATAATTTGAAACGCGAAACAGCATGGACGGTAAACACGCCAAAAAAGAAGCGAAAAACGGTAAGTCTCCGCTCACCGTTCCTCTCTCGATTGATAGTCGGAAAAGCTCGCGGAAAAGCATGGAGAGAAGAACCGATGATAAGTAATGAGAGGGAGAGAGGAAAATACATTCGGTGCATAGCTTCCGAGTTCCAATATGAATATATGTAACAACACAGACGCAAACTAATTCGCAGTTGTTTCGTCGAATGGGTTGGGTTGGCTTGGTTAGACAAGAAAAAGTTTTATGCCTACACAAATTAAACTGAGTACAATTGTGATCGGTGTTGGTGAGGGCGCAACACAATCGAAATATGCGTCGCACATGTCCACTGTTCCGGAATAGTCGGTCGAGCCGCACTGTAGCAAAAGCGCACAGTAGGTAGGAAGATAGAACAGCGCAGTAAAGCACAGCAGGACAGATTGGGATAATTAACGGATATGAAGAGCTACGACGACTTTGTCTCTGGCACATGGTATTTGCTACCGAGAGACAGTGTAGTGACTTGTACCTATGCCTACAGGGAATTTAATCGTGGAGAAATATGAGCATATGAATATTACTCTGTGGTAGCATATCGTCGTTCACAGATGAAACGCGTCCATGCCTTCCTCGCATGGTATGAAGCATTTGATACCATTGATGACGACTGGGAAAATTGATATCAAAAATTGTTTTCTAGTGTGTACAAATCAGAAAGCAGCTTCAAATCAAGTCAAGTCGTCTCATCATTTTCCTGGTGGGAAGGGTGAGGAACGCGAAAGAAAAAGATAATGAAATGAAAAATGAAAAATAAATTCAATAATAACACAAAACACTATGCTATACTGCCCCTTAATCGCAAGTCAGTCCCATGTAGATAGGGAATCCCATAGAATATGGGACTGACTTGCGATTATGGGCAGTACATTTCTCATTAGTGATGAAAAATTTAGGGGAAAAGTATTTTTTCTCCACTGTTCAAACACACATTTGCGCGAGAAGAACACAAAACCTAACACTAAATTAGTTGTAGAATTTGCGTTTCCACTTCATCTCATCAGAATCCGGCACTAACTTAGTGATATGACTAAGCTAGTACTGGATTGACACTAGCTCCAAAAGCGAAAATACTATTTAATTTTTTTAAATTTTTGTTAACGTGACTTTAAATTTGTTTTCATCCGTCACGCAAAACACTATTTATGATTCTGCCTTGTCCTGCAAGAAAAGAAGCTCTGATTAAGTTGATGAGAATTAATGCAATCGAAACTTGGTTTGGCTTAGCAAATCAATGCAATATGCATTATACTATATTTCTCCTTAGGGGAGACTGAGGAGACTTGATCCCCGGGGAGACTTGATCCCATCATTGTAACTCAAAGGCGGATCAGAATACATTAATCGAATATACTATAAAGTTGCGTAGTTTTATCTAAACATAAATTTCATTAACACAGAAAAAAGAAATTGGACTTTTGTGTAACCGAATTTTTACCGATTTAAAAAAAAAATCTTAGAAGAACTGAAGAAGATTTATTTTCTAAATTTTCAAACTTTTATAAAATTGATAAAATCACCCACTACATACTCTACTTTTGCATACAGAATTACAGGAGAATGTCAATTATATGAATACGTTATGATTTAGCTGATTCTTTTGTTCAACTATATTTTTACTAAAGTTTGCTGAAATAGATGCTATGGGTTCACTTGATCCCTTCAAAATCGTGGAGATTTGATCCCCTTCGCCATACTTCATACACACCACTAAAAATAACCAAATTCACACCAGAACAATTGAAGTCATTGTTACCATAAAATAACAAAAAAATACTGTCAAAAATGAACGCTTCATCGTAAAGAAACATAACTGTAATTGTTTACTACAGTATACGTACTAACCATTCATCCCACATTTGACGTTCCTCAACCATAATAAAGACAGCTTTTAAATAATTGCACGGAGATTTGGGAATTCGTAAAAAAATCAGATGAGAGATGCGTAATATGTAGTAACAAAAATAACAATATCTAATCGTAACAATTTAATCAATACTACAATACATTTATAAAATTGAATGGGGTAATGTACCCGTTTTTGCCCTATTAAGAAGGGTACCACATTATTACAATAATAATTTTATTATTTCAGCTTCTTTGATTTGTTATTAGGGTCCATTTTTTATTTCGATTATAGAGGTTTTAACGTTAAGGTCATTCGCCTCTTATTAAGAGCCAATATAATAACAAAATTGTCTTGAGAATGGTGAAAATCTTCTGTTTGAGCGCAGCAAAATCTCTAATCGAGTACCCCCATTATCGCAATACCATTTGAGTCAATGTGTTGAGCAGAGATAGCAGACGCTGCTCTAACCAAAGGCTTCAGATGGTTAGGATGATAGTAGAAACAGGGCAAAAATAGGCTTATTATCCTACATGTTCTTTTAAACACGTTTTCATAAAGGAATCAAGTGTCTCCAAATTAGGGATCGAGTCTCCACTAATCTAAGAATTTTCCATTTTTTTGTTGTTTTCCAGAAATGCTCATAGCTCATGTCCAGTATAATATTTCCATGTAATTTAAGTCGGAAAAATCAGATGAGAGATGCGTAATATGTAGTAACAAAAATAACAATATCTAATCGTAACAATTTAATCAATACTACAATACATTTATAAAATTGAATGGGGTAATGTACCCGTTTTTGCCCTATTAAGAAGGGTACCACATTATTACAATAATAATTTTATTATTTCAGCTTCTTTGATTTGTTATTAGGGTCCATTTTTTATTTCGATTATAGAGGTTTTAACGTTAAGGTCATTCGCCTCTTATTAAGAGCCAATATAATAACAAAATTGTCTTGAGAATGGTGAAAATCTTCTGTTTGAGCGCAGCAAAATCTCTAATCGAGTACCCCCATTATCGCAATACCATTTGAGTCAATGTGTTGAGCAGAGATAGCAGACGCTGCTCTAACCAAAGGCTTCAGATGGTTAGGATGATAGTAGAAACAGGGCAAAAATAGGCTTATTATCCTACATGTTCTTTTAAACACGTTTTCATAAAGGAATCAAGTGTCTCCAAATTAGGGATCGAGTCTCCACTAATCTAAGAATTTTCCATTTTTTTGTTGTTTTCCAGAAATGCTCATAGCTCATGTCCAGTATAATATTTCCATGTAATTTTTTTATGATTATTAGTCATCCCTAGAAACAATATAAAACTACAAAAAATACATAGTTTTTTTATCATTCCACGGAGTTGGACTGAAAAATAAAAAAAGGGATCAAGTCTCCTCAGTCTCCCCTAGTGGATAATCTAACACTAGCTTAGTTCTGTCACTAAATTAATGTTGCATTTTTATCAGACGAAGTCGAAACGCAAATTCTGTAACTAATTTAGTTATTTTTTGCCCTTCACTCTCAAAAGTGCCTTTAAACAATTTTCTCCTTAGAGGAAAAAAATAGTTTTCAGTTAAATTTTTCCCCAATGCTTTCATTAAATCTAATCAACTAAATTTCTTGCGGGAATCACGCAGTTTGCAAAAATAGCTGTGAAATTTCTCACAAAAACTTGTTCCCCCTTTTGTATACCAAACTATATTTTTAGTTTTTAGAATAACTGTAAAATATTTCGTAAAAAACTATTACTGCTCCTCAAACTGGATTCCGTGTTTTTAAATTTTTCATAAAAAAATCTTTTGCTCTCACTCTTGTATATCAAATTATATTTCTAGTCCTAAGATAGCTGTAGTATTCTTCCTCTCAAAATAAAAAAAATATCTGAGCATTATACCCTCCTAGTATTTAAAATGTAAAAACAAAAGAATTTGGCCCCGCCAAGCTAAGGCATTTGTGCCTATCAAATAAACGAACTGAATACAAAAAAAAAATATTTCACCGCAACAAGTAGCGATCAGGATAAATTGGTTCAATCGGAACCGCTGTTTGAAAACAAAATGTCTTAGGGGGTAAAATGTACAGGTTGTAGTGGGGGTAATATGAACCATCTTGCCACTTCAAGTACCAAGCCTCAAAATAAGTCGGAACGCTAACTTCAAGGTGTTCATTTTACCACCACCACATTTTACCCACACGCTATAAGGGATCATTCATAAATTACGTAACGCTTTTAGGGTCACGACAAGTTGTGACATGTTGTGACATAGGGGGGAAGGGGAGTTAGCTAGATAGTTACGTAACATGTTTTCACCGAAAAAAAAAATTAGGAATTTGTTACGTAACAGGGGAGGGGGGAGATGGATTTGTTACTTGGGGGGAGTCAATTTTGGGCAATTTTTGCGTTACGTAATTTATTAATGGTCCCTAAACATGTGTCACTTTTGGACATGTTTTAAAATCAAGAATAATATTCAGAAAATGTGTTTATGTCGAAGTATTTTCAACAAATATGTACAAAACATGTCCAACAAGAAACATATAAGGTGATTGTAGTATCTCAATCACTTATTAAAATTGAAGTTATACGATGTATGATATAACAAAGTGTAGTTTTTTAGCATTGAAAACGCTCAACTCGACAATATAAGGCTGGGACTGGGTGTATAACTAAAACTTAAAATTTGATGCGTGTCACGTAAATGTGCCATAATTTTAAACCGCTGTAGCCCTTTTCATTGTAAATGGATTCGCGTCATTCAAATACCAGTCAATTCAGAGAAAAATCAACTTAAAAATTGATTGTAACTTGAAATTGGCAAACAGACAAACGTTTTAAATTACGTTTTGTTAATTGTTGATGGATTTTCATGACTTTGACACCAATCGATTCAGACGATTGCCAGTAAAAAGTAAAAGTAAAAAATCAAATTCTTTTGTGTATTTTAGTAGTACAGTATTGACAAATCCGAAAATTTGCAAAAATAGGGAAAAGATTACAATATTCACAAAGTTTCGCAAGACTCCCTATCACAGACATCATCTCGACACTCATAAGCGTCACTTGATATAAAAGAAATGTATCTGACCGAATTCCTTCTTTGCCATACCTACTCTTATGGCAGTACGAGAGCATTGCTACTGCTGCGATTGGTAGGATAGCTGTTAAATCTCTCATTTGACATGGCCCAAGGCAGGGAAGCGTTTGTCTATGTGTAGGGGAAACCGAGGAAAACTGAATAGAATTGAAACAGTGCCAATTACTAGCGAAATAGTAGCTTTAATCCTCCAATACTCGCCGACGACGTTAAATGAGTAGTTGAGTATTTATGGTAGCAAATGTAAGTTATCGATAAATTTTTAAATCAGTATAAATAGGATATTAAGCGGTGTTGGACCATGACAATATCATTACTACGTAGTCTTACAGTTAGCATTTATGGATTGAATGCGTTTCTTTCCATCGTTGAAATGTATATATTGTAAATCGTGAATCAAACTTCACTTCCCGACCTAGGACAGTTGAAACACAGTTGTTTCAACTCTCCTCGGTGATGAACTTCCAGTATAATGAAAATGTTATAATCACTTTAACGCTCATGAACTCATAATAATAATCAAGACTCTTCTTTCCTGAATTAACAACAGTGATCAACACTCTTAGTTTTTTTAATTCTAGGTCATTTATAGCCACGGAATATGCATTTGTTCCAATTTTTTACTCCCATCAGCTTCTGAAGCTTGGAGCGAAATGACCAGCATTCAAAATGAACCAAATATTACCGAAATGGATACCAAATTGCCTGTTTTCATAAACCCGCATCATTCGTAATCATTAATAGAATCACTGGTCAAATCAACTATTTTAATCAATGCAGTGCGTCCTAGCGGAAGTGATTGAAAAATAAAACATAACCAAATCAATGAAAAACGGCTATTAAATGTCTTGTTTCTACAGTTACAAATGAATTGAGTCCATTATTGAAAATGGAACTATGATAGAAAATTACTTCAAATAGGGTAAAGTGCCTATTTTCACCATACTAAGGAGGGTGCTTCACTAATTCATTAATTGCTCGGCCTACAATCAATGGAATGCGAAGAAATTGGTATCAATAGCTTTGCTTCGTCGTTATGATGTAATTAAAACGAAGACGCTTTCTAATAAAAATTCTGGGCAAATTTCATATTTTTCATGAAAGAATCGCAAAATAATGGATACTTTTTTTATATAATTATTAAATTTATTTAGGCCCAAATGCGGTAGCTCAACGAGGCCGATTGTTCGTTTTTTACAATAAATAAAAAAACAACTATGTTAAGATTTTTGTCTCGTTTAGACGCAGCTTTCTGCTGCGGGTTGAGATCCTTTTTCTAGGGGGCGAAATATTGCCAGTGTTGTCCACTGCCATTTGAGGTTCGATCCGTTTGTCTTCTTTTGCGTTGTCGTTCATGTCCATGTCCTCATCCGTACTACTTTCCTGCTGCTGGCGGTCAGATGTTTGTGTCTTACTCTTATCGGTCGTTATTGTATGTTCGTATTTTTCGGCATTCGTTTCGTTGTTGTTGTTGCTGGTTGTTGGTGCTTGATCCGAGGATGTTGGTTTTGCAGCTGTTAGTGGTTTAGCGTAAGATGGTTCTGGGCTGATTTCAGTTGGATTGGTTAAGTTTTCCTTAACAGTTTCTACGCAAGGTTTTCCGAGGTGCAGCTTCTTCGTGCAGAACTGGCCCGTAGGAATTTGCCCTGGGTACGTGACTAGTGATGTTTGATGAATGAGAACATCGTCACTTCCTAACGCTGTGACGGTTATGTATGAGGGAATTGGCTTGGTCACACGCATTCTCACCACACGAACACCGTTAGGGATGCCCGGGAAAAAATTCGTCCAAGTCTCATGTGTAACGGAGTCTACTTCTCCGTATTTTTGCAAGCATTTTTTAATCGCGCCGTCAGGGGTACGCGTAGCCAAATCATGGACACGAACTTCTACAGCGCCGTTCTCGATGTATACGGGAATGCTATATTTAACATTGCCGCATTCGGCGGTGTGCTGCATGTTGTTTCGCGAGGCGAATGACTCAGCTTGGTTAATGTTTTTGAACGAAATCAGCACGCAATGTTTGATATGATGCATTTGTAGGGTTTTCACTTCAGCCAGATTGAGTTTCATCTGAACTTTTAATAACTGTTCCACTTCCCGAATGGCTGGTCTTACGGGGCATTTCGAAAAATCAACAGCAACACAGTTCGGCCGTATCTGGGATGATTTTTGCTGGGCACCGTCACTCATCACTAAATCGCACAGTAGGTATAGGCTATTGTTATATGAACTGCTTGTGTGACAGGCACCAATTGATTTTTAGGTAGAATTGACTGTTTCACTTGCGCGGGACGATTTTTTGCTTCTGCTCAGGGCGAGATGTGAAGACAAACTGATAATGGATACTTTGATATTGTTGTCCCAAAATCGCATAGTATTTTAACACAACAACATAACATAGTATATCCACAGGCTAACAGACATAACACTATGAGGGAATTCCCGAAAAAAACATCGATCCGTCATTTTTCCCAGAACACTAGCTCCACCTTTTATTGACGGTCCCAAACGTTCATTTACTGGTGGGTTACCTCTCAGGTTTGGGAACAATTTTTCACTAGTGGTCTATCCCCCATATGCTTGTTCATGATAAGAGACATTGGGGGTGGATGGGTCCATTGGTAGGTATTGGGGCTGTGGCGGTGATCACGATACTGTGATGACATCATCACAATTTCTCGATGGCGTAGTGCTTAACACACCCAACTAGAGACCGGAAAATCGCAGGTTCGGATTCCTGCTTGAGTACATATCTTTTCTCAGTGTGTCCAATAAAAGGTGAATTGTCACCGTTCCGCTCATTCTTTCTCTGTCTATTTTGCATTGGATACGTACCCAAAAATAAATATTTAATTATTGCAATACTTTTCACTCCCAATCAATAATCAGCAAAAACAATACCAGTTTCGCGTCTCTCTGATATCGGGAGACCAAAAAATTACTATTTCGCATTGTTTTCATTTTCTGCTCTCTCACCCACACATCTCTGGCGCAAAAGAGCGTCTATTTCCATCACAGATCATCAGACCGATCACGAAACATCCAGAAGTCTGTAATTCAGTTTCAACAATTGTACAGTGCGAGCAGTAATGCTCCATAATACAACCATACGCCCCGATTCGCATGAACTATATCACAACACCGGATGAAGAGCGCGAGAGCGAGAACGGAACACGAGCTGATGGTACGTACGAACCATGCTTCGATCGCTTTCGGTTTTGCGTGCAGGCAGTTGAAGATTGTCTACTGTACCGTACTGACGACCAACGAACGCCGAACGTCGATTGCCCGCTGGAAATCCTTTGGAGCGAATCTTGCCTGTGTGTTTTGTCCCCCCACAGTACCGTACATACAGTGGTTTCGAGAGTGTTGCGCTTTGGCGTTCCGTTCTCCCCCTTTGTTTTGTTTTCCATTCGATGGGTAGGTGATTCGTGTGCTGCTGGCTACAAGTTAGAGGTGGAAAACACCTATTGAATCGAGAACACCGGAAGTTCTGAGACACTATCGAGTGCGCACGGTTTTCCAGTACGTAAATACAACAGAATTACCGCGACTAACTGTGCGGAAAGCAAACGACGGCGACAACGTCACATACATTATAGGTTTTAAAAATAACTATCAGTCCCGAACGGTGCAGCGTGAGGCGTTATTTTTTACAACGTGAAAATCTGTCTCGGTGGAAAATACGACGGCGACGGAAGGCCGCAAGGAGGAAAATTGACTTGACTCGTCGGATGGGGAGCGAGGTTTGAGGTGCAAAACGTGAGTTTGTGTGTGTGCATTTCGAAGCAAATTGTTCGCTCCGAAAGTGTGTTGTTTGATGAACGCATAAAAAAAAAAAAAATTCGAACAACGAACGAACAAGCGCACAGAAAATAGCGGCCGCGTAATAATCGTGAAATCGGAAAAGAAGTGAACAAAAAAAACATAACATACGCAAGGCATACCACGCGAGGGTATAGAAGAAACGGTGAGATATAGGAAAGCAATAGAGCAATCAGTGATAAATGATAAAAAGCTGCAAATTAAAACAAGAAAAGTTGATTAGAGTGAGGCAGCAATTTTGGGGCCACGCAGAAAACGTGGAGTGATAAATATTTATGTGATTTTCATTGCATTATCCAAAAATATTATTTCCGAGACGCACATAAAACATAAGTCGTACCCGTCGAAGTGAAAGAGAACCAAAAGCCAGGCTGGTAGTTCGGATCATATTTTTCTTCTTTTTCGTCGAATCGGACGTGAATTCGTTAATTGAAGTGAAGTTAGTAAAGGAAGTTTTTCTCGGTTTCCACCAGAGAAGCCCGAGTAAGATAATACAGTCGGATGCAATATTCAAAGCTTTAATTAGACCATCCACCACGAGAAACGACCTCTTACCCCCTTCGCAAACTGCCTTCCGTAGTTGAGGCACCACCAGCAGCAGGTCAAAAAAAACATCAGCCGAAGATAATTATATTCAAATTTTGAATTTCTGGCCCGGCGAAACAGCGAGAGCTGGATCAATAACACAGTGGTTATTCCCAGGGGGAAAAAGAAGACGTAGAAGACGTAGTTGGAAAGTGCAATCAATGATAGGCCAACATACAGCACAGTACAGCCCAGCCCAGCTCGGTCCAGTCGATAGATGAAATCGGCCAGGTCAAGTGGTCCAGAAAACAGAGGGGGAAGCCTAAAGAGTCTACACGGTGGATTAAAGGTAATGATTTACAATAATTGTACGGAGTTATGAGATTCCCGGTGGGAGCGGTTTTTTGCTGCTGGGAACTATTTTGGGGAACACACGATCTGTTAAAGTTGAAATGTATGAATATTTGATCGTGTTGCTCTCTTTGAATTGATCTAGTTCCTCAACTAAACTTTTCCGACTCAAATTAGGAACATATTAATGTCAAGTGGAAAAATCGGAAATTAATGATAGTTTTGATAATGATTCTCCAGTACATTTTCCAGCCCATCACTCAATGTTTCGCTGCGATTAGTTGTTTCGCAACGCATAGTGTATGAATGTTGTAAGGGAACTACTTTTTTGCTTATACGATCATTCAGATCGCTAATTTATTGAAATTGAAAAACCAATCCTATTAAATGTATTATATGGTAGATTTATTGCTTTTGGCAACACTGTATACACCAACTTTTCAATACTAAGTATCTCGGATATGTTCATCGCAGAAAACAGAGGAAACCTTGCCACTGCGACCACTATTCACTATTCTTTTGTGGCTGCCCCTGCTTGCTCTACATGTTACACGTTTCCCGAATCCATTGTAGTTAGAAGCGATTTGTTTGTTTGAGCAAATGCGTCGTCCTAACCGGGTTACTGCCATTATTGATGTTTGGGAAAAGGTATGCTATTCCACGAGAGGTACCATAAGATGCCTTCCGATGTATCGCTTCCTTCGAAGAAATATTGCTGTACAATGGCAGAGAATTTGTTACGACCTCTTGGGCTCGTAGTTACAAAATCGACAAATATAATCTCTACATTAACCAATATTTTCAGGTTGTCTTTTAGTTTTTCGGATCTCGTTGTATCTGGATGTATGAATTGCTTAGCATGTCGAGCGCCTACTACGCTACACCCGTCGTTTAATAGTTGGTCTCTTGTCCAAACTGAAAGTTCTAGTTTGCAGGCATAGGAAGATATGCATAGAAACGGTTTTGGTCCAACAAACATGTTTGATGAACGGCGCCTAGCTAATTCGTCGGGGCCACTTCGTTACCACCGATTCCATGGTGGCCTGGTACCCAAAATATCAATTCTTTATTCCGAGTTGCCAGTTGTTGTAAAGATGCTATTCCCTACCAAACTAGTTTGGACTCACATTTCGACGACCTCATTGCCGACAGTGCTGTTTGGCTATCTGAGAATGTTGCGATTTTTCGTTTCCTGCAGACCTCCGAGCATATACGTCTACCTGGAAAACTTTCCTACACATCGCTTCCGTACAGGGCCGGCGGAACACGTGGATAGTATGGGTAGTACTACCCACTCGAAAATGGCTGAGGGGGTAATTACCCACTCGAAAGTTTGGAGCAAACCACAAACCTGAGATTAATCACGTATGTATCTCGCGCACAAAATGCATGCATACATCGATGTACAACAATTTCATAATTTTTTTTAAGATGCAAAGTTCTTCGCTTCACATTTCTTGAATTTCTTCAATTTCTTGAAAAATTTTCTTCAATTTATTGAAAATATGGGTTAGCTTGAAATTTTATGTTATGTTTTATATTTCTACTAAGGGGAATACATTTTGACACATCTACATCTTAAAACAAAGTGTTCGGATCGATATACAATAAATATTAATGCAATTTTATTCAAACTAAAGGATGCAGTTTAAAAACTAGATATAAAATTTGTAATTTTTAACAAGACCAATTACACTAGTTTACAAGAAAAATGAAGCTCCAAGAAAAAGTATTTTTTAGACTAATTTTGGGTCGCTGAACACGAAAACAAAATTCATTTTTTGTTCAAAGAAGCGATTTTGTGATTTTCTCAAAAAACTCGTTTTTGAGCACTTTTTGTAGTTTTTAGTCAATATTTCGTGTCAAAATCATCCAATTAATATAGTCAATATGCGGTTTAGAGGGTGTAGCACTGGGCTCATAAGCCAGTCTTCAAATATTCGAATCCCTATCGGGAAGGAGTCTCAGTGAGATCGTAGCACTAGCCACGTAATCATCTGTGAACTGAGAATCTGCTGTGAAGCCTGTTGAAGCAGAAGGCGAAAATTCCTTTAAATCGTAAAATATATACTCACCACAGAGAAAACAAAACTTTTCCAACGATATTTCCACATTTGAAAAAAAAAAGCACTTAGTTGTACAATGAAATATCCAAACCATTCAAATGCCGCAGGATGGATGGATGCAAGCTCGAAAAGACAGTACCCAACACAAACAATAACTATCAAGTATAGAAGATTATTTCAGCCGAAAGTATGATTGTGCGAAAAATAAAAAGTTACAATTTTCACTCAGTGCTTCATACCATATACATTTTTAATCCGACTTTTGTGACCATTGGATAAAAATTTATACAAAAAGATTATTTATCTCATTAGATTCTAAAATAATTTTCTTCTGTCCTTGATTTACTATAAAAAATTACTAGAAATATGCATTTTTTTTAAAAAAAAGGTCGAGCGTTAGACTTTTTATTTACTTTGGTCGATTGTAATCATAATAAATGTACATTTCTCGACAAACATACGATTACAGCTTAAAAGCCAACTGTCAAAATTCTCTTTGAAAGACAATTCCGGACAAACCGTTACTGGCTAAACGCAGTTCATAGCAGTTGATGCAAGAGAAAACTAACGGTAACAGTTTGTCTGAAATTTCCTTTCAAAGAGAATTTTGACAGTTGTCTTTTAAGCCAAAATAATATATTTGTCGAGATTTGATCCACGCATATTATACATTTTCGAACTGTTTCGATCGGATCCTTTTTGAACACGATATTAACAAATAACTAAAATAGTGCCCCTTTTTCAAAGAAATCTTGAAAATGTTTCTTTGAAAAAAGGACTATTCAGCGATCCAAAATTAACTGAGGAAACACCTTTCTTTTTAGCTTATCCTTAAAATTACCTTAAAATTGTTAAAATCTGTCACCTACTTTAAAATTGTTAAAATCTGTCACCTTAAAATTGTTAAAATCTGTCACATTAGATTCTGAAAATATGAAAAATTATTTTTCTGTAATAAAAAATAGAGCAAAAACAAAAAAAGCGGAAGCAAAAGAAAAACTTTTTTTTAACTTGAACTTCTTTTAAAGAGAAATAGAGTATTATTTTCGTATTCAGCGACCCAAAATTAATCTAGAAAACACTTTTTCTCGTAACTACATTTTTCTTGTAAACTAGTGTAATCTTATTTAAGACCAAAAGAGATATGTGAAAAGCAGAGCAATTTTCACTCGGTGCTTAATAACATCACCAATTTTTGTCGGATTTTCGTGATATTAGGCTTAAAATTCACGTGAGAAGTTTGTCTGTCACATAAGATTTTAAAAGATTTTTTTTGCTGATTTATTTTTTTATGGAAAATCAATTAAAAATTAAAATTTTACCAAACACTACTTTTTTGAGTTTGGTTGCTCTTAACCCTAAATTGTTGATATTTTATCCTAACATGTTATACATTTTTAGAATGGGCACATCAATACCTTTCAAATGGTGAATCGTTTGTGTTAATCGGAAGATTTGTTCCTGAGATATTGACCAAAAATATGATTTTCGTGCTCAGCGACCCAAAATTGACTTAGAAGACACCTTTTTTCTTAACTTCATGCAATTAACCCAAAATTTGTAAACTAGTGTTATTTGATTACAAATTGAAACAAGGAGAAATACTAGTAGGCTTTTATAAGGAAGGTAAAAGACATACAAAAGAGGGATTTATTCCAACATCAGTTACAGAGACCGTGTCAGAGAAAGTGGTGAGAGGACAGACAACAATGACAAAGAAATTAAACTTGCAGCTTTTTAGCAAACGAAAGATCGCTGTCAGCTCATCATGAACCGGATCGCCGACTCGTCTAATTGTATCCGCTGGAAACTCTTGGGATCAGATTTCCAGCATGTCAACCAAAAGAGAAGAGATAATTAAATTAGGATATCTATCGTGTTTAAAAATATGACCTATAGGAGAGATTGAGAATAGCCAGTATATCTCGGACTGGAACGAGGCCGAGGGGATTCGTTTAACGGAAGTCTAATGTTACGCACGACCAGACAACATGTTCAATGTCGCGATAACCATCGCCACAAATGCAGAGACCACTCCCCACGACCACAATACGCCGCATTTAATGTATAATGTTTGACCATGACCCGAGACATCACCCGAAGGAAGTCACGGCCTTCATCCATCCCCTTTAACTTTTTTGTTGATGCTTTTGGGATTCCTAAACTTTCATTGTCAAACGAAATTATCAAATTTTTCAGCGTCCTCTGACAAGAAATACAGAAAATTGTTGGATCCATGTACTCAGGTCAAAGCTTGAATCAAGTACACCACGAAGGGTCTAGCCACCGGACGAAAGATTATTTCTCACATTAACGCGTCGCTGAACCGGTGCCAATAACCGTGTTTTTTCTGTTTTCATCAAGTTTTTCATTTGCGTTTCTAACGTCGCTATATTCGAAAAAAAATCTTGGCGTAGCCCTCTTTAGCATTCCTTCTGGGAAAATGCTTCGGTATATACCCATGTAATTTATATACGGGATATGTCGATAGTTTATTAGGAGTCTCGCCACAGATGGAAAATTTTTCATCGAATTTTCCAAACCGTGCCTTGTTTCTACAATGGGTAACTCTATGGCTCATTGTTCGCAACGACGGCAGTATATTTCCCGCGGTACAAAAAGAAGAACAGATCCTGCAAGAGGCTCCAAATGAGGCTGATGGAAAATAAATTATTTTATTGTACTCCTGGACATTTATAGAACGCAATCGCTTGCTTACCACAATTTTCACTAATTAAAGCAAAGGGTTCTGGAAGAAACCAACCCCATATTTCATCATTAAGGCCCCTCTCGGCGACCACACCATCAATCTCTACTTTCCGGACGGGTACGTAGACAAAATACTTCTGTGTACATGGTCGAGTGTTGTTTAGCTAGATCACGCCATATATCGTAGATGTTAAATTGCTTATCTTTGATCCGGAAGTAAACCAGCCAGCGACCGGTTGTATTAGATGGATATAATTTGTATCAAAAAGGAGAATTATTAGCATTATTTGTGCTGTCAGAGAAATATTCAAATGGACCTCCATTAAGCCTGAAAGGATGTCAGTCGTCGGAGATAACTTCTCATTAATCGACACTATCATGAGGGCTTCAATATCCGCGAAGAGAAGATTTTATCGCATGATACGGAAAAAAAATTAAAAGATTGGAATAATTGCTACCTAGCTGTGGAACATTTGTAGCTCAGTAATTATCAAACACATTTTCGCTGATCCGTCGGTCATACAACAACATACAAAGGGTGTTTCCAAATAGCCACCAGCTATTATCTGGGCATTTTCATTTTCCCTTACACACGCCTTGTTTGAACCTTCGTCAGTACGGGTAAAAATCACTACCCACTCGAGAAAAAAGTGTTCCGCTTGCCCTGCTTCCGTAGACTCCCAAGCCAGTCAGCTCACCCATTTTAACCTTCCATATAGAATGATATTAAATATTGAGGTAGTATGGGCCTACTTACATCCCACATCTGACAATCCACTATGTGGACCTCATATGAGATGTCGTAGTCCGGTTTAGCCTCCATTTTATGTTGATCTGTGGTCAATTCAGGGTTTACTTGAGTTCCTTTATTATACTAAGGTGACCATTTAAATCCCCATGAAATAGTGGTTTACCTTTTAGCACTCTCAGGGAGCCTAGTCCCCCATAATATGTGGTTTTCATTGCTGCAGTGGGTATGGATATCATAGCTCCAGTGATAGAGAGGCAGGCTAGCCTGTGAACTTTAGTTAGTTTAGTTTGGACGTTCTAATGTTTCACTTTAGGCCACTATACAATGGAGGAATAAGTTAATCGTGGGCTAGCGATGGTCGCGTAGGACGAATAAGCCATCCTCGGTTAGAGATCAAGTTTTCCCGAAGAGTTTACTGCTGCGATCACCCTATACCAGTGGTTCGTTGAGTTCGGTGTTACTCGGCGTAGTTCCCGACGGTGGAGCTAGTCTACCTCGGAGTTTCTCGACGAAAGCATGCCTCCCGAATCCATTGACGGACGTGTTTTTCTTGCTTTGATGCAGTCCGGCAGAGTGCCGAGATCTGTCCATCGATTCCGGGTGAAAGATTGCATCTAGTTGAGTGGAGCCACGATGAGTCAAGCCGACGATTCACTACGGACTACTCGGAATAATCTCCGACGGTAGATGTTTCCTACTCCAACGAAGAGTTGGAAGTGGAAGATTTTCCGAAACCGATGCTATACGGGCAGATGCCGAGATCGGTCGTGATATTCTGGGTGGAAGGTGAATTCCAGTTCACAGGCCCCGCGACGACCATTTGCCGATGCTACTTTCAGTGATGTCCCTATCCTCTGTGCAGTAAAGAGAAATTGAAATTGCTCCCCACACTCTGGCAAGCAAAACGAGAGCGCTTCTCTTTCGTTCATATACACCACCGTATTTGATATGTGTAAGCGCACGTTGATGGCAGAGGTAAATTTTCATACACCCAACACTGGAACGATCTAGAGTGTGGAGAAGAGCTCTTGAAATTCTCTGTGGCGCGCTCAGATAAATTCGCCACCGCGCGCGCCCCAGAGTCGCTGTGGTGTATTCACTGGCGTGGTTTCACTGGCGTGTATTCACTGGCGTGTGATCTTTGGTTTGTTTTCGTCTTACAAGCGGCATTGTGGGTGAGTGATTTAATTTGCACAGGTTATTGCGTTGTGTTGTGTGGATGGCGGTATTCGAGCCTAGGGGCAAACAAGGAAAACGTTTTACGTATCAATGTATCGGCTGGTATAAACAAAGTTTTATAATGATCTGTAGTATCAGATTAATCGTATAACAGATGTAAGACGGAATTTGTACATCCACATTAGGAACGGCCTATTTTTTGTTCGACTGAATAACTCAATGGTAATTTAACTTATTTTGATTGCGAATTTGGCGACGCCAAAAAGTAAAGTGATCCATTACAAGTAATGTCCTGGTATTACACACGTTTTCGATTATTATCATACGCAGGCATTGTAATTCTCTCTCACTCACGCGAAAAGAGGCTTATCCGATGTCCAACTTTTCAGAGATAAAGTCCACATAAAACAAAATAACGTTCACGAGAATTCACATTATTACTTGTTTTTTTCTGTAGCGCGTTATTAAAAATAATGACGTGCCAATTTAGAAGCGCTTCTATTTGACCGGTACAGTGCTTTCAAGGGGTTACAACACTGTAGATTTTTTAAAACATTTAATTTTTATTTATTGGTTGAATTTTGTTTACTGGTGCTTTAGAATGCTGAAAATGATATTCCAAAAAATTAATCGCGAAAACAATAAATAAATATTCAATTTTTTTTCGCAACGCCTCTTATGTATACCTCGAGTATACTGAAAACGTTAACCGTGTTTTTCTCGAAATAATTTTTTTTTGATCTGGCCGGAAATGTAACTCGAACAAATGATTTTTGATGAGTCTAAAATTTTTACAGCATGTTCAAGATTACTTTCTCCAGCGATGTACGAGGGATTTAATTTTTTCATTGCATAATTTTTTAATAAGCAAATTTTGTGTCGATTTTTAACACATTTTCAGCGTTTTTCGACTAAAAAATGTGCCATTTCGCGAAAAATCAAGACATAGAAAAAATTTTACGTATGCTGCTTGCTGTCGTTCTAAGAAGTTTAAAAAGCTTTGGTTTTTGGCTCTGGATCAAAAATTACGGGACATAGAGTTCCGGCCGTGGACCGCTTCCAAAAAAAAACTCCCCGACGGGAAAGTGCTGCACAGCCGCCAACTTGTGACGAAATTACTCGAATAAATCATTTTTTTTGCAATAATGTTATATATCTCATTAACCCTCTGGAAGTCGCACGCACGGGTTCGCTAGATTTTCAGAGCAGCGTGCACTGTTTAACTGAAAGTTAAACAAGATCTCGATTCATCTCATTATTGCGTCAAGATAAATTCCCGAAATATGCCTATTTTTCGTGATCTATAGTGGTGTAACCCCTCAATAATTAGTTCTGGAATCTTTTGACGGCATTTTTCTTCTGTGCCATCATTTACATAAATTAGCTGGTTTTCTCTCGAATTTCCATGCGATGGAATAATAAGAGAGAGAATTAAAATTAAAACCTAACATGTTCGGGTACGAGTATAGCAAAGAAGTTCAAAATGGCAAATCCACCGTCTTTGCAGTGCATACTAAATTGTTCCAAAGAACGTTTATCTGTTTACCGTGATTTTATAATTTGTAAAACTTATAATATTAAGTTTATGTATCAGAGGATGTTTATGACCTCACCGAATAAAAATCTTCTTGTGTAAACCTTGAACCTATAGTTGATTTCGTGACGTGAGGATGTGCTTTTGTTTTCATTTCGATCCGAAAAAGGAATACGATCTACGTTTATATCAAAAATTAACGTAAACTTCGTATTCTATACATATATTAATCAATTCACCTGTAAGTATTCATGCATACACGTTATCGAGTACACTTCCGTGATTTTTATTCTTAGTCCAATTAGGTGATTCAAATTTTCTGATAAACAGAAATATAGGATTTGATTCCTGATGAAATAAGTTTTTATGGATATTTAGTAAAATTATATCAGACAATACTAATTATCCTCAACATATTCCATTTTCTTCTCAAAATTTATCAATTTCGAATGCTCTAGTAATGCTAACAAAGTAAATACATAATAGTTTAATAGTTCCGCACTTAAGGTGTGAGTCGCATTTTAGTCATGCTTGGGTCAGTAAAAGCCAAATATTTTACGCTTTTTTGGCTATTCTCGAGCGACGTAGCGATACAAAAAAATATTTCGTTCTAATTCTAATATTTTTTTTTTGAAAATCTACACTTGTACTGCATTACAACGATAGCATTAGTTAGACTAATAATATAGTGCAATAAAAGCAGAATGTTGAAAGTTGTTCTACGTGTCTTATGAACTGCCCTAGAATTTTAATTGCAAATATGGGAAATCATTCAACGTATCTTTGGTATGTGTGCAAAGAACTAGAATATTTGAGTGAAAATTCTGCTAAAAAATCGATGAAGTTCTATGGGCGATTTCAATATATTAAACGAAAGCATTTAATCACAAAAATGATAAAAAATGTTAAGATTGTTTATTAACCAATTTATGTATGTGAAACTTCTTGTACCATTACCACTACCATGTATCATTAATATAACCATTGCTAATTACGGCTCCTATGGGACATGCAACTATAGATACATTAGCTCAACTATATATAACTTTCATACTCGGTCATACAAACACCCTTTTGTTAAGAACCGGCCACCATACCAGAATTTGCTTTTTTCCATATATATATATATATATATATATATATATATATATATATATATATATATATATATATATATATATATATATATATATATATATATATATATATATATATATATATATATATATATATATATATATATATATATATATATATATATATATATATATATATATATATATATATATATATATATATATATATATATATATATATATATATATATATATATATATATATATATATATATATATATATATATATATTTTGACAACATACCATTCAAGCACCATTTTAAATCTTTCCCATTTTAATTCTGTCGATTGATGTTTTTTTACACGATGGCTTCTGAAGAAAGCTTCGTTGACACTGAAGTAGCCTTTGAGCTGTCGCCGTAATATTATAGAACGTAGTTTTTTATATCATGTTAATCTACAGGTTTTTGGAATCTTTGAAAATCCCTCGGAAATCCCCTGTTCGAAGATCGTGCAAGATGTTTTCATAAGGCGAACTTTTTTCTATATTTTCGTTGATATAAAAGTTCGCAAGCGATCTTTTCTTCTTCCGATATTTGCTTGAACCGAATAATGTTCCCAAACATCGGCACTCTTGAAGCTCACTGACGATTTTTTCCGTAGCGATATTTTATATCAGTGAACTTTTTATTAGAAAATCGGCGATGAAAAGATTCTGTTGTGAACATTGATATTTTGATATTTTCCCAACCCTACCTCTTTGATAAAACACCTCATTCAAGAAAGTTATAATGAGGAATAATTTATCACACAAAAATCGCTTGTTTAAACTTGAGGAAACACCTTACTTGTTACTTGAAAATACGAAAATTTCATAGAGATTGACAGAGATTCCGACAGATACTACCAGATACCTAATACTTTGTTTTGCTGTTGATATTACGTGCAATGAATCCGTGCATTATAATTACGGTCTAAAATACTAACTGACGCAAAAATCTAGAATACGTATAATAAACATTGTTGCTGCTGACCCATTTATAACATCCTTTTATGGAACACAAGATTCATTGTTCATTTAAAATAAGCGTGAACACTAGTGGCCTTTTTTCTTGACCCCGAAACTGAGCCAATTTATTTCGCTCATTGACGCGCAGAATCCCGGTCCTAGCTCCCATGCTCTTGAAACATTCGCTTTCGCCTGCTGTTTAAACTATTTCCACGCAAAATAACAGACAAATAAAAATATGAATAACGGGTGTACGCTCAATTGTGATGCTGTATGTAAATTAATTATCGTCACAAGCGTATACCTAATTTTAAACTTGTAGGATTAAGTTATAATAAAACTATTAATACTTATAACACGAGTTTGCATATCAGGTGCCTCTGGTCATTATAAAACTCTCTATACGATGATACGTAAAAAGTTTTCCCAAATTGCTCCGAGGACTGAGTACTTTTAGTTTTGCAGGTAGTGTAACAATACTTTATAAACTCCTTCGCTTTACCAAGCAACTTGTATGAAATCTTCAGTAGAAAATAATATAAGCTTGAAATAAGCTACCACCATCCACACAACACCTGTGCAAATCAAATCAATCGCAACAACCAGTGCAAATCAAATTAATTTCACTCGCAATGCTGCTTGTAAGACGAAAACAAACCAAAGATCACACGCCAGTGAAACCACGCCAGTGAATACACCACAGCGACTCTGGGGCGCGCGCGGTGGTGACTTTATCTGAGCGCACCACAGAGAATTTAAAGAGCAAGAGAGCACGGTTATCTCGCACCCAACTACCTCAACACCAGCGCACACTTGAAATCGGTCTATACAGCTCCGAAAGAAAGAGCGTTCTGCTTTTTTCTGTGGTGTGTGATCGTTGTATCCTCTGTGTAGGCATCACACTTACGCGCCAGTGCATCACTAGGGTGAAATGCCATCACTGGCTACTTTACGATCCACTCGAACAAGTCCCCGGCAGTGGGTCTATCCTACTCCGACAAAGAAATATCTCGACGTCGAAAGTTCTCTCAAAACCATTTTCTCGGTGCTGGTCGGCTAGGTGCCGAGGTCAGTCCTGCGATTCCGGGGGGAGGATAACTTCCGGTGCCCCGACGACATAACGTCGACGAAGCGTGCGCGCAATCTAGTCCCCGGCGGTTAATCTAGCCTACTCCGGTCGCGCCAGCTGGTCTCCTTGATTTCTTGTCTAGAGCCAAGGTCGGTCCGGCGATTCCGGCTGTAATGTGACTTCCAGCTCATCGATGCCTCGACGACCCAAAACCTGTGTGTAGCGAATCGGCGATTGGAGCCCAACTAGCGATGTTGAAGGCGATTTTTACGTCCAGCGTAACCACTTCGGAGTAACCGTTTCCTCTTCTCTTTTGCTTCTGCGCAACCTCCATAGTTTCCACGATCGTTCGTATGGCGTCCACAGTTGATCTACCTTTCCGGAAGTCGAACTGCATATTGGATATGCCATTCTCTTCCTCCGTGTATGTTGTAATCCTGTTAAGGATTATTCTTTCAGGCACCTTGCCGACTGTATCCAACAGACTTATCAGCTTGTATGCTGAAGGATCTCCAGGCGGCTTGCCTGGCTTCGGCAACATCACTAGCTTTTATCGCTTTCAGATATCGGGGAAGTTATCATCGTCGAGGCACTTTTGAAACGAAGTCCTAAACATATCCGGGTTCGTTAGGATTGCTGTTTTCAGAACCACGTGCGGGATACCGTCTGGTCCAGGGGCCTTCATGGTTCTCAAGGCTTTTGCCCCCACTATCAGCTCCTTGTTGGTTACCCGAGCGTCTTGTTCGTAATCATACTGAGTCCCCTATGGCGTGGACGGCCAGGCCGTCGCTTCATTCTGTGGAAATAACGCATCTACGATGACTCTCATCCTCTCTGGGCACCTATCCGGTGGTACTGCCGGTCCTCTTATCTTCGCCAAGGCAACTCCGTAGGCGTCGTCCCACGGATTTGAATTGGCGTTGCAGCAAAGCTCCTCTAGGCAGACTTTCTTACTGAGCTTGGTTTCATTATTAAGTGCGGCTTTTGCCGCCTTATACGCTGGTCTTAGAGCTGCTCTTTCAGCCACGTTGTGGGCCGTTTCCTCCGGGTGGCAATATGCACGTAGGTCAGCAATCATCGAGTTTCACCAGAAGGTTGGTCGACGACTGTACCTTGGTTCACCTTCTCTTGGCATGGTTTCATTGCACGCGCTTACTAATGTCGTTATCATTTCATCTGCACTGAAGTACATGTGATTGCACACACGCCTCAACGATTCAAGGATGACTCTCTTGTCTAATTTCGTTGTTTTCCACCAAGGCTCGTTTGATTGGGTCACACGCGCTTCCGACTGTTTATTGCTTCCTATAGTTTACCTGACCGCTTGGTGGTCGCTGTGGGTGTACTCCTCGCATACTCTCCAGTTCAAGCTTCCTGCCAGCCCGCAAGATCTACGTTCAGCTTTTCAAAGTCCTCGAGTAGACTACCACCCTTTAACGACCGGTCTCCGATCTATAATCCGTTCTGTCAGCTTATCGAGCATTTCTGTAAAACGATCGATCGACCACCGCGGAGGTGCGTAGCAGCTGCAGAAGAAGATGCATTAATTTTGACGTTCACAAAGCCTTCATCTGCGCGATAAACCACTTCCTGAAATAGATATCTTCCCGTCGTCCAAATCGCCGCTGATTTTGCGTTAGCTGGTATGCAGTCTCCATTGCTGCCCGGAATACGGTATAGCATCGAGGTCATAGTTACATCGCATTTAGACTCCGCTACAGATTGCCGCAGCAGGTGTTGCGCTGTGTCGCAATGGTTGAGGTTGATCTGTGTTTCCTCCACTGTGACTTCGTTGCAGTTGCCTGTTTGAAGGCCGGGCATAGTGGGCCTCCCGTAGCGTGGTTGTTATCTTCTTCGTTTGCACTGGTCAGACAACTCGGAACCTGTCGGCAGTCTTTTGCCTTGTGGCCTTCTCCCCCGCACCTTCTATATAACTTGCTCCTGTCAGATCCATTGCAGTTTCTACCCAGGTGGCCGAGCTCTTGACATTTGAAGCACACTTTCGGTCGCTTAGAGACACACAGTAGATTTACCGAACAGCCAACTTTGATCTTCCCTGTTTTAGTGCCTTGTTTACTGCTTCGACGGGAA
Organism: Topomyia yanbarensis; assembly: GCF_030247195.1. Classification (NCBI taxonomy): domain Eukaryota; kingdom Metazoa; phylum Arthropoda; class Insecta; order Diptera; family Culicidae; genus Topomyia; species Topomyia yanbarensis. The sequence goes on from NC_080672.1 coordinate 54,084,833, forward strand.
GCTTTACCAAAGCCGCTTGCGTGTCGACAGATTCCTTCCCCATTCGGATCATCATCTGTACTTCTTCAAGCCTGCACTTTTCTTTCAGGGCTTCGATTAGCTTTTCTTCCGAGGATACTTCATCAATGACCTTACATCTCACTTCCTTCCGCTTTCTCGGCGAGCTCTTTACAAATAGAACTGTTTGACTTCGGATTCTTTTTCGAATCTAGGATCATCTCTCCGGTGCGGATGCGCCTCATTTATTCAACGTCATAGCTCATCTCCTTGAGTATTGGACTTATCCGCATTGCGCGCAGTACCTTCTCGTACGAATCATCATTAGCTTTGACTATGAGTATTTCATATTCGTTTCGTCCCTTGAAGAGCTTTCGCTTTTTGGACCTATTCTTATTGTTCACTTTCCGCTTTGTTCCGCCGACGACTTCCGATTTGGTATTTTTACCCACGTTAATGGCTACTTCGTTCGATACGCGTACTACGGTGCAGAGAGCCTCCTTGTGTTTCTCAGTACTTTCTGGTCTCGTATCACCAAGCAAAACTCGGCACTGTTTGTCTTATTTCCAAGGACTTCTCGGCCATCGACAACTTCAACAACAGACAACAGATACAAGGACACGTCGGATTAGCCGTCATGGAAGGAAGAACCTTGGAGCAGAAAGCGGGGTGACCTTGTATCTTCAGAACCAGTTTCTTGATGTCCTTGTATACTTTACTTCTTTTGTCGGCAAAGTTTTGCAGTTTGTCCACCAGTATTTTAGCTACTGTTACACTCGGAAAGCTTGGTATTTTCAACCAGGCGCTGCCCTCCTGCTTTTGTTGCTTCTGTTGAAGCTTCGATTGCAGTTTCTGGTGCTGTTGAGGCTGCTCCTGGTGCTGAAGCTGCGGCTGCTGTTTCTTCTGGTACTGTTGTTGTTGCACTGGTTGGCATTGCCCAGGTGGTGACCTCGTTAAACAACTCTTGGTGAAGAAATTTGTAGCGCCTACTCCACATGAGCGGGTTTTTTGCACCATTTCATTGGGTACCAACTCCGAGTCGCTATCTCCACTCGTTGTACGTGGTCACCTTTTGTGATCCCATGGTTATCTATGCAAGCAGGTGGGCCATGCTAGGGTTGACACTATTCAAAATGTTTCTTTTCTCTTTAGGATTTTGTTGACATAATGTAAAAAATTTAAAAAAAAACCTATTTTCTTGCAATTTAAATTAATAAAAAAAATTGATTTTGTGAAAAATTACACATTTTTTCAGTGTATATTTTTCCGTAAAGAAGCATTCATTCCCTGTAATTCGTTCTCAGGTAGTTTTGTTGTATAAAACAGGGTAATCGATTAAAAAAAATTATAAATCAATGCACGCCCTTTTGAAAAGTTGCTCTTGTATCAAAATATTACAATTGCCAGAAAAAAAAATCATGGAGATTCATAAACCGAACACAACTGCAAAGTTTCGTTCGAATCGACGATGGTCATTTTTACGGACGGCCGGTTTCTCATGCAATCCCTCATAAGCAGAAGATGACCAGCTACTGACAGCGAAATCAATGCGGTTTGTGGTAAATAATCCCGATCAACTAAAAACTTTTCCAGGTGCCTCAATCAAATCCTGTTATTTATTCACATGATTGACAATCAAAACACAACTCCATAAACACCTAAGAGTTATGCCCCCTTCCAGTCGAGCCAATCCGGCTACCGCTGGACACGTGTCACTGCCCCGCCTGTTCCAATGGTGATGGTAGACGGTAAGATACTCGTCTACCAGCGCCTCAAAACAAGGGCTCCCGAAAGAATTGCGTGCGTCCGGTCGATCTGGCTGAGTTTTAGCTATAATAATAACCGGTAATTAAGAAAGTCGCCGCACTCCACCCATCTCATCGTTAATATACAAATTTACTTTGCTTCTTCATCGTACCCAAAGACCTACAAGTTCACTTCAGTCTCCCGTTTGAACTGGTTTCGGCTAACATACAAAAGCACACACAACAGCAATTTTATGGAAGACCTCAGTCCAGACACACGGGTGCCAGCGTACACTTGTTGTGTTGGGTTTTAATTAGCTCACCTGGGGAGAGTGAGCTGGTGCCGAGCAGGCAGCGTTAAGTTAATAAGCTTAACGCGTGCCAATTATCCAGCGACAGTTGTGGCGCAAAGGTTCCGGAAGGATGACACCGCGAATAGCTACGGGAAACTAACTGGTCACGCAGTGACGCAGCAATTTCCGTCCGGCTACTGATTCGCTTATATTCATATAAATCTAGGCGAAGATCTTCAGAGTAAAATCCAACTGTACTAGTTGTAGCTAATTTAACATGACTTTTTTCACTATCGTTTTCTCCGAGGTTTACCCGTGGCTATCTTTGCTTTGAAATGATGGAAAATGTTAGCTCGAGCCATGTACAAAGTGCAATGGATTCTTCACTGGCCGGGTGTGTGTGTGTGTGGTGGGGAACTCTTTGGTGCGATGCGCAACTAATCGACGAGACAAGCTCCCATCAGGAGCCTGATTTCGGGGCCACCGATGATCGCGTGGTAGCTGCATGGGTTTTGTTGTGGCGGGAGATGTAAAGCCGAATTTCGCTTTTTTTCAAAGTGTTTTTCATGTACAGTACAAATGTACGTATGTATGTAGATTAATTGAGAGATTATCTGTGTATGATGTGTTACTTTTTTTTTCTCTGTGGCAGCTGACTGGAAACCAGGTGAATCGGCATCGATTTGTTGATTGGATGAACCAAGAAATAAATCGTAGCCTTACGCTAGTCCAGTTCAGACCGATCAACGGAATTGCAGAACGCGGTCATTCGGCTGCACCATTAAATCTAAATGGGTTACTGGATCTGATAGTTTGGGCAGATGATGAAACTTTTCATTTGGTTACTGCTTCAAGCTCTTTCCAGTTATAAAAAGCTATGTAATGGGATTGATCATAATTACCAGCGGATTGCAAACTGGAGTATATGTACCTCTGAGGGTACTTTGACTGTTCCCAAGGGGTATCGGAGGAGAAAATGTGTAATATCGATGGTGGCATCATTACTTGATCAGAAGAATATAACTTAGTTACATAAAAAATAAATAGCAATATTATGACCGATTATTACCCAAAACATAACCCAAGGGAAACCGAAAATGTGTAATTTTGATGGTTGCATCATTACTCGATCAGAAGAGTGTAACTTAATTACATAAAAACAATAAATAGCAATATTATGACCGATCATTACCCAAATCTTAATAGCTTCTATTAAAACAATTTCACTAAATAGAAACGAAAATCGTTATTTGTTTTAAATCGAGGGTAAAATTCCACAAATCGCCCTGAAAAAAACCCAAAATGTTGGCGCTTCGTAAAACTTGCATTGTAGCAAAATAAAACTTGATTGATGGAAAATTATCATCAGATTACAAATTCAAATACGAAAAAATATTGGTAAAAATTAAAGTTGCTCGCACTTAGCTAAAACAACCAACGAATGCTCTTAGTTTTCATCAGTATGCATTGTTTATTTTTACTGTTATTAATAATTTTGTTTTCGACGTGTGTGTGACTTTTTTACATTTCTTACAAAAGAAATGTATAGGATTCGCTCAAACTTTGACAACTTTTTCCGAGGCCCGGAGGGCCGAGTCTCATATACCAATCGACTCAGCTCGACAAATTGAGACAATGTCTGTATGTATGTGTGTGTGTGTATGTGTGTATGTATGTATGTACAAAATGTCATGTAATTATCTCAGCAATGGCTGAACCGATCTTAATGAAATTAGTTTCAAATGAAAGGCCTAACGTTGCCATTTGACACTATTATTTTTGATTTTCGATATATTGTTTACTTTCTGAGATATGGGCGATTTTGTCAAAACACAGCAGGTTTTTCGCAAATAACTTTTGAACAATAGAATATTGTCCCACAAACTGCACATAAATAGAAAACTTGTAAAAATACCTTTCTAACAAGCTATAGATTGTCTAAATCCGTGCACGAGCGACGGAGATATTAGACATTTTGTATTTTTAGTTCTCGCTTACCAATTTCCGCCAATTAAAAATGAGATTGTTTCATACAGAGTATTGCTTTACTGGTGTTTTAGGCGCAAAACTAAACCGATTTTGAATATCGTGGTATGAAAACACATCTACGTGATTCAAGGAATTCGATGTTGAGAACCTTTTGTGAATTACCTTCATAATAAAAGAACTATTTCTCAAAAATCAATATATAAGTTCACTTCAAAGACAAAATAATGCGTTGATAAAGAAACAGTGAGTTCTAGTATTTATTCCTTGGATTAGGCATTGCGTTCAATCATGAGGTAAATGTTGGATGGTATATCAATACACAGATCAACAAGTAATTCACCTAGTAGTGAGATAAAAGATTTCTAATATAATTATACTTGTGGCGTCACCGAAAGCAACTGTATGTTTGAAGCCCAAAAATCTAGCGAAAATTTAGCTCTTTTGCAAGATTTAGGTTATACTGGTTATGGAGCAAAAATTACTACTTACATTATTTATGATAAGAATGTAAGAATCAATATATCATAATAATATACTATAAAAATAATGTCACTGCATTAACCATCAATTGCCGTTTCTCACACGCCCCCCATCTCTCTCTCACTCTCTCTCTCTCTTTCTCTCTCTGTCTCTCTTCTATCGCATCTATCTAGCTATTTCTGTATGCATTTCTAAGTTGTGTGATAAGATCTTCTGCCAATCTGAAATATTTATTAATTGTAATTGCGAAGGTTTGAGAAAACAAAACTATTTTTTGTCTGCTGCTGCATCAACTCAACTTTAATTCAATTGTATTCAAAGCCTGTATCTACACTATAATTAAGGAAATTCATGGCTATATCAGAAAAATATTTGGCTTAACTGGGTAATATGAAAGTATGACGATGGAAATTTTCAAAAGAGACATTCCACGTGCGATATTTAAACTATTCGTATCTCTATTGAATTTTGAATGAAATATATGGTCAAAGACTTAAAGCTGAAGCCAGGATTTCGAAGACAAAATACATGAGAGGAAGAGGTTCTAGAGACGACAATGTGAACCTCCCACCCGAGTTCGGATTGACGGTGACGAAATCGAGATGGTAGACGAATTCATGTATTTGGGCTCACTGGTAACCGACGACAATGATAACAGCAGAGAAATTCAGAGACGGATCATAGCGGGAAATCGTGCCTACTTTGGACTCCAGAGGACGCTCCGGTCGAACAAAATTCGCCGCCGCACGAAGTTGATTATCTTCAAGACGCTGACTAGATCGTTGGTCCTCTACGGCCACGAGACCTGGACTATGCTCGTGGAGGACCAACGCGCCCTTGGAGTTTTCGAACGAAAAGTGTTGCGTACCATCTATGGTGGCGTGCAGATGGAAGATGGAACGTTGCGCAGGCGAATGAACCATGAGTTGTATCAGCTGCACATTCGTTGTATTGGTACGAACTTTCATGAAAAATAACGGATCAAAGACCAAAAATATCCACAAATTAGATCCAGGAAAAGAAGTCCCCAAAGTACCCACTCTCGATGGGGGATGCAACTACAATGTGTCTTCTAACTTATCGTCGTCCATATTTGGATATACTGAGTAGTTTGAACCATTTCTTTTTCACAATATTGGTCTGTATAGGACTTATTTATCCATATTTCCTACACGAGAATTCCGAACGAAACAATACAAACACGGCTTTTATGCAATCGACATAGCCTAGACATTTCACACTATTTACTTCAATGCAAATAAAAACATTGAAATATCTACCTGTCTCATTCACGAATCGCATTCTCCCTCTGTCGTTCTCTGTTCAAGGGGCTTGAAAGCACATGTGACCTTGTCTCACTTTACTATATTCAATTACGCGTTAAAATACTGGACCAGTACATTCTGTTCTGCACATAAATTTTTTTCGGGAATATGTGACCAAAAAGTAAACTTTGAATTCGTCAAGTAAAGAAGCATGAAAACAAAAAGAATAAAACCAAAAAAAGATGGAAGCCCTAGAAAGTCCATTGCATATTTATTAGCCTTTGGGATTTTCAAAAACATTTCAAAACTTTCTGATGCAAATTTCTGGTTTTCATTTCGTACAATCCGGTTTATTCATTATCTTTATTCAAAAATGTGTTTGGCTTCAAATATATGACCATTTCATTTAAATTAATAATTTCATTCCGCATCTTTTTATTCGTTTTGTTCATCTGCGTTCATTTTACTTATTTTATTCGTTTCATTCTTTGGATTCACTCTGATCAGTTTATTCTTTTTGTGCATTTTACTCATATCATTCATTGTTTTCATTGTATGCATTTTATTATTTTTTTCCAGTTTATTCATTTTATTCAGTTTCTTCATTTTAATAATCTGACTACTTTTTCAGTTTTAATCATTTCATCCAAATAATTTATTTGATTCAATTTATTTCTTTATATTAATTTATAACCTTTTACTGTTGTTCAATTTTTCATTTCAATCAATGCATTTAATTCTGCTCATTTTCTTCTTTTTATTCATTTTATCACTCCAGCTCATTTTATTTATTTGATTCGTTTGTTTTATTAATGCATTTCATTTATTTTTTACTTTATTCATTTTGTTGATCCATTCTTTTTATTCATTTGATCCATTTCATTAATTTGATTCATTGTATTCACTGGATGAATTAAATCAATTTGATTCATTTAATTCATGTGATTCGTGTGATTCATGTGATTCATTTGATTCATATGATTCATTTGATTTATTTGATGCATTTCATTTGATTCATTTGATTCATTTGATTCATTTGATTCATTTGATTCATTTGATTCATTTGATTCATTTGAATCATTTGAATCATTTGAATCATTTGATTCATTTGATTCATTTGATTTATTTGATTTATTTGATTTATTTGATTGATTTAATTCATTTGATTCATTTGATTCATTTGATTTATTTGATTGATTTAATTCATTTGATTCATTTGATTCATTTGATTCATTTGATTCATTTGATTCATTTGATTCATACGATTCATTTGATTCATTTGATTCATTTGATTCATTTGATTCATTTGATTCATTTGATTCATACGATTCATTTGATTCATTTGATTCATTTGAATCATTTGAATCATTTGAATCATTTGATTCATTTGATTCATTTGATTTATTTGATTTATTTGATTTATTTGATTTATTTGATTGATTTAATTCATTTGATTCATTTGATTCATTTGATTTATTTGATTGATTTAATTCATTTGATTCATTTGATTCATTTGATTCATTTGATTCATTTGATTCATTTGATTCATTTGATTCATTTGATTCATTTGATTCATACGATTCATTTGATTCATTTGATTCATTTGATTCATTTGATTCATTTGATTCATTTGATTCATTTGATTCATTTGATTCATTTGATTCATTTGATTCATTTGATTCATTTGATTCATTTGATTCATTTGATTCATTTGATTTATCTGATTCATTTTATTCGTATCTTTAATTTTATGCATTTCATGTTCAGTCATTCGTTTTATTTCATTCAATTTGTTAGTATGAGTCAATTTATTCTATTAATCTTATAACTATTTCTAAATATAATCTTAATTTTTATGTAATAACCTAATCTAATTTGATTCGTGTATTTGGATCAAAATTATAATGATTTCCATTAATTTTTCTACTTATTTTATGAATTTAAAAACCTTTTGTTTCATTTTTTGCTTTACTTTCTTATTTCGGTCGTTTTGTTGATTTCTATAATTTATTCAGTTTATTCGAGATTTTATTCGTGCAAGACTAGAAACTGTTTTCATCCCACCTCTAATTGGGTGCCTACTTCTCGTGAGTTCTGCAAACTAATCCAATAGTGAAATGTGTAAGAAATGTCTCATCTCACTGCTAGGTGGATTAAATCGGCTTTTTTTCTGAAAAAGGGATTTTCGAGTTGCTCGATCTTGGTCTCAGGCCTGTAACTAGGATTTTGTACCGCGAGGATCTTAGAATTGAATGCATAAATGAATTAATTCTGATAGTTTGCATCACTGAAAACTGAATGAAACTTATTAGTGATTTAATTCTACAACAAAGACAATAGAAACAACGGACATTCAAGTATTCAAAGAATTCAATAGTCAACCGTTCATGATAATCCCGGATGTCGTTAGACGTTATGGATGACGAATCTTTCGACAAGGTTAATTTACCTCAACTCGCTGGACAGGAAAATTTCAGCGTCAAGTCCAAGCTTGTCATCCCTAAATACTGACGAGGAGAATCCGAAACACTAAAACAAAAAAAAAAACTTTATGTAAGGCATGTGCCCTCATGCACAAAGAAATTGGTCTGGTCCAAAATTTTTCCCACTTGGGAATTTTGCATAACATCTCTAAATAGGTTCGACAGAAGAGAATGTCAAAATTAGCCCTAAAATTTCCGATCTGGCAGGTAATTTGTAGATGTGGTGAAGCAGTTCAATTCCATTTTGACCTGATCTGGAGTCCTGCCACTATTGACTGTTCCATTACATCAAATTTAGAAAGGAAACTACATTCATGAATTTTGTGTACCTTCACACGATGTGTTCTGTAGTACTGTTAGATAAGTAAGCAACTTTAATCTTTAAAAAAACTTCTGATATAACTAATCCTTAAAGATAGCATTTCTGCATGAAATTAGTAAAAGTCTACAATTCTTCTACAGACCCAAAAATCTTATACTTTTCGTATCACTGAACATATGAAATGAAAATATCGCACGGAGATTTTGTAGTTAAAATCCGTGAAATAATCGACACACCAGTAATTCTCATTACCTTGTGCAATTAAATTTCCGGAATATTGAAAGTGTGTGCCAATATAACAAGTAACAATATAAGTTTTGCTACAAAGCAAATATAACAACTATAGCTCTTTAAAAAATCTAGTTTTTTTTCTGAACAAGTTGATCTTAGAAGTTTTCCCACATTTTTCACAATTTTTGCACGCAATTTTGAACAATACAAGACATAGGGCAATCGAGGCTATTAAGGGTAATTCAGACTTCCTCGATTTCTCTGAAAATCGCAAAAATTTCTCTGAAAATTGCAAAACTTCAAACTAACAATTGGACCCTTTGATCGATGAGTTCTTTCACATTTAGGCGAATTATGGGTAAAACCGACACCCCACTACTTTCACTGGAAATCAATTTTTTAATCATTTCATGATGACACTTTACTATTAGGACGATTATGTAGACCATTTGAAGACAAATTGGATTTACGTTAGTACGCCGAATGTCATAAAAATAAACAAAACATATGACAACAGCGTTCTTATTCGTCTGGTTGTTAAATTTTGTTGGTAGATTTTAAGGTTTTAACCGAACAAAAGCTTTTCAAATCATCCGTTTTTTTCAGTATATAATATTATTGGCCTTTCCTGTAATCAACTGGGTGCATTGAAGACGAGTTTGAGAAATTAAATATTTTTCATTGCTTTTTAAAAAAATTTCGCTGTTGGGGTAAAACCGACACGCTGTTAAGATGGTTGTGTTTACTTGCAACTCATTACAAATGCCTGAGGATCTTTGTGACACTTCACTTACACTATTAGAACACTATGGTAATAGCAAAGATACACAGAAATACTTGTATTGTGTTTATTTCTTCTGAGTTTCTTTAAAAATCAAACATTAGAATTTTTCCATCGAAGCTTTGCTATTTCTGCAAAACTCTCAACAAACCAAATTTCTGGTGCTCTCTTGGTTTGACATAGATGTACTTTATCACAGTGAGATAATGATCTTTTGTATACCCCGGTAGATCGTTGATGATCAGAGTCCCGAAAAATCAAAGTCTGAACAAGGTAGTTTTACCAAAAAATGTGTGTCACTTATAAGTGGATTCATTATTAGCAGAATGTAAAACGCTTGTAAATCTTCTTTTACGAAATAAAATGACACTCAAGGTTGCAATGATGTGCGCAAGAATTATTCGGAAATATCCATATCAAGAAATAATCCTGTAGCATAAAATACTCTTGTTTATAACACTACGCTTTCGAACTCTCTTCCCCTCACTACATTATGAAGCTACAAAAAGCACACGTTTGCATCACACATACTCACACTTTATTACACCCGCATATAACACATTTTTAATAAAAAAGTGAAGGGAAAATAAATTAAAGGAGGTGTCGATCTTACCTCTATGGGGTGTCGGTTTTACCCACAGTGCCTAGAAGAAGTCACTTTGTTTTCCGAGTTTTGCAACAAATAATTATTGATGATATAAATTTTTTGAAGCGCTGACAAAATTAAGCCTTGTTAAGAATTTTCTGAAGAAGAATTCTACGTAGAAACTATATTTTTTTGGTTTTGTGATAACCCAGAAAAATTGTTAAGCTTAAGGTGCCGATTTTAACCATAATTCTCCTACCTACTTCAAAAGGCGATTTGCTTAAGATGGTCCGAATAGACCCGGGATCCCCTATATATTTGAACGATTTCTTGCTTCCTTGAATTTGAAATTATTCGTTAAATTTTAATTCTTGAAACTAATTGGAAATAGTGAAATTTTAAAATTGTGATATATTCAACCATGTGTTATACTCTATTTGGAAAAACTTAAATAAGCCGTCATTAATACAGTCCGTAAGTTTTAGTTTTGGGAATGATTACCGATATCCTGAAATATACGCAAAACTTGACAAATGGTTGAATAATAACCAAATTGACACGAATCTATAAATATAGTTGAGTACAATAACTTGCGCTCCGGCGCATGGAAGAAGACACCTCGTTTCGTTGTGGCTCTTGCATCTCGTTTACGGAGGAGACTTGCTTTTAGATTTCCCTGTTCTTAAATTACTGAAACGTATCCGATTTCTGTTTAACTTTTGCAATACTTTGCCACGGTGTGTGTAGAAAATTTTCAGCTTCTTTTGGTTTTAAGATTTGCTATCATCATCACCTCGCGACTATGATTTTGAGATTACCCTACTCTAGGTTATTGTTTCGTAAGTCAGCATGAAAAACGAAATGAACTTCAATGTTCAATGGTGTCTTCGTACTAACTAATTTTGTCATGCGAGGGAGGGTGTGTGAGGAGGGTGAAAAACCTACGAACGAACCACTCCCCAGCTTAGTTTGGGATGCCTTGTGATATATCGGTGGCATAAAGATGAAGGGGTTGAGAGGGGGAGGGGTATGAGTGATGGATGGGGTGGTTGTCTGAGGGTGGTACAATGAGGGGTGACCTAAGGGGAATTTAAAGGGAGGTGACCAGTGAGGAGGATAGGGATGTAACCCTAGCTACGCCCCTGTTAAAATCCAGAAGCCTTATGTCAGACGAAAAAAAAAATTGACGCCGGAATTATGTTGACGATTTTCAGAGTATCCTTTCTATATAAGAAAGACAAAAAACAAAAAACTCAGCCCACTGAATAGATGCCATGTGATAATTGAGTTTGTAGTGACCGGTTGAAGCCCTTGGGGGCCGTACACAAATGACGTAGCTTTTTTCTGGCGATTTTCGACCCCTCCCTCCCCCCTCGTAGCATTTGGTCACAAAATTCTAACCTCCCCCTTGTAATTGACGTAGCATATCTCTAACCCCCCCCCCCCCTCCCCCCGCAACGTGACCGGGAGATGAAAAAATTACATATGTTTTTCAATTCTTTTAAATATATGTCCTTACAAAATGTTTGACGACTTTTATCAACATTTTCATTATAACAGCAAATTACCCACAAAAGAAGCCCATTTCATGACAAATATAGTGTGGATAGTTTTGTTTAGAATTTTACATGTCATAAAGCATGAAGAAAAGTTCACAAAGCTGCAGCTGCCAACGATTTTAGGAAGCATAAGCTCAACTAAATTACTAAATTTTCTTTGATTGAATCCGAAAGAAAATTTAATTCAGCTACCAAAATAAGTCTACTAGTTAGAAATATTAGCTAACTAATGTGAAAATTTAAATCCGCATGAAAAATCTATCCTTTTCTTTGCGAGCCTGCCATTCCGCGAACAGTAAAATTTACAAAATGAAAAACCGCGTGAAAATCAACTTAGGAATGGAGGAACATTAAATTGTTTTCTCTAATTAATGGGTTTTGATGCCCGCCAAAAAAATTAAACTTAATGCTACGTCGCACAACTTCTGACCCTACCCTCCCCCTCGTCACACTTCGTCACAAATTTGGTGTACCCCCCCTACCCCCTAAAATGCTACGTCATTTATGCATGACCCCTTGTCGGCGTGCCGCATTTTAGTTTCGAAAAATGTAGGAAATTTTTCGAAATCACTGGACACGGCTGTTCTTGAAACAACTTTGTTTGGCGATACATATGTAGATTTCTCCAATAATTACGGTGCTCGGACGAAGCCCATTTTTTTACCTTATCCAACTTGTCAGGGCGGGCTCAGGACCAATGAAGTCAATCGCTGAACCTGCCCTGGCCAATTCGTCAGCCCATTCATTTTCAGGAATACCGGAAAGTCCGGGCACCTAGACAAGGTAGATAGTATTGACAATGCTTAGTTATTCGTTTTGGGTTCGACACGCCATCACTAGCTTTGACCGTGATTTGCCTGGGCTAAGGGTCTTGATTGCAACCTGACTATCGAAGCAGAAGTTTATAACTTTGTCGGACAAACTCAGTTGAAAGGCCGATTGTACCCCGCACATAATCGCAAAGATTTCTGCTTGTAATACAGTATAGTATCTACCTACCGAGTGAGATTGTTCCAAACTCATTTTACGACAGTAAACACCAGCACGTCCCACCATCAGAGAGCCGTCAGTGTAACAGATCATATGGAATGTTTTCTAAGTAAAACTACGTGTGAGTGTAATATCGCTGGGAGCAAAATCAACGTGTACGATTGGTAGCAAGATCAACCTGGTACTAATCCAAAGCCCAGTAATCTACAGTCTGTAAGCACATGATAGTGCTTCTTGTTTGAAGTGTATGTGTAATTGTTTGATATTTAGAAGTGCCTCAAGAGCAGCAGTCAGAGTTGTGGTGAAAGCCACGAGCGCCATTCTTTGCAGATGCTTTAGCTTTGACTGGACTGTCATCAACTTTCTTCTCTACCACCTCACAAGGCGTCCGTATGACAGTATTGTACGTACAATTGTCGTGTAACTCCAATAGATCCTGAGTTTTTTTCACATTGGCAAAACTACATTTGCTGCATCTAACACAAAAAAAAATGAAAGATGGGGGATTTTTGGTACAAAGTGTCTCAAAACCTCAAATTCCTTCAATAAAAGTTTTAAGCTGTATTTTCCGTGTGCTATTTCAAAAGTTATAGCATTTAATATATTTTTCCTCATATTTTCCCATAATACCAATGTCAAAAATTTCAAGCCAAGTGGGCGGGGTCTGAAATTACCCAAATAATGTGAAATTTGGCATCGAAGCTTTCTGTCACATTTGTCTTATATGATTGGTGGGGGGGAGGGGTATAAAATAAAAAAATGAGTGGTTTTATGTAATGTCCTATTCCTCAAATAACTGATCCAGGATTAATTAAAACCGTCAAATGATTTGAATTTCGTTATTCTTTGTATATCGTTGTTCGTCATGTCAAGATTTAGTTCGTCATTCCTCACCACCTTTCAGCAAAAATCGCCAAAAACCAAATTGAAGGGTGATCCGATAAATTTTAGTGGCTTAAGCACCAGGTCGGTTTTTGCAAAGCCGTGTGCAGAATACCTTCTCTAATTTGAAGTTCAATAGTTTTTATGATATTCTTGAAGGGGAATCGATTCGTTCCGGTTGCTGCCCACCTCATTTTTGACCACCTTCTTGACTTCTTTGTTACGGTATCTGTCTCCACTACTGCCACTCGTCTGATCAGTGATCCCAACAAAAAATGAGGGTGCACATGGCGACGAGTTGAAGTTACAGTGTTTTGCTTTTTCCAACTAACTAATTTCATTAAGCAGCAACAAATCTGTTCAACCAAAGCGTATTCATACGATATTCATCCCGTAAAAGGCTCCTTACCAACACTATCACATTAGGCGTTGTAGCTTCTTTCTATTAACCACTTATTGCCCGACGCAATTGTATGCGAGGAAAATCTCCCATTCAATGCAAAAAAAAAACTGTTCCCCCTTCTGTGTGACTACTGCTGCCATAGCTTAATCCTGAGTCGTCGGTCGTTGTCGCTTGGCAGCAGCACCACATGTCGTCCCTTCCAAAGCCCGTCGTCATCATCATCGCCATCGCATTGAACAAAAGCTAGCACCCCTAAATTATGGAGCTCAAATGTGCGATGTGTTTAACGACGGAAGCCCAAGCCGGAGATCCCGGGGACAGGTTCAGGTTCATCAACATTGAACCTGATTCCTTGTGTATGTGTGTAGATGTTCGTGCGTGCATGTGTTCCACTATTTATAGGTACCTTACATACAAACACACGTTGTCCCAGAGAACCGAGTAGGCCTGTCAGTTACAGTGAAAACCGCACTTTTTCAAACATCTCATCATCAACCGTATTCGGGCGTCGCATATCGAATCGGTAACAGAACAGGAACCCCCATAAAGTGCAGACGCGAGCACAGCGACTGCTGCCTAGTAGTGTCCGTGGTTAGGCCGTAAATGAAAAATATAAATATTAAAATAAGGGGTGAAAAAGTCGAAAGACAATACATTCGAACAGTACGGTACATAGTGGGTTGAAGCGGGAGGAACTGGTCAGAAATCGGCACATAATATAGTTACTCATAACATTTTAATGTATATTCTTGGAAGGCAACTCACATTTTGATTACTAGTAGATTAGATGATAGTAGTATTTAATTTTATATTTTGACCTGTTATTATCCAACGTCCTTCGCTGTGCGGCGCCCTGTAGTGTCGGCCGGTGAAGTGGACCGGAGGTATGCGCCGAAAGCGGGAGTAAACTTGTTCCGAATGTCGGGTGTAGGGTGTGCATTATGTGTGCTTCGTCGAAGCCGGAAAATGAGGGTGAATGTTCCCTTGAACTGGACCTCATTCGCGAATACACGTTACCGAATGTTGGACGAATAAGTCAAAACAAAGTCCACACTATTGGTGACAGGGGGTTTGTCATGTTAGTAAATCTCAGAAAAATATAGGGTAGTTTTTTTTGTGTAGCCAAATGATAACTTTTTAAAAGATTGCTTTAATGACCTTGAAACCATTCGCTTTCAAATAAGTTCAAAAACAGTGTTATTATAATTGTAATTGCACAAAACTCTTTCTATCTGTAAATTTTACATAAATATATGCACACGCTTTTTCTAGATCTACACAGGTTAGTAAACAAGTCTCTTGCCGCGATATCAATAATATCACAGAAAACAGTTATACACGGAAAACCGACTCATCACAATTTCAACCAAAAAAGTAGTCGATTTTTTTATTTCGTCTAGTTGATATTTGGGTGAATTGACTTTTTGTTGAAAACAAAAATCTGCCGCTGTTGTTTAGATGCTGTCAGCTTCAGTCTGGATACGAATGTTTCATCATCGACACAAAACTTGAAAATCTTGTCTGGGTTAATGCTTGAATAGCTTGTCTCAGCTTGTATCGTTTGTTTCAGCCTGGACACAAACGCACTACCGTTTCAGACACAATCAGCTGAAATTCAACCGATCTCATTGTTGATTTAAATCAGTTCATCGTTAAATACAACTTATTGCAAAATGTTAACTACTCACAGTGTTATCTTTTTTGAGCTGTAATCTCAAAAGAGACGACATATCAATTGTTTGTTATGGATTAATGAATTTAATTACAGATGACAGCCATAATTTTTAATTCTATTATATTTAATCAGCTAGCACTGCAAAACAACTATTCTACATTTAGTATGGCGTCTCAAGGGGTGAACAATAATCATCATATTGCATATTTAAAAGTTTTTAAGCCGTGTGCTATCCGGCGAGCTGAAATCTCACGAAGCATTTGAGCAAAGAATAGACCCTGCCATGCCGTAAGAGACGACTAACAACAGGAGGCCTCTCTGAGCTGAGGTATCTCTTCATGTCGAAGGCCAAGGTTGACTCATGGCACTTGAAAATTTTAGACACGGACGGGGTAATATGGGCTTTACTTTTTACTGGTTAGCAAATATCCGTGACAGTGGGATTGAAGTTATGGACATGTCCCAAGCTTTTTTGATCCGTTGATGGTGATTATGAAACAACTTGTTTAGGCTCTTCCAGATGTCGTACAAAATAGTGAAAGACTACATTTCGGGTTCTATGAACGATAAATTAATTTCCAGTACAAACGTACACTACATCATCACAGTTCAGCTGTGGAAATACACAATAATTTCAATCTACCGTGATTTGTTTTGTTTCACAGAATCGAACGCGTTGTTGGAATACACATGTAGATAATCAGTCCCTTTATTGATAAATAACTGTCCGTTGCTTAAATATCTAGTCCATCCTCGATCGTTCTTGTCGGAAACAAACGAGCACAATTTTAGACTTTTTGGTGATATCCAACTGGGAAAACTGATCGAAACGGTGAGTGAAGCGAAAGCAATTATGTGAAAAAAAATCTCCTAGAGGCAAGATTCGAACCCGCAACCTTCGAGACTCAGGCCCGATGCACTAACCCTTATGTTATGCCTGGGATATGATGACGTCTCAGATAGACCATATGATCATCGCACTAGCGACGGTGAACGTACCCTGCCTGCAAAGCGAGATCACATTTATCTATTTAATTTCTCCGCTAGGTACCAAGGTCCGGATTTTTATTATCGTCGGGTGTCTAATTTTGTTTTCTAAATTCCCGCCGTTCGAATTAAACTAATAACTCAGTATCATATTTAAGACTTTTTTGGTAGTATCCAACTGGGAAAACTGATCGAAATGGTGCATGAAGCGAAAGCAATTTTGTGAAAAAAAAAAATCCCCAGAGCGCTGCAGAGACGAGACTCGAACCCGCAACCTTCGAGACTCCTGTCCAGACGATAATAAAAAAAACCGGGTGAGTGATCTCGCTTTGTAGACAGGGTACGATCACCGTCGCAAGTGCGATAATCATATGGTCTTTCTGAGACGTTATTATATCCGAATCGAAGGTTGCGGGTTCGAATTTTTTTTTCACAGAATTGCTTTCAGCTCACTCACCATTTGGATCAGTTTTCCCAGTTGGAC
Source organism: Topomyia yanbarensis (assembly GCF_030247195.1). NCBI lineage: Eukaryota > Metazoa > Arthropoda > Insecta > Diptera > Culicidae > Topomyia > Topomyia yanbarensis. The sequence goes on from NC_080672.1 coordinate 54,101,985, forward strand.
ACCACCAAAAAGTTTTAGATAAAGTTTGGCACTTACGTCAAAAAACCAAATAAATAAATTATTTGAGCGCAGTTTGATGAATAAGGCACACTCCATCGACTGTGTTAAGAAGCGGCACGCTACAATTCTGCAATCAAGTATGTGACGTTTCTTGAATCCATTTGACTAGTACCAATGCTTGTTTTCAGTTCATTCCGATCACCTTGTGTATTATTGCTTCAATTTAATCAGGCGCTTTCGAATTTCAGAAAGGCAACACAACCCATATCCTCAACATTATTTGCCCTCTCTTCAACGTGTCTTTTTTTGTTTGTTGAATTTTTGTATGATTCAATTACCTGTGTAACACGTTTGGAACCGGTGACACTGCACAATCTTGCGCTAATTTTACCACCACAATTCGGTCCTTCGAATGTCATTGTTGAGATTGTATGCGTCTAAGAGAACGCGAATATCCAAGTTTCTCTAAGCTTTCTTCATAATATTACTGCATGTAAAATATCATTTAAATTGGGTTACATTTTGTCCTTACTGTTGGTGGCTGAATGATATCCTAAGATTCGATCTTCAGCTTCGTCGTACAGATACGGTCACTACTCGACCGCGACCATCATCAATTTAATACACATATTTTGCAGGCTTTTTGGAAATAGGATGTGCTGATTCCATCAGTGTGTAATAGAGTGACAAAAAAATTGGCCCTATCCGACCTATTCTACAACTTTGTAGAAAACACCTAATTTCTATCTCTTTTTGTATAAAAAGTTAAATATACTCTTCTGAAAAACTCAGCTGATGGTAAAATGGATGTCGAAGCTGATTCGTCATCAAAGACTCCGACTTCCCGCTTAAAATCATACACATTGAACTCGGTCGAAGCAAGCAAATTACGTTACTGGCGAGCTTTCTTTTATAAAGGACTACAGCGTATACATGCCCGCTCGTAAAGTTGAGATCGACGGTGTAGTAACCGATTCAAGTTTGTCATGCGTGAATGTACTGCAGCACGGAGTCGGCTGTTTTAAGATCCTCTTGCTCCAAAGATTTTAAATGGCAATCTCACTGAACGAAGCTGGACCTACCAGAGATCTTCCTTAGTGCAGGACTGATTGGGCCTATTTGTCCAGTATATTTAGATTTAGAATGTGCACCGCAAAACAAGTTATTTGCGAAGTGGCTCCGGAGATTCACTGTCATTCACTCAATTTGCAGTATTTTGCAACGAAAATTTGAAAAATATATTATTCAATTACTGCATTATTATATGGAAAATGAATGAATATTCTATCTTTATTATTCATTTGAAATTAATCGTTATTCATCACTTTTATCAAATAAACTTCTACATCTGTATACACCTTATCTTACTTTCGATTGTCGATCTGTATATACCTTCTTAAATGAAAGATCAGGCAGCACTGCCGAATCTTTTGAACGTAACTTTGTTTTCGTTCGTGAAATGTAGTGTATTTGATTGTAATCCAAGACAAGTCTTTTACCAGTTGCTCATCTGGAGTACGATGAAAGTTTAGCGACAATAGTGCGATATTGTGTAGTGATTTTATCATCACTTGAAATAGTTGTGACAAGCATATGTGTGAATCGACCCAACAAAAAGGCGCTCGTAAATTCTGCTTAGCGCCTACAGTAACATCTGCACCTGACTGTCTGACTCGGCGTTTTGATTGATGGTTACTACTACAGACAATTTATACACAGACAAAAACAGTAAAACTAGGAACCGTGAATGTAAACTGGCATCACGGAAGCTCCCATAAGCTTTGCATTGTACTTCCTCTCTCAAACCCCTCATGCTCGTTTGGCTGCACTTTTTGACAGTCTGTTTGGGTGCAATTGTTGACATTTCGTGAATCTGTGCATAAAGTTTCTGTAGTTACCGCAGGAAATGGAGTAGAAATTGGTGAGATTACTTCATTTTATTATTTAATGTTTACATGTAAGTTACCATAATATTTTGCAAATACCAAATACGTGCCAGAATTAAGGATGTTTTTTTTATTTTGGAAGTGTGAATATATTGCATGTATCCATTTGATGCATGGGTGTATTCGCGCGGGACTTATTGTATGTGAAAGCGACGTCGAAATGTACGTTAGGATGAGACAAAAATAGATTCCAGCTCCGAGCAACTTTTTGGGTACCATTTGGGTCCTAGGACATCTGTGCAAATTCTTAGCTCGATCCGTGAAACTATATTTTTGCACCTGCTGTTTAAAGTTTACATGGGATTTTATATGAGAAAACTAACTTTCACAAAATAATTCTTCTAGGAGTCGCCCATTGCTTCCTAAAAATAAACGGTTATGTGGCTTTTGTAGGAAATTTAACAAAAAAAACAAAGTCTCGAAAACTACGAAACGATCTGACGCTTGAGAAAAAGTTATTAAGCTGAAACCAATTGATGCTCTGACGATTGATAAAATATTCATTTTTTTCTAGCACCACTGCTGTTGGTTGTCCAATTATATGCAATTTTGCTTTGATCTTCTCTTAATGTGTCTAAATCATTTATCTATACTGTTCGGCCACTTCGCAAGAGTTTTGAGGAATAAATTGAGTCTTATTATGTACATAATAAGAGAAAGTTACAGATTTTGTATATAATTCGACCGTCAGCAGCAGTGATGCTATGAAAAGTAAAATTTTCATTAACCTTCAAGGCATCAATCGGTTTTTGCTTAATAACTTTTTCCACAACCATCAGATCGTTCCGTGGTCTTCTAGACTTTGTTTCCTTGATAAATTTCCTATAAAGATCAGACATCCATTTATTTTTAGGAGGTAACGGGTGACTCTTGAAAGAATTAATTTGTAAAAGACGTTTTCCCCATACGAAATCCCATGTAAACTTTAAACCGTGGGCGCAAAAATATAGTTTCACCGATCGAACTAATATTTACAGAGTTGTTCTGGGACCCAAAAGGAAAAAAGGAGCGAAATTTTATTTTTTTCATATAATCATGTCCCACTCTAATGTACGTGTAGGAACCAGGCGCGTAGCCAGAGGGGGGGCTAGGGGGCTAAAGCCCCCTCCCCCCGAAATTTTTCAAAAATAAATTTAAGAAGCAACATGTTTTTCGGTAACTCGTCAAAAAATTGTATCTTGTTTGGTTTCAACAAATTAATGGGAGAATGGTGAGGAAGATTGCTATTTCGAACCACCGAAGACATCGGTCACGATATCTACTCAGTATGCCGAGTCTGATAACACATTTCCTTTCATATTGTGTGACTCGTCGGAAGAACAAAAGAAACTGTTACTTTAATTCTTGCTGGGGTGATCCGTCGGATGATTGAATCGCAGAAGCAAGAAGTGGTGCTCCAACCTCACGTGGGGGCTATTGACTTCCGTAATTTTCGCATAACCGAATTTCATGATGTGAAATATTTGCTGAAGGTGAAAATAGAGGTTATGCTTACGAACTTCGCCTTTAACGAGTTCTACCTTGTCAGGCATTCAGTACTTATGTTATACAACAAATTAGCCCAGGCGAAACCAATCATTTTGCAACTTGTAACACGTGGTTGATTCTCATATATATGGATGATGAGAAAATCAATGTTCGGCTACAAGATCTGATACCACGTACTTGAACCGCGGGCGAACGAACAGGACGTTAAAGCCCCAATAAACAAACTTAACTTATTTTAACCGTGGCCATTAAAAGATTCCTGTCACATTTGGAAAAAATGGAATTTATTATAAAGGACACATCTAGGAATTAGACGGTCAGGGTCATCTAGGATTTCGTCCTAGCTGACCCTACACGTACAAAACGCAATGCGATACTATCATTATACACGTTACATCTTTGCACATCCATAGTCTCCAATACGATTACCCGAAAAACAAACAATTGCCAAATTTGTGGCTGCTGTTCATATAATATTGACGGCAAAAACTGCGTCTAGTATCTCAAAATTAACAGTCAGCGTCATCATTGAGGAAGTCGACACTGGTGGCCCGTAAGGGGACAAAACAAAAAAGAAATCAGATATTCGCGAACATGGACATGGCAGTTACCACGATAATAATACGGAAGTGTACAAGATAGATATGAACGACCACCAAGACGCGGTTGGTTGTGAAAAATATGTCTCAGTCAGTAAACAGGTCAATCGCACGAGATCTGTTGGACAACCATTAGCGTTTTATAATTTTCATTGTTTACATCGTGGAAATATATTAAAGACTCAAGGCTTCATTTAGCTAATGCATTGAACCGACTCAAATAAACGAATTATATAATAAAAATTTAGAATTTTCATAGAAAACTGAGTACAAAAACTGTCCTAAAATTAACATTTATCGCTAGTGATGGCATCTAACAAAACTCATTTTATGCTAGATATTGGCCTGAATAAAGAAAGTTAGTTAAATCATACGCAAATTGGATTTCTGTAATGGATTAGAGCACTGTACGCTTAATATAAACGTCAGTCATCTCACTCAAGCGTACTAAACAAAAACATTTCAATTAGCTGATGACATAGTTGTAGCCGAGACGACAGTTTTTGTAATTTTCGCATCATTTTAAAGCAATAGTATTTCTATTGACACTCAATTTCATTTTATGTGGGGAATGCGGGCCGTATTGAAACACTGTTAGTCTAGAAATCGAACAATAAGCAAGAAAAACGTGAAAAAGTAAACGAGCCAAAAAGTGGTAAACCAGCGATTTTCCTAAGGTGTTCATCAACCCACGAATCGTATATTACTAATTTTGTTGATATACAGAAACGTACACAGTAGCGGTAGGACTAACTGACGTGATTTTACACTTACTTTCCGTCGGATGGCAATTGATCAATTGATGCTAAACCACATATTAGTCAATCAACCATAATAAACTAAATGTTGCAACCACCAGCAGCATTTTAGTCGCTTTCGATGGTTTCTAATTAATGCCTATGTAAGTTTGAAAACGACGTGTCGATAGATTGATCAGACATCAGTAGGTTATCACGGAGAGCGACTAAAATGTTGTAACTAGTTGAGTCTATAAGTCAATAAGGTGGGATTATTGTTTCGATTTCATGTTTTCATTATATTACAGTCTTTCGTTTTATTTTTGGTCTTTATGGAATAAGATGATAAGACATCACGGAGAAAAAAAGCAAAAAGGAATCAATAAATTGAAATCGGGGGGAAGTAAGTGCGATGTATTCCCTTCTATGTGTCCAAATTAAGAGATGCTGAAATTATTGAGCTTGTTCACATTTATAGTTTCTAGTTATGTTGTCAGCAATGAAGCATTTAGTAAAATTTTACGTAAATTAAATGATAGTAGTAACAGTGTTAAGTGATTTTCATTCGATTTGTGGACAATTTTCTTGAATAGCTTAAATTCCGGGCAGTTACCTTTAGTTGATTAAATCATTGAAATACATAAGTCATTCCACGTCAGTTTTACAACCAAAATTTCAATTCCTTCCAAAATGTTTTCTTACATTCTTTAGCTAAAAATAATTGACACGTATTTTTTGGTTTGGCTAAATTATAATTTTTGTTTTCAAGTTATTAGCTTTTGAACTTTTGAAGTCTATAAAATTGAACATTTTTCAGTCACTGATAACTCGGAAACGACTCGATATTTGGAAAAAATATTAAATAAAAAAATTGCGGTTTCAAATAAGCTTACCAAAAAAAAATCACAATTTTTTTGTTATATAACTTATGAAATTTGCAATTACTTGAAACAAATTGAATTTTTTTTAAGGTTGGACCAAATTTTTTATTTATTATTTTCTTTAAGTATTAAAAATCATGTTAAAAAGATTGTGTAAAAATTTGGCAGTGGAATTCTTTGCGAGATATTACAATTATAAACATAAAACAAGGCAATTTTACACTAAACGCCCAGTGAAAGGCCTGTTATAACTTAAATAACTCGTAAAACACTTCGAGTTCCATTCTGAAAATTTCACATAATCTTCTTAATATAGTTATGTAATCAAAATAAATTTGATTTCGGGGGACTTTAAAAAAATATTTGCTTTTAACATTAGAATACCCCCAAAAAAGTCTTAAATTTGCAGAATGCGAGTCATGCCACGATTTACAACTATAATTTTAGTTCCCTCCAATTTTTTTGCATTCTTTAGCTGAAAATTATACACACGATTTTTTTTTACTTTGGCTGAATTTGATATTTTTTTTCAAGTTATGAGTTTTTGAACTTTATAAAATACTAGCTAATACCCATCGCGCGTTGATGCTACTTTCAACGAAATAGGAGGAAACCACAATTTGTTCCAAAGCGCCATCTTGTGGGCAGATAATCCCCACCAATAGCACACAAACACGCTCCATAACAAATTTCTACTATGCTTAAATTTTTACGGCAATTGGTTAAGCCGTTTGGGAGTCCATAAATCATATACATACGAATATCGACTTTTAATAATATAGTGATTTTTTAAAGTTTTATAAATTTAATAGAATTGGACATTTTTCGTTCCCTGATAACTGAGAAACTATTAGATTTCTGGAAAAAGCATTAAATAATAAAAGCTACGTTTTCGGATGATCTCGGCGGATTTTTTTTGTAATATTTGTTTTTGTTAAATAATTTATGTATTATGCAAATATTAGTAACAAATAATTTTTTTTCAGGGTAGAGCCAAAAAAATCTTTTTAGCTTTTTCAAATAATTTATAATTATATCGAGAAGATTGTGTACACATTTCAGAAAGAAATTCGAAGTATTCTACGAGATATTTCAAATACAATAGGCCTATCACTAGGCGTTTGGTGTAAAATTGCCTTGTTTTAAGTTTATAATTGTAATATCTCGCAAAGTATTTTGATATCCACTCCCAAATTTTTGCACAATCATTTTGACATGATTCTTAATATTTAAAGAAAAAAATAAGTAAAAAAATTGGTCCAGCTTTAAAAATTCAATTTGTTTCAAACAATTGCAAATTTCATAAGTTATATAACAAAAAGAAATTGCAATTTTTTTCGGTAAGCTCATTGAGTACACAACTTTTTTATTTAATATTTTTTTCCATATATCGAATCGTTTCCGAGTTATAAGTGATTGAAAAATGATCAATGTTATAAACTTCAAAAGTTCAAAAACTAATAACTTGAAAAAAAAATCATATTCAGCCAAAATAAAAAATACGTGTCAATAGAATGCAAGAAAAAAAATGGAAGGAATTGAAATTTTGGTTGTAAAACTGACGTGGAATGACCCATATATTTTCATCTTATTGATCACCAAAGATCCTCCTTCCTAACTGGGGTATGCCAAAAAATTATGTTAGCATGATGCATTAGAACTGGTAATAGTTACAGGACGCCAGATCAAGAAAATAGAAGTTGAACCATCTACAATTCGTTTGCTAAATCAGAAGATTTTGTGCAAATTTCGACATTCTCTTCGATCGAACATTTTATGGATATTTTTCTACTCATTTCGATTTAGCGTCTTCTACACCTTTTAAACGTGTAGCTTAGAACACCTTGCGTTTTCCAGCATCGTCAAGGATTGTCATATTCGGTAAGCGAATAAATACTGAAAACTCTAGAATATCCATTGTTGCAACGAGAGTAAATTGTAACTTGTAAATAAAAATAAATAATAAAAATCAAATTAAACATCAATAATTCGTTGATGTACTATAGCCTTTCTTGTGACAAAAAAACATGGATTGTCTTAGATTTGGCTTTGTTTTCATTAAGAACTTTTCAAAATTTCGTTTAGTTTCTAGTGACAATATGAAGTAATTAGAACTAAAAGCTTTATGCAGGGGCGGGTAAAGCGTAGTTGGTAAATCGATTGCCTTATACGCAGCTCATCACGGTTCGTTCATCAATCCCGCACATATAGGGTTAGAAATATTTCTAAAGAAATTTTCTAACACAAAAAGAGGCGAATAACCATAAGGTTAAAACCTCTATAATCGAAATAAAAAAAAGCTTTATACAATAATTTTTAAGCCCCTCCCGAAATAAACTCCTGGCTACGGACCTGGTAGGAACAGGCAATCTTGAAATGGACGTACAATAGAATTTTCACTTGGCTAAAAATATTTACATCTATGAGTAGGTATATCAATGAATAGATGAAAACAAATTTCTTCCATAAAACCACTTCTGGTCAGTGGGACACGGATTATATACACGCACATCTGTATACACTTGCTTAACTACTGGGGCCCCTCAATTGAATGGCGCCCAATGGCACCTAGTGATCTTTAGACAATGCGGTCTAAATTGAAATAATTTGTATTGATGTCGCGTATGAAAACCAAAACTTCAAATCAACACAGGTAGTCAGTTTTATAAAATTCAAATCCTAATCCGATGAGTCAAGCGACTCAGGTCATTACTCTACTGCCGAAATCAAACGTGTTCCGAGCGAATAAAATGACAACAAACCACGTAAAGCCGTAACGAAAGAGAACTTACTGTGCCTCTTTTTTTGTCTTCATCCTGAATCGTTGCCATCTGTATGAATGCGAGCGTGTCCTGGCTCGGCTGGTCGTCGACACACACGAATCCCCTACTGGGTTCTACCGAGCGACGCCATTCACGGGGCATGCAACATTATTTCGTGCGTACAAAGAAGAACCCTCCGCTTTCAGGACGGAGGCAACAATTTAGAATAATGAGAAAAGGAAGAACTATGCTGCTGCTGATGATGATGATGATGCTACACAGCAGTGTCATAACGCAAATCCTCTTCTCGTTTTCATTGTACAGATAAACTGCGTAGAAGACAGGGGCCGAAAGGAATCCTTGGAAAGGCAGAGCATTCTTTTTAAATTACGCATTATTTAAATTCTATCCATGTGAGTTGCGAGTGGACTGTGCGAGTTTCAGTTTGCGGGAGTTCAATCTGGATTTCCCCGCTTTTTAAGCATGTTTGCAACAAATAGTTATCTTTCTTATAATGAGGAAAAGCTGTGGAAATCGCCATGATATTGTGGCGAAGTTACTGGGATAGCTATTGCCATGAGACTGTTTTCCTTGTTTTGAAGATTCTACAACGAATTTCCCGCAACCCGTCAAAAGTGCGGGGTTGGTCAGGGTCAGGGCCCCAGGGTATGGGTCAAACTGATGAAATTTAACCATTCATACCATGGCGAAGAATCATATATTTAATGTGTAATTCGTCATGACATGAATGGTTAAATTTTATCAGTTGTTTGACCATGGCTCTGACCCTGACCAACCCCGCCTTTTGACTGGTTGCGGAAAATTTGTTGTAGAATATTCAAAACACGATTGTATATTGTCATTACTAACAACATTTTTTCGGTTTTTCATTATTACAACAATCTACACAAGTTTGCTAAATAATGGAATGGAATTAATGATACATTAATTTTTCTTGAATATTTCTGTTATATGTTAACCCCTAACTTACCTTCAATACTTCTATTTTTGTACAGTGAAAAGGGTATTCGGGATACGTACAATTACTATCACGCTAGTCGCAATGGCTGTTGTGCTAGAAAACTTCAAAACTCACCTCAAAATACTGTATGAAAAACACCTTTATCACTACTAGATAGATTATCTATTCTAAACACAATCCTGTTATAAACAATGTTTAATTATCAATGTCTTCTGCTTTATGTTTCTATCGTTCTCGAAAGCCAACTGTCCTTATGACGAGTTACAAAAGTGAAGTTGAATTCCGTCTCCGTAGGATTTTTTTGCCCGCACGTATCAACCATCCCAATCGTCCATCTCCAGATGATCCGGAGATACGTTCATTTTTACAACTCGGGAAAGCACGGAGCAGATAAAATTTAAATTTTTATAATCGAAAGAATGTCCTCCTCCACCAGTGGACACCGAGACACACCGAAACTGTCACTTGAAACGAATTATTTGTGTTTTTATTACCGTTTGAGGATAAATATTTCATGGTAGTAAATGGAGAAAGTTGGTCTTATTTCTTGGTTGTTATAGGTGAAATTCCTAGCGGGGACCAATTGCTCAAGACCATCGAAAAATGCTGGCGGTTCTAGGAACAAACAATGGCCGAAATACCGAACGAAATTTCCAAAGAGCGAAAATTTATGGATAAAATTTTGCACGTGTGAGAAGGACACAATGCTTAGCGTACATGTTTCCGCTATGCGGTAATAATTTATGAGGGGTTTATGCATTCACTCGACGCGAGATTGGTTCTGCTGTGGCTGCAAATTATTGCCTGAAAATTGTGCTAGGTACATAAGTTTGTCGGATCATGACTGAAATCATGAGCTGCTTGAGATTCTTGAGATTGTGAATAAATTAGTAATATTGCGGAATGTTGTCTCGCAAAGGGAGCGCTCGAATTACAATTTAGTACGGCAGGAAACCAAGTTTTTGCCGAGCCATAAAAACGCATTTAATCCACCTAGCAGTGTGATGAGACATGTCTTATAACTCGTAGAACTCCCTCTTCGGATATTATATCAATCAAGTTAGCCTGGAAAAACCAAGGTGCTTAGAGTTCTAAGGTGATTCGTCTTTGGCAGTAACTAGATAAGGAGTGAGGTAAGCGTGCAGCAGATTGCGTGGAAAAAAATGACAGCGAACAACTTTGTTTACCCACTGAAATCCAAGCAAACATATGAAGAGAACTAGTAAACAATGTTGTTGGATGTCGTTTCTATTACCAACATGGCAGATCGGCATTTTTGAGGATCGAATCACCTGAGAATAAAAACTCCTTGGGAAAAACATCATTGCGAGAAATTTCGAGAGTCAAATCAAACTAAAGGTAAAACGAAAAAAATTCTAAGTGAATAAAATATTTAAGATTCCCTTATGGGGCTATATGTGATGTGCAGGGCCAAAAAATTAGTGTGTATGTTTAAAATACATATTATCAATAGCATTTATTCAAATGTTTATGGCGATCCGAGAGCTAGAACCGATATTGCAGTTCTTGATAACACACTACCTCAACGCGATAATTTCGATTTTTTCTAAAAGTAACCACACAGTGAACAATATATTTCGAATTCCGTTGGACTCCCAATAGCTGGTAATCGAACAAAGGATTTTGATTTGCATAATTATTACAAATTTGTTAGATTTTCGGCTTTAGCGGTCTGTTTTATTAGAACGTATTATTTATACTACCCGACATTTCGGACACTGGTTATGGCCTTTTTCAAGGGATATACGGCATCGATCTTCGTTTGAGCGTCGGTTGCGAACGATCGGAGATTTAAATTAGCTTCAAATATACCGTTTTGGTGGGTAGAATTGTTCAGTTCTCCCATCAATATTTTTTACCACTGTGCTCGACTCAAAGACACTTGAAGCCGTAATCAGTAGCCAAAACGTCGGGTAGTACAAACAATACGTTCTAATTAAACAGACCGCAAAAGCCGAAAATCCAACAAATCTTCATCCGGTCGTCTCCCCAAGTAAAAATTATTACCAATCCTAATGCCAAAGAAAACCTGTTTTAATCCACCTAGTGGTGCAATCGAGCCTTTCTAGTTCATCCAAACTATAATTCCATGACTGGTTATGTTTAAATGTCTTTAAAATTGTTATTACGGTGGACACTTATGTACAAAAGCTCGACTGGCACGAACCGGATGAGCTACGTGTCGGCGCTTAATCAGCATTAGTTATCTTTTGTTATGCTAATTTAAGGAGGATAGGCGCGTGAGGAGGCGAGAGGAACATAATTCCCAACCTTACTCTGTAGCTTATTTTGGTACACGGAGTGGATATGTGAAAATGTAGATGACAGAAGGGAGGGGTAGTGGTGTGAGAAGAGGGGGGGATGAGTTAAGAGGCGTGTATTCTAAGTGGAAGGGAGAAAGCCTCAACCGGACCCCTAGTTACGCCCCTGTTCAAGTTTCAGAAAACGCGTCTTAGTCTAATCAAAAATTAGATTTAGCTTCCGGTTCTGCCGTGAATTATGAAGTTTTGCATCTTTTAGATAACATACTAAAACCGATTTATATAGGAAATACATGCGTGACGAAACTCTTTAACCCGTAACTCCGGAACCGAAAGCTAGAATTAAATGAACTTCAATAGCAGCCTATGAAAACGACGTACCTTTCATTTGAGAATAAGTTTGATAAAAACGGTTCGACACACACACATAGACATGATTTTCAGAATCCGAAAGGCGCTACTGTCTGCCGTAAAGAAGTATGAAACGGCAACGCGGAGGGCTAATGTAGCTAAGCGAGCATTGGCATTGGCTAAGGTTACTATCTTACTTGGCCGAGATACCGTTTGAGAGCCGCCCCACGAGTAAATAAACAAGTGAAGAAATGCTTCAAGTGTTTCGTACATTTAGCAGAGGCTTGCAAAGGCCCGGATAGATCCGGGATGTGCTGAATATGCGGGGAGACGAGCCATCTTGCGAGAGACTGTACGCAGAGGTCGAAGTGCTTGCTTTGTACTTCAGCTGACGGAAACGACCATCAGACGGGTGGCTTCAAATGCCTTGGCTTCAAGAAGGCGACTGCAGGCCAACGGTAACGAAGATAACCCAGAAATATCTGAATCACTGTAACACCGCACAGTGACTGCTGAGGCAGTCTACGACAGAAACTATGCGCGATGTCGCTTTGATCGTAGAGTCGTATCAAGTAGCCCTTGATAACGGTAACTGGGTGGCGGATGGATCGGGTACGGCTGTGATACAAGTTATGGGCAGATTCAAGAAGTGGTAGAATGGCTATACAAGGACTTCGTGATCGTCAAAATCAACGGCTTTTTGTGTGTAGCTGTCCTCCAAGGTGGACAGTAGAACAGTTCAGCCTAATTCTGGAGCAGTTAACCGAGCAGTTGAAAGGTCGGAAGTCGGTAGTCATTGGTGGTGACTTCAACGCCTAGGCTATGGAGTGCAGCAGTAGTGTAACCAACACAAGAGGGTGTATCCTGCAGGAAGCTCTAGCAAAGTAAGACGTACGATTGTGCAATGAAGGTTCTGTTAGTATATTTCTGAGAGACTGAAGGGAGTCTATCATCGACGTCACATTCTGTAGTCCTTCGTTAACGGCGAATATGGATTGGAGAGTACGCGAAACGTATACGCATAGTGACCAACAAACGTTTCGCTGCCGTATCGGTCAACGGAACCCTGCTGCAGTACGAAGAAGGATGACCAGTGAGCGAAAGTGGAAGACGAAAGCCACCAACAAAGACCTCTTCGTTGAGGCACTTCGGCCGAACGGCGGGACAGAGAGCGTGTATACAGATGACCTAACAAAAAGGATTGTGGCGGCTTGTGACGCCACAATCCTGCGGAAACAGGAACCGCGCATTAGACGGCATCCAGCTTACTGGTGAAATGAAACGCTTAGTGCGCTACGCGCTGCTTGTCTCAGAGCCGGAAGGCGGGCTCAGAGAGCAATATCGGAGCCAGATAGAGAAGAGCACAAGGCAGCGTTTCGGGAAGCTAGGGCTGCTTTAAATCGGGAGATCACACTTAACAAGTCAGATTGCTACAAAGAGCAGTGCTGAGAAGTAGACGCTAATCCCTGGGCGACGCTTACCGAATCGTGATGGCGAAAATGAAGGGCTCGACGACGCCAACCGAAATGTGCCCGAAAAGGCTGAAGATAATCGTCGAGGGTCTTTTCCCGAAGCACGATCCAACTATCTACAACTACAGCGAAGAAGAAGGAGCAAACACGGACAATCGGCAAGTGAATAACGACGAGCTCGCAGAAGCATCGAAGCGTCGGAAATAAAAGAAAGCGCCCGGTCCCGATGGAAGACCTAACGTGGTGCTGAAAGCTGCAATCCTGGAATTTCCGGACATGTTCAGGATGGTGCTGCAGAAGTGTCTAAATGAAGGCAACTTCCCCGAAATGTGGAAGGTGCAGAAGCTGGTGTTGCTGCTGAAACCAGGGAACCTACCTGGCGAACCGGCCTCGTACAGGCCCATATGTCTGCTGGATATACTCGGAAAACTCCTGGAAAGGATCATCCTAAATAAGTTGACGAAATTCACGGAGGGTAAGCGCGGGCTGTCGAAGCTGCAGTTCATACTCCGCAAAGAAGCATCGACAATGGATGCAATTCGGAAAGTGCTCGAGAGTGCTGAGAAGTCATCTAAACAGAAGCGAAGAGGAGATTGATACTGCACTGTGGTCATGATAGATGAAAAATGCATTTAACAGCCAAGCTGGGAAGCTATCGCTGTAGCACTGCACAGAATGAAGGTTCCCGACTATCTATGCCAGATCCTAAGGAGCTACTTCCAGACCAGAGTGTTGCTGTACGAGACGAGTGAAGGGCAGAAGGCAATGCGAGTCACAGTGGGCGTTCCATTCGCGGTCCAACTCCTTGGAACGGGTGTACGATGGGGTTTTAGCACTGCGGTTACCTAGGAAAGTGAAAATCGTGGGTTTCGTGGACGACGTGTCACTAACGGTGATGGGTGAGCCACTTGAAGAAGTGGAAGTGTCAAGCTGCAAATAGCTCACCACAAGACGAAGATATTGTTAGTCAGCAACTGCAAAGCGGTTCAGCTGATGCAGATCCACATCGGAGGTCACAAGATTGCATCGAAGCGTCCACTGAAACAATTGGGAGTGATAATCCGTCGACCGGTTGAGCTTCAACAACCACGTCGACTACGCCTGCGAAAATTCGGCGAAGGCAACGAACGCAATAGCGAGAATCTTGCCAAACGTCGGGGACCCCGAGAAGCAGCACGAGATGTCTGCTTTCTACTGCCGATACTCCGATATGGGGTTCCTGCCTGTGGTGCTGCGCTGAAAACCAAGCGGAACCGTGAAAAGCTGAACAGGACATTCCGGCTGATGGCCGTACGAGTCGCGAGTGCTTACAGAACAATATCGTCAGAGACAGTATGCGTTATCGCCGGGATGATCCCCACCTGGATCACTCTGGCTGAAGACGTAGAATCCCGAGCAAAGTCCAACATCAAAATTACAGCAAATAGACAACATATTTTGATATCGAACATCAAATTGAAATCTTATTTTGATATCAGTTTAAACTTTTTCAGGTATGACATCATATTTTGATCTCATTTTGATGTGCTTACATTTTTAGAAAAAATATGTTTGTTTCTATTTCTTTGACAAACATCAAATTGATTACTTATTTTGTTATCAATGAAATATTTCACCATCTCAATTAGTTTTCAATTTGCTTTCACTGATAGCATAAATAGTTTTCTGTTTGATGTCATAGTGCAATTTTTCTGCTTTCGATTTTGATCTTTTAACCGTTAAAACGACCAAAATGATAACAACCTGAGCAATCATTCCCTATTACATCACAACATCAAGTTTAGTTCTCAATTTGTTATCAGACTCTGCTCGGGATGCTACCAGCGGAGAAATGCACGTAATGCAAGCATACTGGTCCGAGCGGACTAGTTGTCTAAATGGCAGCAGGAGTTGGACAATACGGAGAACTCGCCGTCTCATCCCAAATGTGTTGATTTGGGTGTATAGGAAACATGGAGAGGTGATCTTCCATTTGACGCAGTTTTTGTCCGAGCACGAATGCTACCGGAAGTACTTGCATCGGTTTGCACATGCTTCGTCACCCTTTCGCCCGGAGTGTGCGAGCGTACAAGAGACACCGGAATACGTGGTATTTGAATGCCCTAGGTTCGGAGATGTTCGTAGAGGTATGCCTGGTGCGACAGTGGACAATATCATTGAAAAGATGTGTCACGACGAGCATACCAGGGACGCTGTCAACAGAGTGATTACGAGTATACTCTCCGAGCTACAGAGGAAGTGGCGAAGGGACCAACAAAATAGCGCCATTTGGCCAGAAAGACGCCGTGAAACCACAAATTGGGATTCGAGAGAAATTCCGCCGCCGAGAACTGTTCAAAGGTGTAGAATAGGCCCACCCGACTAGTTGAGTAGTACACAATGTAGCACCGGGTTTGGGTCGTCGAGACGCCAGTGAACCAGACGTCAGGCTTCACCGGAATCGCCAGACCGACCTCGACACCCTACCGGGTGAGTAGGCTAGAGCTACCGCCGAGGATTAGACCGAGTTGACCCCGTCGAATAGCAAACAGCGGGTCGCTGGGGCGCCAGTGAACCGGAAGCTGCGCTCCACCCGGAATCGCTGGATGGACAAGAGCACATACTGGCTGGCCCGTTGACTAGGCTAGGTCCACCGTCGAGAACTAGATCGAGTAGATCGGGACGAAGCAAGGAGCTAAATGGCTCACGGAAATGAACATCGCTATCGGGAGAACTTCTCTTATCGGTGAATTCTCCGTCGGAGTAGGCTAGATCCATCGTCGGGGATTAGACCGAGTAGTTTGCGAACAAGTAAGGATGGGAGCTGAATGGTTCATTGGGGAGGTGGAGCGAAGTGGAACGAGAGGGGAACCAAATGACTTAAAGAAAGGAATTACAGTGCTAAATGACACCGGACAGGGAGCTAAAGGGCTCAAGAAGTTGTGGTGCTAAAACCAAAGAATAATCGGTATCGGGAGAACTTTCTTCGTCGGGGAACTCTCCGTTGACGTAAGCTAGATTAACCGCCGGGGCTAGACTGAGTTGACCACGACGAGACACCACCAGTCGCGGATCGTAGGGGCACCAGTGAACCGGACGCCCTACTCCACCGGAACCGCCGAACTGGCCTCGACACCTGGTTGGTTGGCTCGGTTTCGGGAGAAATTCTCTCGCCGGGGAAATATCCGTCGGAGTAGGCTAGGTCCATCGCGTCGGGGACTAGACCGAATATTTCGCGAACAAGTCGGGAGCTCAACAAGTAAATGGCGCTGAATTGTACGAGAAGGGAGTTGCGGTGGTAACTGGCACAAGGGAGCCTAGAACTGGTGCTAGAATTTGACAATCTGAAGTTTGCCGCCCAGATTGTCTTCGTAGGGGAGGAGCAGTAAGTCTCGACTCACAGCAGGCTTCCCGACTGTCATGCAGAAATTGTCAGTCTGTGTGAATGGTAAATAACTGGTGGTGTGTCGAGGAGTGGTACTGTAACCCTTACAGAGAATTATCAGAAATGAACGCTATTGGGTTCAATTCCCGATTCTATCAAGTATCTTTCCGGCAGGCCCGTAGCCAGGATTTTCTTTCGAGAGGGGCTTAAAACTTGTTCTTGTGACTTGAGATAGTCACTTGAAACTGAATGTAATTTTGAAAAAAGAAATGGTATAGTACATCGACGAATTCTTGCTTTTGAATTTCTTTTTTATTATTAATTTATAAGCTACCATTTTCACCGTTGGAATTTGCAAACGTGGTCTCGTGGGTGCCCCCATCATACAACTCCAAGCCAACGATTCATACGATATGCGTTACGTCAATTGCCTTGGAACGATCCGCTGAACCTGAACCATACGAAGATCATTGTCGATTATTAAGACTACACACTTTAGAAGATCGTAGACCCGCGTCGTAAACTACCTTCGTGTCTAAGCTTCTTATGGCTGAATATGATGTTCCCGATCTTCTACCACACCAACCCGTGTCCTTTGTTCTCGAACACTGTTGTACTCTCAAAAATGTACAAGACTAACTACGCTTCCAACAACCGATATTAGAAATGACCCGTCGCTTTAACGATTTTAACGACATCTTCGACTTCGTCATTAGTTTCGCGCATGCCACTTTAGGTAATTTCTTTTTAGTATAGATCATTAAGACTCAATTATTTAAATACAAATACAAATACAAATACAAATACAAGAAAATGTCGAAATTCGCTCCAAATCTTCTGATTAGGCAGGCGATTTGTAGATGCGCTGAAACGGTTCAACTCCTATTCAACTCAAATTTATACTAATTTTCAATTTAAATGATGATACATTAAAGACTATTTTCAGACAAGTGAGAACAACTAATTATTTATCCATTTAAGTATTCAGATTTTTCACAGATCCTATTCTTTTATGAAATTGATGCTTTTTATATCATTGGACAGGCTTATTTTTCTAGGCAATTCTTCTACTAGATCCTTCAAACAATGGCAAAAGACAGACCAGTAATTTTGGTTGTTGGCATGTAAAGGGTGTACAAAAAATACTACTGATTTCTCTACAAAGCATGAATAAGAACTATAGCTGTATTTACCTAGATTATTATATTTGAGCACACGAAGCTAACAGGTTTCATTTCGTAATTCATGGATTTTCGGACAATACAAAAGAGATGTTTCAATGAATTAATTTACTAAACTAGCCGGAATTTTATCGGCTATAGGACTGTTCATTAATCGAAAGGAAATCCCCTGATTACTGTTATCTTGCAATTTACGTAAACTTTGTTAAATGTAACCAGAGCTTAAAAAAATTGACATCCCTGCGTGAACTTGAAAGAGAACCGAAATTCAATTCCTGCCCGCCGCGATGAATGAAATGTTTGGTTCGTTTCCCTCGTCATTCATTCATTGCATTCGGGTTCGCATTTGTACGATTTCAGAAGTAAACTAAATTTTGTTTCTATGCTAGCTTATTGAGCAAAAATACACTTGACATAGATTACGCAGCTCACTAATGCTCGAACTGTCCACATTATAACAAATAAATGCTTTGGTTGGCGAAGGAATTTACATTTCCTCTGCACTCAAACATTCAATTCTGCATGAAATTTCAGTCAGTTGGAAAGTTAATGAATGACCTGGGCGTTGGATCTGAATGTCAGTTTCGACAAGCAGAAATAGTTAACTGATTTTGAAATTTCGAAGCACTGAATGTAACGTTGATGACACCACTAGAATTACTCGAAACTATAAATATGGGTGAGCTGAATAATTGTAGCATCACACTTGCTTCCGACAAATCAAAGAAAAAATATCGCACTTGCTTCTCCTGTGCCGAAGAGACTTTCTTTCAGATTTCTATATTTTTAAATTATTGTAATTTATCCGATTTCTGTGAATCTTTTACAAATTTTTTTGTAAGCGGCAATTTTCGTGATGCGAAGATGCTTGCAATTGCACTTTCTAAGTCAATGCAAACAACCATCTCAGTAATTGGTTCGTCTTTAATTAGCTCAAGTTTTTTTACAGTCATCATCAAGATCGGAAAAGATGCATGACTTCTTGATGAAAGCTGTAATGCTTTTTGACTACAGGCTTGTTTTACCAAAATTTAGGAAACAATTTCAATCAACTTTGTTCCACCTAACGTCGAATGTTGTGCGGATAACGAAGACGTAATGTGTTTTCGAAAATGCTGTTTTATTCAAACCAAATTTAGAGGATCAGAGCGAAATTCCGAAAGCACTCGTTCTGAGTGCATATAAAAGATAGAAGAGGTGCTCTTGAGGCTTCTTAGATTAGCTGATTCTTTTTTCCTCCTCCGTGATTTCTGATCATCACTCATTTTAGTCCAAAACGAATAATAAACAGATCGAGAGACTGCTATATATTGAAGACATAAAATCGAAATTATTGGACTAACAGATTCAACTAGTCACAACATTTCAGTCGCAATAGTTCCAACGTATTCCTCGCATGAAAGTGAAATTAAGTGCTAATGAAAATGAGGATGCGTTAAAATGACGCGAAAGCAAAAACTGTCGCCTCAGCTATATCGTTCTCAGTAAATTGAATTTTTTTTTTGCCTAGTACGCTTGAATGTGACGTCTAGCATTTATACTAAGAGTACAGAGTGCACAGACCTAATATAGTAATTTAAATTGGGTACAATTCAAAAACCTGTCATTTAAATTTAAAATAGAGTTGCCAATATCGAGTATTACATTTGAGTTTTGTTAAGCGGGACAATCACTCGCGATGATGCGTCACTTTTAGAGAGTTTTAGTACTCTGTCGTCCATTTGACTTCTTCTACTATTTTTTAAATAATTTATAAGTGAACTCGGTTCAATGCTTTAGCCAATCGAAACAAAGGGTTCTGTTATCTAGTTATATCTATTTCCAACAATAAAAATAATAAAATGAGTTTTACTGGCTGTCCAACAGATCTCACGTAATCTCTTAACCATTGCACGTAGATACCTGTTTACGAAACAGGCAAATATTTTTTCTCGCCAACTGCGTATAGGGGGTCGTTCATATCTATCTCGCTATTGAACACTTCCGTTTCATAATCGTGGTTGCCACCTTTATGTTCGCAAACATGCTTGCTTGTTGCCTTTATGATTGTGAATTTCCTCAATGATTGTGCTGGCTGTAGATTTTGAGACATTGACGAAGCTTTTGCCGTTGCAAATATTTCCTGAACATGTGCCACATATTTGGTAATTGTTTGTGTTCAGCGGTAAATAAATCGTAATGTGACGTTTTTTCACAGAACTGGAACGTACTAGTTTGCATTTGATATGTGCAAATAATACTATGTGTAATTGTACTATCGCATTATGTTTTGTACTGCATTTCTCCCATATGAGATATATATCTGCAAGTAAGCGGTATCCGATCTTGTAACCGAACATTGCTTCTTACACCGTCCATTTATATGAAGATCTTAATGACAGCATTGTCACGCACAACCATTAAAATTTAATGGCTTTAAATCATTCACAATCAATGATTCCGCTTGATCCAATTTGTTGAACGCTATGAGCGCAGAATACCTGAGGTGGTAGAACTCAATAAAGGTGGCTATCGTAAGTATATAGTCCATTTTCACCTTCAGAAAATGTTCCTCATCACAAATACTCAGTCTTATGCAAATCTCCACTAATCACAGTATTTGGCCGGTGCACCACTTCTTGCTTCTGCGACTCACTCATCTCGACAGATTACTAGGGCATAGTATAGTAGAAGTTTCCTTTGTTCTTTCAGACAAGGAACACAATATAAAAGTAACTTTATTACTTTACGTTCGCTTCACACCGGCTGGGACAGAAGCATAAACCACACTGAATTACGGACCATTAATTTTGGTTGTTGGAAACAGCAATCTTCTAACTTTATCTCAAACCAAACGAGCTACAAGCTAAAGTCGCTGATAACAATGTTTTTGAAATTTATTTTCAAAACATTTCGGGGAGGCTTTAGCCCCTTAGCCCCTCCTCTAGCTACGTGCCTGCTTTCCGGAATGGAAATTTTCTTGATGGACCCTGGTTGTTGATGGAATATTCGAAATATATCTGGTTAGGTTCTTTTGAAGGAAAGGCTATGTCTGCAAATTGAACCAGTCCGTTTTTTTTTGTTAACTGGTCTTGTCATGAGTTAAAATATTAATTATCTTGTAGATAAATCGTTCAGCTCACACCTTTGTGGGGGTATGAGGTGGGACCATCATCATCACCCTACTGAATGAACTAACTACTAAGTAGCTGAACTAGAGGGGGTGCTATGCGCATAAAAACCCATCCCCGAAGTAATGCCGTAAGGTAGTGCCGGGGAGGAATCAGGTTCTGGGCAAAAGCAGTGGTTTTTAGCGGGTCGGGTGATGGCGTTCCCTGAGACATTAGGAATATTGTACATTTTTCCCGTCTCAGGGCTTTCTTGAAATTTTTTTAATGCCCTGGATTTCTTGAAAGTTTTTTAAATACACACACAGACATTTGCCGAACTCGACGAACTCAGTCCAATGACATAAGAGACTCATCCCTGTGGACCTCGGTTCAAAGTACGATTTTCAAAGTGATTGCACAGCCTTTCTAAAGGAGAAAGGCGACCAGATTGATACTTTCTCATTTTTTCGAAAGACATGTCTACCTTCATAGAATTTTTAGAACCAGAGAGAAGTAATCAGAAATTTAGTTCGAACGGGGGTGGACAGAAGCAACTTGTCCATTTTTTCAAATTTCTCAAATTACACTACACTCGATTAACCTTGAACAATTGAAAAACGCAAAATGAAAGATTCAGAAAAATATAGGTTAGGGACTGAACACCAGGCACTCAACGGTATTACATCCGTAAAGTGGTGATAAAGTGAATGTACTCGTTCTTCGAAATCTACATAACGTTCACAATGGTTCCCCAAAAGTTCCTGCTACAATTTGTTCATACTACCAGGGATTTTTTTTTATAACACTACTGTGTTCCACGTCAGCAGAATCGTTGTTCCATGTAGCTTTCAAAATGAGGTGCACTTCACCCCATAAAAACCAAAGTGTAATTAAATCGGTACAATTAGATATGTGCATATTTTTTCAAAACCGCGATCGCTTCATGTGGTGGACTAGCTTCCACAATTCAATTAATTTCTACTGGATTTCTGATTCTCGCGGCTAGCAACGGACACGAAATGGGAACCGTATTGAACAGAACAACAACAACGCGCCGAAAAAAAAACTCCATTTAAAATAGTTCACATATCACATGGTCACATTGACGGTGTGTGAGGCAGAAAAAGGAGGCCAACTAACAACGCACATAAAAAGAGGCTTCAAAACATGTGTGCTCGGGGTATAGCCGACGTTGTAGAACTATAAACCGCACATACACGGGAATTACGAGCGTAAACAGCAGCAACAACAAAATGTTCATAGTCGCTTAGTTAGGAAGCGAAACTCTCCCGTCCCGGAGGAAGACCTCGTGGTGTTCCAAACAGAAGCTCACCAGCAGACAGTTGGTGATATATTTTTTTATATGGATGTATATATCGGAACACTTATTTTTCTACTGAACTGCTGTGTGACCCGACCGAACCGGGCCGGTCGTTTTCCGTGCGTTACTAATGGCTTTTGGGAAGATCTCTTATTCTACCCCCCCCCCCCCCCCCAGACAGGGTACGGCCCGGATGTGCAGTGTATGTGTGTCGGTGGGTTTACACACGCGGGTATATTCTCGATCAATTTCGCCATTACTACGACTTCGAACAGTGCAGGTAACCTCAAATCATTATACATTTCACGCACTTTTCCTTTTTTCCCGCCGACGCATAAAAAATGGGTGAAAAGTTGCAACAAATCCCATAGCACAGTCTCTACGCATCGCTCGATCGAGATAGAAGTGTTTTGTTTTCGGTCTGTTGGAAAAAGAACAGTGCAGTAATCCGCGTTCAAGGTTATTTTGCCATGCTCTGCCTCTTCGGTTTGGACTTTTATTTTCTTTTGTGCGTGTGTTAACCGTTAGGCCACATTCCTCAACCTTTTGTTCGTAAAGCGAGGATTGAACAATAACCAGCTATTTAAGCTGGACTGGTGCGTCGTGGGAAACGAGTATACAGATAAGTGAAATCTACCTTTTTGATACATTTACGGCTTTTTCCCGTCTGCGCGGGTGCTGACCCCGTGCGTTGACGGTGTCGATGGCTTCCTCCCCGGATGGCCAAATGGAGATCGAGTCGACTCCTAAGGCTCTCCCCCGACCCAAACAATATCCAGAGCTCTCGACCGGTCCCTTTGTGGTCTTCTTTCGGCCCAAAACAAAATCGCTGAATCTATTACAGATTTCAAAAGACCTAACGGAACGGTTCTCGGCTGTGATCGAAATAAAAAAGGTCCGCTCAGACAGGCTGAGGGTCGTGCTGACTAACTCAAAGCAGGCAAACGATATTGCTTGCTGCGAGCACTTTACGAAGGACTATCACGTGTATATTCCAGCTGTGAAAGTACAGTCTGAAGGCGTTGTCACCGATGACAGTTTGACATGCGAGGATCTGCTGCAGTACGGGGTTGGCCGTTTCAGAGACCGCTTACTTCAGCCAGTGAAAATACTCGAGTGCAAGCGTTTGCACTCAGTAGTAGTTGCGGGGGATGGTTCAAAAACGTACCCCCAATCAAACTCTTATCGGTTGACCTTCGCTGGTACCGCTTTGCCAAATTACGTCCTCTTGCACAAGGTTCGTCTGCCTGTGCGTCTGTTTGTGCCGCGGGTCATGAATTGCACAAAGTGTAAACAATTGGGTCACACAGCCACCCATTGTAGCAATAAGGCCCGCTGTGGAAAATGCGGGGAGAATCATCTAGATGATTCGTGCAGTAAGAATGCTGAGAAGTGTCCTTACTGTGCAGAGAATCTGCATGATATCTCGGCATGTCCCGCGTACAAACTACGCGGGGATAAACTAAAACGTTCCCTTGCTGGACGATCCGAACGTTCTTTTGCAGAAATGCTAAAGAAAGCTACACCACCAACCTCAACAAACATCTATGCTCACTTGCCTCCTAACGAGGGCGAGGCTGATGACCCACAGGAGGGAACATCTACTAGGGCGCCTAGAAGTTATAGGAAGAGGAGGAACATTTCCTCTCCTAAAGTTCGTTGTAAAGGCCAGAAGGTATCCCTTGACGGGACTCAGAAAGTCACATCTATTGGAAGTGTTGCAACCAAACCGAAGCAATTAGCTCCTGGTCTCGGAGGATTAAACTCAGAGAAGGAGTTCCCAGCACTTCCCGGAACATCAAAAATCCCAAGTGTTCCTCTGTTTCAGTTCGAGAATAATCGCGGCACTGGAATTATCAAACTCTCGGACATTGTGGACTGGATAATAAAAACTTTCAATATAACTGATCCTATTAAAAGTCTTATGTTAGCTTTTCTCCCTACAGTAAGAACATTTTTGAAGCAGTTGACTGCTAAATGGCCCCTCCTTTCAGCGATTGTATCCTTCGATGGCTAACTCATCGAACGAGGTCACGGATTTGATCACTGTTCTACAGTGGAATTGCAGAAGTATCATCCCGAAAATCGATTCCTTCAAAATTTTAATAAATAATTTGAGTTGCGATGCATTTGCATTATGTGAAACTTGGTTAACTTCCGACATAGATCTCAACTTCCACGACTTTAATATTATTCGCCTGGATCGAGACACCCCCTATGGAGGAGTGCTTTTGGGGATCAAAAAGCGCTATTCCTTCTACAGAATTAACCTTCCCTCGATAACAGGTATTGAAGTTGTCGCTTGTCAAGTAACAACCAAAGGCAAAGATCTTTGCATAGCTTCCATATATATTCCCCCCAACACCGCGATTGGGCATCGCCGGCTACATGACATCATAGAATCCCTGCCTGCACCGCGACTAGTTTTAGGCGACTTTAACTCTCACGGTACGGAATGGGGTTGCCTTTATGATGATAACCGTTCCTCTTTAATTCACAATATTTGCGACAACTTCAACATGACAATTCTAAACACGGGTGAAATGACACGGATTCCTCCCCCACCAGCGCGCCCAAGCGCATTAGATTTATCCCTTTGCTCGACCTCGCTAAAGTTAGAATGCGCGTGGAAGGTAATCCCTGATCCCCACGGTAGCGACCATCTGCCGATCGTAGTCTCAATCAATAACGGCTCAAGGCCATTGGAAACAATCAATATTTCGTATGACCTCACACGAAATATGGATTGGAAGAGCTATGCTGCCGCGATATCCGACAACATCGAATCTACTCAAGAACTTCCTCCGGAGGAAGAGTACAGCTTTTTGGCTGGCTTGATTCTCGACAGCGCGAATCAAGCTCAGACTAAGCCAGTACCCGGCGCGAACATACAAAAACGTTCTCCCAATCCCTGGTGGGATAAAGAGTGCTCAGACGTGTACGCAGAGAAGGCCGCCGCGTTTAAGACCTTCCGGAACGACGGGTTACCCGCTAGTTTTCAACAGTACGCGACGTTAGACAAGCGAATGAAGAGTTTGATGAAAGCCAAGAAACGCGGTTATTGGCGCCGGTTCGTCGACGGATTAACGAGAGAAACATCGATGAGCACTCTTTGGGGAACAGCCCGACGTATGCGAAATCGAAACAGTACTAATGAGAGCGTGGAATATTCAAACCGTTGGATATTCGATTTCGCCAAGAAGGTTTGTCCGGATTCCGCCCCGGCACAGAAGATCTACCGCGCCGCGTCCCGTCACGATAACGCGAACGAAACACCTTTTTCGATGGTGGAGTTCTCACTTGCTCTCTTGTCGTGTAACAATAAAGCTCCAGGGCCAGACAGAATCAAATTCAACTTGTTGAAGAATCTGCCAGACTCCGCCAAGAGACGCTTGTTGAACTTATTTAATAAGTTTCTTGAGGCTAACATTGTCCCACACGATTGGAGGCAAGTGAAGGTCATCGCCATCCAAAAACCAGGAAAACCAGCCTCCGACCACAATTCGTATCGACCGATCGCAATGCTATCTTGTATCCGGAAGTTGTTCGAGAAAATGATCCTATCCCGCCTCGACAATTGGTTCGAAGCAAATGGCTTACTGTCAGATACACAATTTGGCTTTCGCAAAGGCAAAGGGACGAATGATTGTCTTGCGTTGCTCTCAACCGAAATTCAAATGGCCTATGCTAGTAAAGAGCAGATGGCATCAGTGTTCCTAGATATAAAGGGGGCTTTTGATTCAGTTTCTATCAACATTCTTTCAGAGAAGCTGCACCAGCATGGTCTTTCAGCGCCTTAAACAACTTTTTACTAAACTTGTTGTCGGAAAAGCACATGCATTTTTCGCATGGTGACTTATCGACATCACGATTTAGCTACATGGGCCTTCCCCAGGGCTCATGTCTAAGCCCCCTGTTATACAATTTCTACGTCAACGACATTGATGAATGTCTTGACAATTCCTGCACGTTAAGACAACTTGCAGACGATGGCGTGGTGTCTGTTACGGGACCCAAAGCTGTCGATCTACAAGGACCATTACAGAATACCTTGGACAATTTGTCTGCATGGGCTATTAAGCTGGGTATCGAATTCTCCACGGAGAAAACTGAGCTAGTTGTATTTTCTAGGAAGCGTGAACCAGCACAACTACAGCTTCTATTAATGGGTCAAACTATAGCTCAGGTCTTCACAGTAAAATATCTAGGGGTCTGGTTCGACTCGAAAGGTACTTGGGGATGCCATATTCGGTATCTGAAACAGAAATGCCAGCAAAGGATCAACTTTCTTCGTACAATAACCGGAACGTGGTGGGGTGCCCACCCAGGAGACCTAATTAGGTTGTATCAAACAACGATACTGTCGGTACTGGAATACGGATGCTTCTGCTTTCGATCCGCCGCGAACATACATTTCATCAAACTCGAAAGAATTCAGTATCGTTGTTTGCGTATCGCCTTAGGGTGCATGCAGTCGACCCATACGATGAGTCTCGAAGTCCTGTCGGGCGTTCTCCCGCTGAAAAATCGATTTTGGGAACTCTCATATCGATTGCTCATTCGATGCGATATCTTGAACCCGTTGGTGATTGAAAATTTCGAAAGGCTTGTTGAGCTCAATTCTCAGACCCGTTTTATGTCCCTGTACTTTGACTACATGGCGCAAAATATTAATCCTTCTTCTTACAATCCCAACCGTGTGCATTTCATAAATACTTCTGAATCTACTGTTTTCTTCGACACATCCATGAAAGATGAGATTATTGGAATTCCGGACCATATACGCCCACAAGTGGTTCCAAATATTTTTTATAATAAATTCCGAGAAGTCGACTGTTCTAAGATGTTTTATACTGACGGATCAAACCTCGAAGGGTCCACTGGCTTCGGTATTTTCAATCAAAAGTTCACCGCCTCCTACAAACTCAGTGACCCTGCTTCAGTTTACGCCGCAGAACTAGCTGCTATTCAGTATACCCTTGGAGTCATTGACACATTACCCGTAGACCATTACTTCATCGTCTCGGATAGTCTGAGTTCTATTGACGCTATTCGCTCGATGAAACATGGAAAGCATTCCTCGTATTTTTTGGGGAAAATACGGGAGCTACTGAGTGCTTTATCTGACAAATCTTTCCAGATTACCTTGGTGTGGGTCCCTTCTCATTGCTCCATTCCGGGCAATGAGAAGGCGGACTCCTTAGCTAAGGTGGGTGCCATTGAAGGTGACGTTTTTGAAAGACCAATTTGCTTCCACGAATTTTTCAGTATTACTCATCAGAGAACCCTCGAAAGTTGGCAAACCTCGTGGAGCAATGGGGAGCTAGGAAGGTGGCTACATTCGATAGTCCCTAAGGTATCGACGAAACCTTGGTTCAAGGGGATGGATGTGGGTCGTGACTTCATTCGTGTGATGTCCCGACTCATGGCGAACCATTACACGCTGGATGCACATCTCCAACGTATTGGGCTCGTGGAGAGTGGTATCTGCGCTTGTGGCGACGGTTATAACGATATAGAGCACATAGTCTGGGCGTGCACCGAGTACAGTTCCGCCAGGTCTCGGCTTATGGACACCCTCCGGGCCCGAGGAAGACCACCCAACGTCCCGGTTCGAGATGTGTTGGCAAGCCGCGATGTCCTCTATATGTCCCTTATATACACCTTCATAAAAACCATCAATATCCAACTTTAACTGCCCCTTTTTCCTTATCATTCTCAGAAGCGCTCTCTTCCACCTGTACCATACACCCACGATGGTTTGATGCGACTCCAAGGCGACACAAAACATCCCTGTCGAATGAGCCAACAAACACGGGACCTAAAGCACGAACATCACACGCACAACTCGAAATGTAGCCGATCAACATCTGTGCCGCACTACGAAATCGTCTGGAGAAACCCCTGCCATCTCGAGAACGACCAC
Organism: Topomyia yanbarensis; assembly: GCF_030247195.1. Lineage (NCBI taxonomy): Eukaryota > Metazoa > Arthropoda > Insecta > Diptera > Culicidae > Topomyia > Topomyia yanbarensis. Next base: position 54,130,366 of record NC_080672.1, read on the forward strand.
CCGGCGTCCCAGTACATGATTCTTCCTGATGAAGACCACCCTGATTCTGTAATCCATCCGTTGATCTCCCGAAGTCTGAAACTGAAATAATGTTCTCCCCCTGCCATGTTTGTCCACCCTACTTCCCCTGACTCTTATACACAGAAGTAACACCCCTTCCCCCCCCCCCCCCCCCAAATATCTTCATGAAGCATTTAGCTCTTCTTGCCTTTTCTAGTTTTAACTATTATATTATATGATCTCGTTGAAAATGCCCAACTCTACTACCACATAAAATAACTCTAATTAATGTCTCCGAATCTTTACAAAATTTAATCACGCCCTCTAATTATTTCTACTTTTAAGATAGTCGTAAAAATGTTCCCCCTTAGTTAAACATTATTTGCTCCAATAATCTCATTGCTAAAAATGTCAAACCATATTGCCATAAAAACTAAATGACCCCTCTAATCTTACGAAAATTATATTACCCCCTTGTGTATATGTATAGCTATAAATTAGCCTTAGTTTAATTTCAAAAATCAATATGTAAGCCCCTAGTTTTAAATAATTTAAAATGTAAAACAAAACAAAATTGGCACCTTTAAGCTAACGCAAACCTGCCTTATCAAATAAACGAATTGAAAAAAAAAAAAAATCCCATAGCTTTCATTCAAGGCTTGGTTCGTTTACATTTCGATTTGTTCGAGAGCTATTTTCACTGTGAACAACGCAACTCTATGAAACTCGAGTCTAGGCTGCACAAACACTTGCCGGCCACCAGTTCGCTATACCTATTCTGTTGTTGGTTTTTGTTGGCTACGAACAGATGTTATTCTAGCTGCTTTTATCGTGTGGTACGCTTTCTGACGGTGCGCTACCTTCGCCTTTATTCCGCGGGATAACTCGACACAGGATTGACGGTTTGTTGGTCTTATCTTATGTTTGCTAAGTGGACGAGTTATTGTCAGTTACAAAGCATAGCATAGGGTTCGCGTGTTTCGCGTTATCGAAAAATTGTTTTTTTTTAATTGTCGTAATTTGATCGGTGCTTGACAGTCGGATAACTTGATCAACATCGAGCTGTAATCCAAACAACTAATGTTTGCTGACTAATTGTTCAAATAGACCGCACTGGGACGAGTTAAGCTAAATAACAGGTATAAGTTTCTGTATCAAACTACTGAAATTCGGTTCTATAAGAAGGAAATTAAACACATTGGATTTATTTTTCTGGCTTCCCAAAAATGTAGTGATAGTGACAAAAGCATGGTTTATTTTTCGTAACTTTAGATCCCTTGTCAAATTAGTTTTATTTGACGACCTTCGTTTTTTAGCGCAGTTCAATATGTAAATTTGGCGATCATTTTCGCATTATTTTCAACATAAAAATGATTCAGTTTATCAGCTGGGATCGTCATGAGCATGAGCGTGACCGTACGATTCGTAGTTGCTCCACCGTGATTGACCAGAACAAGCGAAATTGCATAGAGAATCATTGAATAGGGCCTGGGAATAGCTATCCATCCTCAATGTGCACGTTTCGAAAGTTCTATACTTTGAAATGGCAATAAAGGCACCGGGGAAGGGAAGGAATGTTAGGGTCCACCCAAAAATCGGGATTGGGGGAGCTTTTTATATTGTGATGATGTTTGACGAGAAGGAGGTAGGCGGTCATGCCATGCTATGTAGCTTTTTTCAGGGGTAAGTTGAGTTGAGAAAACCCAATTTTCGCAAGCGTTTCCTTGTATATGATTCCAAAATCAAAGTGTGGGCAGATTCTTTGATTCCTTTACTGAACTGTTCATGCGTCGGTTTTCATTTTTTCAAACCTTCAAATTTTCATGCTGCTTGAATTTGACGTCTAACTGGCCCAAGTTGGCGATAGTTACTGCTGAGATGAATTCGAAACACAAAAATCCAAGCTCAGTACGAGAAAACAAGTACTTGTTTCAAATATGTGTATTCATTATTTGAAAAAATGTCTGAATTCAAAACAGGATCGATTAATCACTACGTGTCCAGATGTTGCAACATCGAACATCATCGCAATATTCCTCAATATGAACTGCCGTTCCAAACTTCATTTTCCGACAAACAACGCATAGTTAAGCAATTCACTTGCAATGTGTAGAGATCCACTATTGTTCTAACAAAGGTACTCTGTTTGAAGTTAGAAGAGAAAGAACAGTTTTTACATACATTTAAAGATTTTTGTCAACTATGCTATATTTCTGCTTAGTGGAGAATAATTTTGGTGAAAACTATTTTTTCCCCAAGAAGAAAATTGTTTAAAACCATCTTTGCGCGTGAAGAGCACAAAACCTATAACTAGATAAGTTATTGGATTAGCGTTTCGTCTTTGTCTCATCAGAATCTGACACTAACTTAGTGACAGGACTAAGCTAGCGCCGGATTGACGCTAGCTCCAGAAATCGGAGACACAATTTGTGTTCCTGAGAAAATCCCAGAAACGCAAATTCCATAACCAATTTATTTTCGTCAAATCAGAATTGTGTGCTCGAAAGTTTCCACATTATTAATTTACCTGATATTGAATACTAAAAAAGGTAAAAGTCGATGTTAAATTTTAGCAAAATTTGAACCGATCATTTACTGTTAGGGGCCATGCATAAATGACGTAGCATTTTGGGGGGTAGGGAGGGTATACCAAATTTGTGACGAAGTGTGACGAGGGGGAGGGTAGGGTCAGAAGTTGTGCGACGTAGCATTATGTTTAAAACCCACTGTTTAGAGAAAACAATTTAATGATCCTCCATTCCCAAGAGAATTAATTTAAATTCAAACAAGTTACTTTTGATGCGGTTTTTCATGAGGTAAATTTTACGATTCGCAGAATTTCAATTTCAAGTTCGCAAAAATACGAAAAGATTTTGTATGCGGATTAAACATGCTACATTAGTTAGCTAATGTTGCTAACTAGTAGACTTAGTTTGGAAGCTGAATTAAATTTTCACTTCGGAATCAACCAAACTAAATTTAGTAATTTAGATTAACGTATGCTTCTTAGAATCATTGGCAGGTACAGGATTGAGAGAACTTCTCTTCATGCTGCCCCTGACATATAAAATTCAAAACAAAACTATCAACACTATATTTGTGATGAAATGGGCTTATCTTGCACGTAATTTGCTGTTATAATGAAAATGTTGATAAAAGTCGTCAAACATTTCGAAAGGACATGTATTTAAAATAATTGAAAAACATGTATTTTTTTCATCACCCGGTCGCTTTGCATAGGACGAAGGGGAGGGGGTAGGTAAATGCTACGTTATTTACGAGGGGGAGGTTAGAATTTTGTGACCAAATGCTACGAGGGGGGAGGGAGGGGTAAAAAATCGATGAAAAAAGGCTACGTCATTTGTGTACGGACCCTTAGGAGAATGAGACAAACACGCCGAAATGAAACAAGAGCAGCATATTCATGTGATTTAGGCCATTTTGTTTTTTAACTATTAACAAACTTTATTTTATTTTCTTTATGACAAATTAGCAAGTTAATGGTTTCCACACGATGACTATTTATTTATTTATTAATCTTTTTTTATGGATTCATTTGTTTTTTTTTTTTTAATTTAATTATATCATTTACTTTATTTGCATAATTTGTTTTATTTATTTTATTCATTTTATTTATTTTATTTATTTTATTTATTTTATTTATTTTATTTATTTTATTTATTTTATTTATTTTATTTATTTTATTTATTTTATTTATTTTATTTATTTTATTCATTTTATTTATTTATTTTTTTTTCATTTATTTATTCACTTTTTACATATCTTATTAAAGTAGAACCAAACACGCTCTTTTTGATTGTAATACACTTTTATCGGTGGCTTCAAACGGTAACAGGGCATAATTAAGAGTGATTTAGTAATTTAATCCAATTAAAACCTACTTAATCCACCTAACAGTGATATTAGACATTTCAGCAATTCCACGGAGATCCGTCGGAAAATGTTTAAAATCGTGACCGACAATCTTAGATTCCGATTAAACTTTACACGTTTCACCGTCATGGAAGACTGAATATTTTCCACAGTCAATAAGACAATTTTGACTCAAGAGTATTTTTTTAAAAGGGCGTTAAAGTTTCTACATGTAGCATCTTCAAAAAAATTGTTCGATTGCTGTATTTTATACAACAAAAATATCTGGTAACGAGTTACAGGGAATGAACACTTCTGCACGAAAAATGAGTATACACTGAAAAAATGTTGTGTTATTTTTCACAATAACAAAAGTTGATGTAAAAAGTTTTAATTGCAAAAATTCCATTTTTCCACATTTTTTTATATTTTGCCATCAAAAAGAGAAAATAAATATTTTAAATGTGATTACATGGTGGAGAAATTATAGGTAAAAAGTTCTTCTGACAATAACTTTGTACATGTTTTTCAATTTCATACTAATTGACATACAAAACTGTAATTTAACTACAGAATCTGATTCTAAATATCATTTTGAAACAAAATGCATTTTACAAAAATCTTCTAGAATATATATATTTATGTCAAAAAAATGCCTTGGATTTAGTTGACGATTTTCATAGTAATGGCAAAACCTTTCTATATGAGAAGCAAAAAGTTAGTTTAATGATGGTACTAGTACATAGAATCGTCATATGCGACCACACTAACCAACCTGTAACTCCGGAATCGAAAGTAAGATCGAGATGGCATTCAATTGAAGCATTACATATCTCTTACACATATCACTGATGGATCATTAAATAGTTTGCAGAACTCAGTTTCGAGTTCTGCACGAATAAAATATTGAATAAATTTAAAAAGTTATAGAAAATCAATAAAACGAACGGAACTAAAAAATCTACAAAGAAACCAAAAGAAATAATATGTCTAACTCATAAAATAAATCGAATGATTAACATAAATAAAATTGATATTATAAATAAATCAAAATAGTTGAAACTGTGAAATAAAAATTAGACAATATTAAAAAAGGTAATAAAATTGATAGAATAAATTAAATTCAAACTAACAAATTGGATGAAACGAATAAAATTAATTAATAATGAGAATTAATAAACTTAATAAAATTAAGAAAATAAATTAAATGTATAAACTGGCAAAGTAATATAATTAATTAAATGAATAAAATGCATGAAACGAATAACATGAATGAAATGAATAAAATAATTAAAATAAATGGGTCATTCCAAGCGATTTGATCAAGGCAATCGACCTCCAAGGATTTAAACCAAATTTGGAGGAATTGTTCATCTACGTTCATCATTATATATCAAAACCCAAATTTTTGTATGAATTGAATCACCCCTCCGGCCATGGGAGCACCCCCGTTAGGACATTTTCTTTTGATCACACCTCTGGTTCCATTTACTATAGAATCAACCCGCAAAATGGTTTTTAAAGAAAATTGTGCAAGGAGTCTAGAAAAAATATTAATTTTTGGAGGCAGTGCTGCAAACTATGCAATTTTTTCAGTTAAATATTAAAAGTTAATATTCTCAATACATTTAATTTTGAAAATTCCAATGCCATCGTGATCCTCAAACATTTTTACATAAAAAACACTTATAACCTCATAACCTTATAGCCAATCCTGAGATACTCTGTTTTGAACCAACAAAATTTCCCTTATAAAATCAACTTGAGTATTCTGAGTTCGCACATAATTTATCGTAGAGTAGACAAGAAATGATAAAAAACTAGGTTTTTGGTTTGCTTCTAGCAGATCAGGGTCGATATTTATGACTGTTTTAAGATTTTCTCAAT